>NC_059298.1:13916605-13921605 GCF_017591435.1 Portunus trituberculatus
GCCTCGGAACCAAAATAGAAGAAAGAAAAACAAGAGGAGAGGAGGAATTCACCACACGCCACTCACCACACGCCACCACCTCTGACGTGCAACAAAAACTAGTATGAACAGAAACCTGGAGGTGCATTCATAAGACGAGACACAAGACGCGTTTACCAGGAACAGGAAGAGGAGGTAGAGGAGGAGAAGGAGGAGGAGGAGGAACAGGTGGAGGAGGAGGAAAGTTTACTATACGCATCAGAAGAATTAAATCACTCCACCTGCTTGTGTTATGCTTTGTAAATGTTATAATGTAACTAACCTGTGTAATTAGAAGGTGGTGGGGGGGGTAACAGGTTTGATTGGAGTGTGTGTGTTTCTCTCTCTCTCTCTCTCTCTCTCTCTCTCTCTCTCTCTCTCTCTCTCTCTCTCTCTCTCTCTCTCTCTCTCTCTCTCTCTCTCTCTCTCTCTCTCTCTGAGTCTGCCAGCCATATCTCCTCCTCCTCCTCCTCCTCCTCCTCCTCCTCCTCTTTACGGTTTACTTAATTGTTCCTTTTGTTTGTCTAGTTTCTCTTTCTGTGTCACGTGACCTTCTCTTGATGACTTCCAGGAATTTCTAGCCACTTATTTATTTATCTACTTATTCACCTGCAATTATACTCATTTACAAACTTTGCGATTCATCATATTTCTCCTTAATTTGTTTTTTCCTTCCTCGTTTTTTGTTTTATTTCTATTTGATTTTTCTCTGTTATATTTATTTATTTTTTTCGTTTTGTTTCTTTCCTTTTTTTCTTTTTTATTGTCTCCACTTTCCCTTTTCTCTTTCTCTCTTCCAACATTTTCTTTTCCCTTCCCTTTCTTCTCGTTCCCTCATTTTTTTTTTTTTTTTCATCTCCTTTCTCCCCTTCGCGTTGCTTTTTCTTTTAATTTTCTTCTCCATCTTTTTTTTTTCCATTTTCTTATCCTCCCTCCATTCATTACCATCCTTCGACTTCTTTTCTTTTCTTCCTTCTCCTCCTTGTCTTCTTTGCGTTGCTTTTCCCTCCATCCTTTTGTCTCTATCTTTAATATGCCTTCTCCCTTCCCTTCCTTCCTTGAACTATTTACTTTACCTATTTTTTTTCTCTCCCTTGCATTTCATTTTTCTCCCTATTCAATCCATCCCCTTGATTGATCCACGCTATCCATCTTACAAATCAAAACAAACACATCCATCTCCTCCTCCTCCTCCTCGTCCTCGTCCTCCTCCTCCTCCTCCTCCTCCTCTTCGTCCTCGTCCTCCTCCTCCTCCTCCTCTTCGTCCTCGTCCTCGTCCTCCTCCTCGGGTTGCTGACGGAGAAGCAGCGGTCGTCTCTTCCTGCTGCCTCCCTAGAGCTTTTATGGGGCACGTGAGGACCAGCAGGGATACAGTAGAAGGGCTATACGTGTGTGTGTGTGTGTGTGTGTGTGTGTGTGTGTGTGTGTGTGTGTGTGTGTGTGTGTTATGCTTATATGGCTTGAGCCCTTTCAGAAGACAGAAGAGTAAGGAGTAAAGAAGATTATTGTTATTAATATTATTATTGTTTCTTTGCATTGTGCTCAGATTTCGTTTACTTTTCATTAACTCTCACCGTTTTTCGTTCTATTTTTTTTTTTTTTTTTTAGCATCACTTGGCTGTTCAAAGAGTAATGTGTAAATCAGGTCACGTGACTAGGAATGTCTATTATTAATGTTATTATTATTATTGTTGTTGTTGTTGTTGTTGTTATTATCATCATTCTTTGTTCTTTGCCTTCTGATTAAATTCCGTCCACTGTTCATTTGCTGCCTTTCTAGTGTTATTGATAGCATCGTTTCTTTCTTTTTTCTTTTTTTTCTTTGCCTTATGGTCAGATTTCATTCACTCTTTATTAATTCTCTTTGCATTTTCGTCTTTAAGTGCGTGTCGTCCTTGTATCTAGTACCACTTGAAAAGACGGAAGAGGTCATGCGAGGAACTTGAGTCACCAAGCTTTCTTTGCCTCCTGGTGAGAATTCGTTCAGACTTCATTAACTCTCGGTGTGGTTTCGTGTATGAGAGCGCACGCTGTTCTTCTGACACCACTTGAACCCCTTCAGGAGAGGAAAGAGTAAACAGTAAACCAGGTCACGAAAAGAACTGCTATTATTTTTATTATTTCTTAGTTTTCTGGTCAGATTTGCTACGCCCTTTATTAGCTATCAATGTATTTTTGTCTTTAAGTGCGTGTGTCGTCCTTGAAGAGGAAAAAAGTAAAGTTAATAATGCCACGAGAAAAACTGTCTATTACTACTACGTTTTCTTAGTCTTCTGGTCAGATTTCCTACTCTTTATTATCTATCAGTGTGTTTTTGTCTTAAAGTGCGTGTGTCATCCTTGAAGAGACAATAATGCCACGAGAGGAGCTATTACTACTAAGTTTTCTCTGTCTTTTGTTTAGGTTTCCTAGACTCTTTATTAACCATCGATGTGTTTATGTCTTTAAGTGTGTGCGTCGTCCGCTTGGAGACCTTGAAGAGACAGAAGAGTAGAGAGTAGTTAATAATACCACGAGAGGAACTACTATTACTACGTTTTCTTTGTCTTCTGCTCAGATTTCGTACGCTCTTTATTAACTATCAATGTGTTTTCGTCTTTCAGTAAATGTCCAGAAGTTACACAAATTACCATCACTATATTTTCTTTGCATCGTGATTAAATTTCATTCTCTCTTCACATAAACATCTGAGTGCGTTTTCGTTTTTGCAATGCGACTTGACTCCCTCCAAGCAGACAAGACTGAGGCAGCTCACAAGAAGAAAATATTGTAGTGTTTACCGTCGGTCGCCGCTTTGAGTCTCTGTGATTCATTCAGTCAACTCTTAGAATGGTGATGTTTCTCTCAGCGTTTGTTTTGGTTCGCGCTCTTAACCGTGTTTCAATTTGCATCGGAATGTAAATTGAGAGATAAGACGAAGATGGTGATGGGCGGGTGGCTTATGATGTTTGGAAGAAGGAGGAGGAGGAAGAGGGAGAAGAAGGGAGAAGAATAATAAAAGCAATGAAAAACGAGGTGGCAGTGTTGGATGAGTAGGAAAAGAATAATTTGCAAAGCTAAGAGAAACCAAGATGAAAGAGGAAAAAAAGGTGGAAAAGAAGGAGAGTAACCATAGAAGATATATTTGTAAGCACCTGCATTCTTAAGGAGGAGGAGGAGGAGGAGGAGGAGGAGGAGGAGGAGGAGGAGGAAAAAAGATGAAATACGAGGAGCATATCTTTAAGCACCAATATTCTGGAGACGGAGGAGGAAAAGAAGATTAAGGAGAAAAGAAGAAAGTCATAAGAAATATATCTATCATCATTAAAAAAAACTCTAGAAAAAGGAATAGAAGAAGAAGAGAGAGAGAGAGAGAGAGAGAGAGAGAGAGAGAGAGAGAGAGAGAGAGAGAGAGAGAGAAGTTATTGGTGTGTGGGGAGGCCAGGCCAAATTTAGGTCGCCGGCACTGCCAAGGTTAATGTTAATCTTGAGCTCGTATAGGTGAAGGAGGGACGGGCCGAGGATGTGCTAGAGAGGTATCGCTAACACGTGACGGAAAGAGACCGCTAACACAAAACATGAACGAAATACATAAAGAATACATAATTAATAACACTAGTAATAGTAATAATAACAATAACAGAAAATAGAATAATATACACTATTATGAAGGGCACAGTTATTTGTTAAAGTAATACGGAGGTGTTTATATCTTTATTTTACCTCTTTTTAAAGACTCGAGGCTATTGTGACGAGAGAGAGAGAGAGAGAGAGAGAGAGAGAGAGAGAGAGAGAGAGAGAGAGAGAGAGAGGATGGACCAAAGGAAAATAATTTGTTGTCCTTGTCCTCTTTTTCATGGTGCTGAATTACTGATTGTGCGTGCGTGTGTGTGTGTGTGTGTGTGTGTGTGTGTGTGTGTGTGTGTGTGTGTGTGTGTGTGTGTGTGTGTGTGATACAAGTTTTAGCTAGACGGCCATGTTTACACGTGGCAGAAGTATATTTCCACACCACACCGCCACAACAAACAACTACGAGTATTTCTTACTAATTCCATCATTAACTGTTGTTTTTCTTGATTTTATGAGAGGTAAATTCAACAAACCTTTTCATTTATTTATTCTTTTGTGTGTGTGTGTGTGCTCTAAACTACTTTCCGCGACATTAACCTCTTCAGTACCACGGCACGTTTTCATATTCATTCCGGTTCTTATTTGGTGATTTTATACAGCTTCAGAAACTCATATAGGGATTAAAATAGTGAAGACTCTGCGCCATTGATCTTCTGATCTCCATAAACCCTACCCAATGGAAATGAAATCGTCTAATCATACCCCAAACTCTTGTAGAAATGCGTCACATTACTGAAGAAGTCAAAGAAGAAGAAGAAGAAGAACGAAAACAAGAATCTATTACAGTGTTTCTTTGGAATTAATCAAACATTTCCTTAATATTCCAATGTTTTTATTTATTTATTTTTTTTCTTTGAGAATGAGACGAGAGGCAAGTTAAGCAAACCTGATCTGTATACATTTTTGGTGCCATTAATAAGCTGACATGTAAAAAATAAGTGAATAAAAAGATAGAAAAAGATAAAGTATCCATTGAAGTCTCCATATGTAAATTCCAAAAGTCAATGATAGGATAATAAATTCTTATCCCCGGGACGATAAATGCCTTGAAAATGACCATCGTGAAATATTTATACCCCTTTTAAGTAGTGAACCGTGAAGTGGCATAGTACAAAATGTAGCGTTCGAGTCTCGTAAACCGCCTCGCCTCAAGTACTGGGATAAGACGATAAGACGAGTGTTAAGCAGCCGATTTGTGCGAATCTTTATGACACAAGGCTGGCTGCACATGACATCCATTTGTGGCTCTTAGTGGGACGGGGGGGACGGGGATCAAAAATTATCGTGCAGGTTGAGAGAGAGAGAGAGAGAGAGAGAGAGAGAGGAGTTAGGCGTAGAAATTAGAAAGTCTTGCTAGCATAATTTTTTTTCCT
>NC_059298.1:13929105-13944105 GCF_017591435.1 Portunus trituberculatus
TAGTTATATTGATAGTACGAGTAGTAGTAGAATGAGGAAAAGGAGTTATTCCTCCTCCTCCTCCTCCTCCTCCTCCTCCTCCTCCTCCTCCTCTTCTTCTTCTTCTTCTTCTTCTTCTTCTTCTTCTTCTTCTTCTTCTTCTTCTTCTTCTTCTTCTTCTTCTTCTTTCCTTTCCTCTTCTTAGAGACCTGAAAGTGGCGTCAATCCGTGAGAGAGAGAGAGAGAGAGAGAGAGAGAGAGAGAGAGAGAGAGAGAGAGAGAACTGAATGGAAACACCTTGAACACACAGCCGGCTTGTTGGGGATGGCGACGTGAATATATTTACAGATAAGCGACGTATGAGTCACAGAGAGAGAGAGAGAGAGAGAGAGAGAGAGAGAGAGAGAGAGAGAGAGAGAGAGAGAGAGAGAGAGACCTGTAGGGTGATTATCGCGTCTACTTAAAGACAATTATCACGTGAGGTTTGCTAGGTTGAAGGTAAAAAGTGAAACACACACACACACACACACACACACACACACACACACACACACACACACACACACACACACACACACAGAGAGAGAGAGAGAGAGAGAGAGAGAGAGAGAGAGGAAACAGTTAGAGTTAATAGAGCCACCAAATACTCAATTTTCAAGATAATGACACGAAATTAAAGGTAGAGGATGACGCCAGACTGCTCAAAGTTGAAAGATACTGTAGATAAATTAGATGAAGAAAAAGAAAGCGGGAGAGGAAAAAAAAAGTGGAAGGTACGAAAAATATGTAGGAATGAATAAAAAGACTGAGGTAAGTTAAAATAAATAATAACAGCAATAATAACAACAACAACGACGACAAGAGAGAGGTTGAGGCTGGTCCAGGGTGAAATGAATAGTAACAACAATAATAACAACAACGACTACGACGACAACAACAAAAACAACAACAGCAACAACAGCAAAGATCATGTTTGTAATTTGAAGAAAAACTTGTAAGTCACGCAAAGGGAAGATGATGATGATGATAATAATAATAATAATAATAATAATGGTAATGAATATAGTCAGTTATAAAGATTACTCATAACAGAGAGAGAGAGAGAGAGAGAGAGAGAGAGAGAGAGAGAGAGAGAGAGAGAGAACTTCAAGCTTGTACTATTAGTCAACGAGTATCAAAAGACGAAACTGTGTGTGTGTGTGTGTGTGTGTGTGTGTGTGTGTGTGTGTGTGTGTGTGTGTGTAAGCCAAGTAACTCTGCCTCCCGCTGGCCAGGGTGTGACGCATCTTGGCTCGAGTGTTACAAGGAATATTGATGCTGTTATGTAGTGTAGTGGTGGTGCTGCGGTCTCTCTCTCTCTCTCTCTCTCTCTCTCTCTCTCTCTCTCTCTCTCTCTCTCTCTCTCTCTCTCTCTCTGGTCTGTCAGATTTCCCCTTCATCTTCACTCCCTCTTTCATTCGTTATCTTTTTTATATTGCTATCTTTATTTTTCCTGTCTATTCTCACCTTTTCTTTTCCCTCTATCTACTTTCTTCCCTTACCTCCTTCCCTCCATTCTGCTTTGCCTTACCTTCACTCATTCTTTCTTTCTCTCCAACTCTCCTTCATCCCCCTTTCCCCCTGTTCATTCTTCCATCCTTCACCTTCCTTCTGTTTATTGCTTTCCCTCACGTACCCTTCTAGAAACCTTCCATTCTTCCCTTCCTGACCTTCACTCATCTCCATTCTTTTCTTTCCTCCTCCTTCCTTCTCCCTTCTACCTTTTGCTTCTCTATCTCTCCTTAACCTTTCTAGATATTTTCCTTCCTTTTTTCACTTTATCGTAGCGTTCCATGTCAACTGAATAGATAAAGTTTGATAGATACTTACAGCAGGCGTCACTATAAACACACACTGGTTATTTGTGAAGTTGTTCCGCGTCGCTGCCTCTGCCCGCGTCACCAGCAGGATGAGGCAGGTCAGGCCAAGTGAGGCAGGTTAGGTCAAGAATAAGAATGAAAGGGATGTTGAGGTTTTGGTAGTGAAGCCAATACTAATAATACTGCTGTGATATTCCGTCTCTCTCTCTCTCTCTCTCTCTCTCTCTCTCTCTCTCTCTCTCTCTCTCTCTCTCTCTCTCTCTCTCTCTCTCTCTCTCTCTCTCTCTCTCTCTCTCTCTCTCTCTCTCTCTGCATGATGTCAGAGGTCACGTGTCTTGCTATTTTCTTCTGACAGTCTGTGCATTCCAGATGAGAAATTTATACTCGAGTCAATTAGTGCAGACGAATTGTAAGTCTTTGGCTGAGGATGCTGTAAAAAGACTGCGCTCTCTCTCTCTCTCTCTCTCTCTCTCTCTCTCTCTCTCTCTCTCTCTCTCTCTCTCTCTCTCTCTCTCTCTCTCTCTCTCTCTCTCTCTCTCTCTCTCTCTCTCTCTCTCTCTCTCTCTCTCTCATGGACACTGGAGCAATCAGTATAAATGTGTGGACACGCGCTCTGCTTACACTGGTAGGCGAAAGGAGAGAATGAACAATGTTTTCCTTCCTTCCCTTTTTAAAGTGGAAGGGAAAGTAAAACAGCAGCACGTCATTGTTGTTACTTGCATTTGTTATTGTCGTTGTTAGTCAAGAATGTGAACAGTGAACTTCTTTGTTATATTTTCCTCCCTTTATTTATTTTTTTTTTTTTTTTTTTTTTTTTTTTTTTAGGGGAGTGAAAGGAAAAACTAAACCGACGATGTGTTATTGTTATTATATGTATTGTTATTAGTGGTGGTTGTTGCAGTCTTAATACATGACACGAGAGAGAGAGAGAGAGAGAGAGAGAGAGAGAGAGAGAGAGAGAGAGAGAGAGCAGCAGCAACAAGGAGCCACTAACAAGCCTACACGTGCCAGTTCCTGTATAAAAACTTGCTGCCCGTTTCCATTCATTATTCACATACATTTATTTGTTTATAATCCCTGCAGTACCGCGACGCGTTTTCATATTCATTCTGCTTACTAATTGCTGATTTTATACAGCTTCCGATACTTATGTAGGGGATTGAAATAGTGAGGACTCAGGCCATTAATTTCCTCCATAGACCCTTTCTGCCATAAAAAAAAGTCCACCTATCATACCCAAACTCATGATAAAATATGCCTCCCTGTATTGAAGAGGTTAATTTCCCACTAGCTTAGCACTAACTATCTATTCTAGTCTGTTCATTCACCTTTATTTGAGAACCTGCCTTGTATTCTCCTCTCCCTTATAACCAGGCAATATGAAGGCATAAAGTAAGAGTAAGAGGGGGATAGAAGACTCAGAACACGATGAACATAATAGAAAAGGATGTATCGTGTCAGCTGTCATAGGCGTGTCCTTGTGTCATAAAGAGGTAACCCAATGATTGCCATATCGTTGTAAAGAGCAGGAAAAAAAAAATTAGTCCAGAGGGGAAGAAAATTTAGCCCTAGGGAGAGAGAGAGAGAGAGAGAGAGAGAGAGAGAGAGAGAGAGAGAGAGAGAGAGAGAGTTAGATCAAAAGAATGACAAGACGTAGAAAGGATATGCAAAAGTTCAGAGAGAGAGAGAGAGAGAGAGAGAGAGAGAGAGAGAGAGAGAGAGAGAGACCTGTCAGCGTTTTGCCGACGGAGGGCGTTGACGTGGTGATGGTGAAGGTGGTGGTGGTGGTGGTGGTAGTAGTGGTAGTGATGGTGGTGGTGGTGGTGGTGACTCAGTGGTGTTTACAGAAGGGCGAGGTCTGGCTAATAGTAAAAGCTTTGATCGCCCTCCCGCCCTGCTGCCCTACACACCCCAAACATTCCCTCCCCTGCCTGCCCTGCCCAATCCCACCCCTGCCTGTTTTACCTACCCTTACCCTTCCCTGCCCCACCAACCCACACTCTTCTCAGTCCGTCCTACCCCTGCCTGCTTGTCTGTCTGCTTGCTTGCCTGCTTGCCTGCTTGCTTGTCTGCTTTTCTACCCTTGTTTTATCTCTACTCATCCTCTGCAGTGTCTTCCTCTTTCACTGTTATGTCTCACTGCTTCTCCTCACTGTCTTAAGTTGCTCGTTTTCTTTCTCATAACTTCTTCTCTTCAGTGTCTTCCTCGTTCCAGTTATCATGCTTTCTCACTATTATGTCTCACTGCAACTCAGCACTGTACCTCCTCACTGCTATTGGTCGTAAGGTCATCGTTCTGTCACGTTCAGAAAGGAAGCACCCACTTCTTTTTATTTTGTTCTCTTCCTTTATCTTCTTTCTCTCCTTGTTTTTAATGTGTTTGGAGAAGTAGTTGTTATCCTTCGCTTCGAGTGTTTTACTTTCGAATGGAAATTATGCCTGTGTTTGTTGTTTTTGTTATTTTGTATTCTTTTACTGCCTCGTATCTTCTTTTGAATTACTGAATATTCATGAGCAACGTGTGTCAGTCAGTGTAACTTTTTTTGTTCATCTCACGTCTTATAGTTGAAAGATTCACAAGTAGCGGTATCCCTTCATATTTCTTCTTCTTTATTCATCTCATTTATACCAGCGAGTTACAGATGCTCGGGAAAAATTATATCTACTTGAATGAATTAATATGCAAGGCTACCAAACACTGTAAGTACCCACCATAGATAATTCCATTCATTCTGACACCAATACACTTGTCAGCTGTTAATAAATGTTTCAAATACCTCTTTTAACCCCTTCAGTACTGGGCCGCATTTTGACCATGACTTTGGGTATGATTAGACGATTATATCAACATTAGGAAGAGTCTATGGAGGTCGGAAGATTAATGGGCAAAGTCTTCACTATCTTAATCCCCATATGAGTTTCTGAAGCTGTATAAAACCACCAAATAGTAACCAGAATGAATATGAAAACTCCTGGTACTGAAGGAGTTAAGACCCACCTCACGTACTCTACCTTCTTTCCTAGCTATAAATAAATAAATGCTTCAAATACATCCCTAAGATTCCCACCACCCCCCTCCATCTTTTTTCCCCTCCGTATCTCCTTACAAGCTATACATTCCCATGACTCACCACTACCCCCATCACCACCACCACCACCACCGCCACCGCCACTACCACCACCGCCACCGCCACTTCACTCGTCTCCGTTAATAAGATCATTACTCACGCCCTGCTGATCGACGCGCCGCCCTGTCTGTCTCCTCGCCACCTTGCTTCCTGATCCTCCTTCACCTTCACCGCCATCGTCGTCCACACTTCAGGTTGCTCTGTTTATATACAAAGCTGGTGTTCTGGCGGCGTGGCGTGGTGGTTTGGCGTCTTTTCTGAGAGAGAGAGAGAGAGAGAGAGAGAGAGAGAGAGAGAGAGAGAGAGAGAGAGAGAGAGAGAGAGAGATTTTACGGGTGAAATCACAATTCTCAGTATCTCATCCCCAACATAAACAAATAGAAATGGGCAAATAATGTAGTCTCACATCCCGCGAGTTGTCTTTGGAAACATCATCGTTTTCTCTTATCAGTTAAAGGCCGAGTGTGTTAACGTCTTTAAAAAATGGGATTCTGGCTGAGATGGTATCAGTTTCCCCGTTTTATCTGTTTTATTATAACGTATCGGTACTGTGTGAGCCTCCTCGTGAAGCTGCTGCTGTCTGTTTACACTCATGATAACGTGAAACACACTGGCGCCTCGACCTTGGCCGCCAAACAGACGGCTTTTGTCCTCAAGATGAGCTAGGCGGCGGTAATTTGTCTGGACAGCCGTGGGTGCGCGTCTGGCTGGCGTATAGGCGGTTATTATTGTGGTGACGACCCGCGCCCCAGAGTGATGGACCTCCCAGGCTAGAATTTGCAACAGAGATGATTGCAGCTTTCAGGCCACCACTCGGCCGCTACCGTGTGTTTGGTAGGGCGGGGAGGCAGGGGAGGCAAGGGAGGGTTTGAGCATTCCCCCAGCAGAGCGTACGTACGTCACACACACACACACACACACACACACACACACACACGTTTTGTTGTCCTTTCGCTCTCATTCTCCTCCTTCTTAAACGAAATCGCAGACTGAAGCAACACCAAGAGCGAGCGCCGACCCAGCAGGCGAGCAGCGCGATGAAGACAGGACATCCCTAGGCTGCTGCTCTCCATGAATTATCAAGCGCCCAGTGTTATTGGGAACGATAAGGCAAGACAGACTGTTGCGGCTTGACATGCAGTGTTATCTGGCGTCAAGTCTTACTCAAGTGATAGGGAAAGACGGATAAAGCGAAGTGTCTGCTAGCCTGCGTCTCTCTAGTGCCCCTCAGTCAAGTCTCCTTCGAGGTCTCCCCCCCCCATATGATGATTCACCCGCAGCCCCGTCAGGAGTCCCCCAAGGGTGACATATGATAGCGAGCATAAAAATTAGTGGTGGGCCCGATATGTTTAGAATGAGTGTTTGTTGGAAAGTTTGCGTTATCTTACGTGAAAATAAACATTGTTAAGTGGATTTGAGCGAGTCGTATCATAATATTATTTGAAGGAGTGTGAAGTTGTTGGAGCTCATGCGTGAAGGAAGTGATTATTGTTGTTGTACATATACTGCTTGTTGATGAAAATAAAGCACTTGGCTTCATAGAAATAGTAGTAGTAGTAGTAGGAGGAGGAGGAGGAGGAGGAGGAGGAGGAGGAGGAGGAGGAGGAGGAGGAGAAGAAGAAGAAGAAGAAGAAGAAGAAGAAGAAGAAGAAGAAGAAGAAGAAGAAGAAGAAGAAGAAGAAGAAGAAGAAGAAGAAGAAGAAGAACAACAACAACAACAACAACAACAACAACAACAACAAGAGAAGAGAAGAAAAGGAAAATGATAAGAGAAGTAAAAAAAAACTGTACATACATATACATAAAAACAAAATCAACAACAACAACAACTACAAACGCTAATGACACCAAGAATAACAAACAGACAAAAAGAACTCAGAAAGAGAGAGAGAAAAAAAAAAGATTAGCAACACAACTCGTAAATTCCTTTCAGCAATAAGGATAAAAAGAGAACGACCTATTAACTCATATAAGGACGGAGTAAGTGAGCGTCTCTAAACCCTCCTTTGAGAAACACAACACCAGAATCATAGACGGCGTTGAAGGGGCCGAGATGTTTTGCAGGTGTGTGTTAGAAGTGGCGGGTTAAGGTTTAGAAGAGCGCGGAAGGGGAGGAGGAGGAGGAGGAGAAGGGGGCAATGGCCAGGGCGCAGGGTGAAGAGCAGAACCAGAAGAAGGGAAAGAAGTGGAGTAAAGGAAGGAAAGGAATGAGTTTAAGAAGAAAAATGAGAGAGGATTAATTAGAAAAAATGGAAACTGATAATTTGAAATGGGAGAGTTGAGAGAGGAAAAAGAGGGAAGGCTTGAGTAGAAGGAAAAGAAGGTAAAAGAGATAAATAGGGGAAGAAGGAGTAGAAGAGGAAGTTAAAAAAGAATAGTAAACATTAGAAGAAAAGGAAGAGAGCCAAAGAAGAAAAGGAAGGATTGGAAGTTAAAGAAGAGGAACAAGAACAAGAAGAAGAAGAAGCAGTTGAAAAAAAATAAGAACCTTAAGAAGAACAGAATGAGTAGAAGTTAAAGAAGAAGAGAGAGAGATGAAGAAAAAAAGAAAAGAAGAAAACAATATCCAATAGAAAAACTAGTAGATGAAAAAGAAAAAAAAAGAAAAACAGCATCAACAACAACAACGACATAAAGAAGAAGAATAAAGAAGGGCCAAAAGAAGAAAAGGGAGGATTACAAGAAGCTAGAAAAGAAAAAAAACAAAAGCAAGAATAAGAAAAAGAAAACCTGAAGAGAAGAAGAAGTAGAAAAAAAGAAGAAAGGACAGGATTAGAAAAAGAAAAAAAAATGTGAAGTAGAAAAATAAAGAGAATGAAGATAATTAGCATAGAAGAGGAAAGAGTAGGTTTGCTGTGAGTTGTAGGAATAATTTGTGCTTCACGATAATGAAGGAATGGTGATGGTGAGGAAGAGGGGAAAGATAGGGAGGAGTCTTGTCTGTGCTGCGTGACTCTTCTACGTGACTGCTCTCTCTCTCTCTCTCTCTCTCTCTCTCTCTCAGGTCCCGTTTTTCTCACCGTCTAATCTGAGTGCACCTTTTTTTCAGCATTTCAGAGAGAGAGAGAGAGAGAGAGAGAGAGAGAGAGAGAGAGGGAGTGTATGCTAAGGTGCCAATGCGGGGAGACTATTCTGAGCCGAGTTCCCTTCTAGAAGTCCGAGGTCGGGCACGGCAACAGGGTAGTGGTGGTGGTGGTGGTGGTGGTGAGTGCACGAGGTGAGGTTTGAGGACACAAACCTGGACACACACACACACACACACACACACACACACACACACACACACACACACACACACACACACACACACACACACACACACACACACACACACACACACACACACACAGAGAGAGAGAGAGAGAGAGAGAGAGAGAGAGAGAGACAGAGACAGACAGACAGAGAGAGAGAGAGAGAGAGAGAGAGAGAGAGAGAGAGAGAGAGAGAGAGAGAGAGAGAGACATACCAAGAAAGATTGCAGACAATAGAACGCATTTTTACTGACGAAGGAACACACACACACACACACACACACACACACACACACACACACACACACACACACACACACACACACACAGAGAGACACACAGAGAGAGAGAGAGAGAGAGAGAGAGAGAGAGAGAGAGAGAGAGAGAGAGAGAGAGAGAGAGAGAGAGAGAGAGAGAGAGAGAGAGAGAGAGAGACAGAGAGACAGACAGACAGACAGACAGACAGACAGACAGACAGACAGACAGACAGACAGACAGACAGAGAGAGAGAGAGAGAGAGAGAGAGAGAGAGAGAGAGAGAGAGAGAGAGAGAGAGAGAGAGAGTGTTACTCATTCAATTCACACCTGTCATGTAAATTACGAAAGCGCTTCTCTGATATTTATTTATTTATTTACTTTTCATATCTTAACTCTTTTGATTTATTTTTGACACGATTTTTTATTTTGTCTTTGAACAGCGAGCATGAAGAGTAAGCATATCTTGCAGCATAAAGCCCGGCCTCTGTGACTATGACACACAAAGCGGTGAAACGCCGTCTTGAAGAAAAAAAAGGCGATTTACGTGCCACTGTAAAGGACTGGGTGTCCCGGAGAAAGGTTTTTTTTTTCCTTCCTTTTTATACAAGAGGGATTTTTGCCAAGGATAACAAAAGAAGGAAAGGAAAGAGAAATAAAAGGTACCAAAAGAGAAATACTTTAAAAACAATATCCAAAGATTATGAAAGGTGTCCTGAAAAGCAGAGTAAAAGACGAATGAGACGGAGATGAGCAATAAGGCAACGCGCAGTTGTAACTTATGCCACAAACTTTACCTGCGATTCACTGAGGATGACAGAACATCACGGCTTGGTAAGGAGTTGAGGCGTGAGGCGTTACAACAGTTTACTAGATGCAGGTGTCAGAGGATGCTATCAAACAAACCTTTCCTTGAAGAAGCTCGTCATGCCCTCAATTTTACGTATCACGCTCTGAGGATACGTGAAGACCTTGAACACATGGAAGAAAGGAGTGGAGATATGAGGGGGTACAGAACTTTATTAAATACAGGTGTCAGAGGCAGCTGTCAAACAAACCTTTCCTTGGAGAGCCTTGTCATGCTCGCAATTTTACCTACTATGCACTGAAGACCTTGAACATCTGGAAGAATGAAGTTAAGACGTGAGTGGGTTCAAAACTTTACTAAATACACGTCAGAGGCAGATATCAAGCAAACCTCTCCTTGAAGAACCTCGTCATGCCCTTAATTTTACATACCATGCACTGAGGATGCGTGGGAACCTGGAAGAAAGGAGTCGAGAAATGAAGAGCTACAGAACTACCAAATACTCGTACCGGTGACAGAGGCAGCTATCAGACAAACCTTTCCTTGAAGAAGCTTGTTATGTCCTCAATTTCACGTACCATACAATGAGGCTACGTGAAGACCTGGAACACCTGGAGGAAAAAAGTGGACATGTGAGGGGCTACAAAACTACAAGATACAGGTGTTAGAGCGGGCTATCAAACAAACCTTTCTCCTCAGTTTTTTCTTACCAGTGACCGAGGATACGTGGAGAATTTGAACTCCTGAAAGAAATGCGTGGAGACGTAAGGAGCTACAAGACTTTACTAAATACAGGTGTCAGAGGCAGCTATCAAGCAAACCTTTTCTTCAGAATCTCTCCATTCTCTTTCCTTTACGCACCACTGAAGATACATAGAGACCTGGAAGAAAGGAGTTGAGACGTGAGGGGATAAAAGACTTTACAAAATACAGGTGTTAAAAACCGATATCAAACGTCAAATGAATACACGAAGGAATGCAAAGGAAGAGCAAACAGCTGCAGATAGTAGGGCCCTTACTACTGTAGAATATTGAGGTAACTTTTCATTATTAACCTCTTCAATACCATGACGCGTTTCCATTTTCATTCTGCTTACTATTTGGTGATTTTATACAGCTTCAGAAACTCATGTAGAGGATTAAAATTGTGAAGACTGGCTATTAATCGTCTGACCTCCATAGACCCTTCCTAATGTATATGAAATGATCTAATCGCACACAAATCTCAAAGTAAAAATGTGTCCTAGTATAGAAGGGGTTAACTATTAGTGGAAGATATAGGATAGTCACGTGTAGCAAACTGTAGCAATTATTAATGATCTCCAAATACAGTATGATTAAACATGTAAGTCTATCCACATGTGCGGGTAAAATGTCTTGCCAATTCTCTTCCCTATAGGAAGGAAATCAGGTGAAGGTCTCCATGATACTAAACCTCAAAAAAAGAGGAAGTAGGTTGAAAATTAAGTTGTTGATGCGTTGATGTGTCAAGGTTATTGTACACATGTATAGAATTTGAAAGCTGTGTGTGTGTGTGTGTGTGTGTGTGTGTGTGTGTGTGTGTGTGTGTGTGTGTGTGTGTGTGTGTGTGCAGGCCAGGTGTGGTGTCGAGGAGGTCACGGATGTGGTGAGTGGGCGAGTGACTGGGTGCCAAATGTGACTCACACACTCTCTCTCTCTCTCTCTCTCTCTCTCTCTCTCTCTCTCTCTCTCTCTCTCTCTCTCTCTCTCTCTCTCTCTCTCTCTCTCTCTCTCTCTCTCTCTCTCCCATCTCCCTTACATTTTTCCCCCATTCCCCTCTCCTTCATGATATTGCCATTCAAAGAATTATCCAAAGCAAGCCTAACGCAGCCCTTCACTCCACCACATGCTCTACCTTCAAGGAACACACGAGGAACACAGGGCTAACTAGTTCCATTTGGATCATGCAGGTAACAAACTCCTGCAAATTCATATTCTCTAGACGGCAGCGACTAGTGGTGGTGGTGGTGGTGGTGGTGGTGGCAACGGCAGCAGCAGATGTAAGGCGTGGTGGGTCGTGACAGGTGTGTGCTGGGTGTGGGTGTGTGGGGGGAGGTGTGGAAACAGCTGGCAGGTGTGTACTATACGAAAAAGGTGGTGTGTGTGTGTGTGTGTGTGTGTGTGTGTGTGTGTGTGTGTGTGTGTGTGTGTGTGTGTGTGTGTGTGATGTGTGTTCACATCCACGTTGAGGTCAGATAAGGAGGAGGAGGAGGAGGAGGAGGAGGAGGAGGAGAATGTGAAGGAAACCAATACAAGAGAAACAACAACAACAACAACAACAACAACAACAACAACAACAACAACAACAACAACAACTACTACTACTACTACTACTACTACTACTACTACTACTACTACTACTACTACTACTACTACTACTACTAGTAATAGTGACAGTAGTAGAAAGTGAACACACGTGGGATAAACGAACGGATCGTCTTGGATTTAAGATTGGACTGGACTGGAGAGGTACGGAAGGAGGAGGAGGAGGAGGAGGAGGAGGAGGAGGAGGAGGAGGAGGAGGAGGAGGAGGAGGAGGAGGAGGAGGAGGAGGAGGAGGAGGAGGAGGAAGAAAGGGTATACTGGAGGGTCAGAACACTGGCGCCTTGTGCATTACCTCCGCAGTTCTCCTCCATCCCTCCTTTCCTCCCTCCCTCCCTCCCTTCTCTCTCTCCCTTCGTGTTGCTCCTTTCTGCCACACCTTCCTCACTCATCCTTCCCTCTATTCCTTCCTTCCATCCTTCCCTCCTCCCCTGCCTGCCCCTTCCCTCCCTCCCCCCTTACTCTTCCATTAACTACCATTTACACCACAATCATAAAATTTCCATGCCATCTTCCCACCATTACCAGCCAACCATTAGTGCATGATTCCACTCCTCTCTCTCTCTCTCTCTCTCTCTCTCTCTCTCTCTCTCTCTCTCTCTCTCTCTCTCTCTCTCTCTCTCTCTCTCTCTGTGTCGTTTTTTTTTTCTTTTTCGTCTTCTTGATGTTTTTTTGTTTTGTTTTATTGTTTGTTATTGTTGCTGTTGTTGTTCACCTTTCTGTTCTCGTTCTTATTCTTGTTCTTCTTCTTCTTTTCCTCATTATTGACCTCTTCCTGTTATTTCTGTTATTATGTCCTCCTCCTCCTCCTCCTCCTCCTCCTCCTCCTCCTCCTCCTCCTCCTCCTCCTCCTCCTCCTCCTCCTCCTCCTCCTCCTTGTTATTGTTACCGCAACAGAAATTCAACCACAATCACCACCACCACCACTACCACCACTACCACCACCACCACCACCATTACCTCCAGTGCGTTCACCATTTTCAAGTTTTACCTCAATTCAGTTATGTACTTAACGACAACAATTTTTGGGGTCATTCTCTCTCTCTCTCTCTCTCTCTCTCTCTCTCTCTCTCTCTCTCTCTCTCTCTCTCTCTCTCTCTCTCTCTCTCTCTCTCTCTCTCTCTCCCAGACCATATTATTAAAAAAAACGAGTGAAAATCAAAATAGAAGACGAAAATGAGAAAAAATGGAAAAACAATCGAATAAAATTAAGAAAAAGAAAAAGATGAAAATGTAAAAAAAAAACTTAAATATGAAAGAATTAACAAGAGAGAGAGAGAGAGAGAGAGAGAGAGAGAGAGAGAGAGAGAGAGAGAGAGAATCAGAATCAGGTAGTCACGTGATCTCTTCCTCCTCATCGCCTCGCCTCAAATATTCTACCCATGAGTCAAGTGAAGACATTTCCTCACATTGATAAGTGTCTAAGTGTCTTCCCGTCTTGACGTCACTGTCCTTTCCTTCCTGTGGCGTCGAATAAACCACCTTCAGGTTCTAGGAAGGCTGAGTGCTACGCGCCAATACAGTTACTCTTTTCTATTCTCCTCCTCTTGCCTCGCCCTTCTTGTCACGTTTGTTAGATCCCGTATTCTCAAACGCTTGGCTGTCTCATCATGGCTATTTTCTGAGGCCACAATGATGATTTCCTGGTTTATTTGGGTGGGTTTTTTTTTATGTAGTGGGAATCTGGCCAAGGGCAACAAAAGTGACTAAACTAAAAGGCCTATTTAGATGCTAGTCCCCGAGCAGGTTCGAGAGAGAGTTAGCCGATTAAAAGAATGGGATAAATGTTTTGAAACCCTTCCGTAGGTTTCTTTCTTTGTTTAGTTTTAAGGTTAGGTTAGGTTAGGTTGCATGGTAGTGTGGAAAATTTGTTGATCCTTTGCTAGGGTCACAAAAATACACCCTCCTGGAAACGCATATGGCTCAGATCAGAGACGTGTTAATTAAAGGTGATATAGGGCGTAAGATCTCAAGAGTACGGTTTGAGGAATGATACTGGGACTTAAATTCTTCCGGTCACCAGCCAACCCAGTGTTCAAGTGTCATTCTGTTAAAAAAAATCCTGTTCCTTGTTTTTAATGATTTTACTTTGACTTTTCATTCGTTTTTTTCTTCCTTCCTTCTTTCTTTCTTTCTTTCTTTCTTTCTTTCTAGAGAGAGAGAGAGAGAGAGAGAGAGAGAGAGAGAGAGAGAGAGATTTTGCCGTTGACACTCGCCCTCATTACCCTGTGTGCCATGTTTGGTCAGGCGCCAACACACACACACACACACACACACACACACACACACACACACACACACACACACACACACACACACACACACACACACACACACACACACACACACACACACACACACAGTCGTCTTTATGCCCTCTTCCTTCCCTTGCACTACCACCAGTATCCTCCTCCTCCTCCTCTTATTTTTCCTCCTTCCCGCGACACACTCTCAAGAGAAGTATCAAATCACCTCCAGAAGTTAATTGGCTTTGGGAGTCTTTCATTCCCTTTAACTTCTTGATCTTAAGCAGAGGGCCGATGACTCTTCCTTCTTCTCCCTCTCGTGTTTACTCTGCTCTCCCCTGATCCTGAGCAGCGCCCCGGGGAGATTAATGGTCATGGCGAAGGGAAGGTGTTTTGAACGAGTCCACGGTGAGGTGTTTGTGTATATGGAAACATGTACGTAGAGGAATAATGAAGTAATTAGCTTGAACTCGTGTGAGAAACTTTTTTATTTTGATTTGAAGGAAGATGTTGACAAGGAAAAGTAAAGTAGTAGTAGTAGTAGTAGTAGTAGTAGTAGTAGTAGTAGTAGTAGTAGTAGTAGTAGTGGTAGTAGTAGTATATAGATCGATAGAAGAGCAAGAATAGATATCTTTCACTTGAATTCTATAGGGAGAGACATAAATTCAGAAAAGAAATGTCACTATCTTCATCAACATTGTTAAGATTACTGCCACGAGCGTTGACTTGACAAGGCTTAAGCAGTGAAAGGCTCGGTCGGTGTTTTGAAGCTCACATTCCACCTCTCTTACAAGCTTTACTGAAGTTAAAGTGCATACCAATATAAACGACCACGTGTATTTGCTAAGCTGAAATTTGGAAAGGCCTTGTATGCTCTTTTTTTACATACATATTTGTGACCGACGTATTTAAAGAAGGGGAAGGAAAGGAAGAGGAAGGAAGGGATACGTGAGAAGATACGGATACAACAGTTTGTTTTTAAAGCTGGTGGTTGGTAATTCATGGGGCAAGAAAGGAAGTCAAGGCTCTCTTCACTCTCTTCAGTGTTATGATTTGTTTTCCTTTTAAGTAAGAGAAGAAAATTTATAAGTGTGTGTGTGTGTGTGTGTGTGTGTGTGTGTGTGTGTGTGT
>NC_059298.1:13949105-13951605 GCF_017591435.1 Portunus trituberculatus
TAGGATACAGGAAGAAAAAAAAAAAAGAGGAGGAGGAGGAGGAGGAGGAGGAGCAGGAGGAGGAAAAAACGAGGAGGAGGAGTAGCAGCAGCTGTAGAAGTAGCAGAAGATGCAGAGGAAGACCAAGTGGAGAAGAACCAAGGAGAGTAAGTGAAACAGGAAGAGGAGGAGGGAGAACACAAAGAATACAAAGAAGGAACAAACCACAACAGACCTGTTGACCCTAATGAGGCTATTTTTGTAAGAGGAGGAAGAGGTGGAGGAGAAAAGGAGGAGGAGGAGGAGGAGGAGGAGGAGGAGGAGGAGGTAGAGGAGGGCAGGGTGAAGGCTGGCAGGTTAAATAGTCAAGTAGTCACGGTTAATGAGCGACTTTCACCTGCAGACGAATGTTTTGGTAGGGCCGTGGCTGGAGAGAGAGAGAGAGAGAGAGAGAGAGAGAGAGAGAGAGAGAGAGAGAGAGAGAGAGAGAGAGAGAGAATGGAAGTGTTTTTCTTACCATTGTGACAGTTTCTTCAGCGTCACTTAAAATTATTACTGAAGTCACACTCCAGTGGTTTTCAATTATACAAGCGTCGCCTCACCAGAAGTAGGTATTGTAAGCTGCCTCTTTTTTTTCCACTCACGTTGTCGTAATGCGCCCTTCGAGACCTCTCCTTGAGTCGCCACCGTTACCACCAAGTCTTTTTCTCCTTACGGCCTCACCTGTTCGTCTTAATCCCCCGTATTCCTTAACTCTATTATGGAAATCCCGCGGCTGTTTGTGAATGTTCTTGTTTACCCTCATAAATTGATATTATGATGAGATTTTCCGATAAACTTAGCCTTTTTTACTTTGTATTTAAATTTTTCGAAGTGTAGCGAGGTATTTTCAAGTAAACTTTGGTCTTTTTTACTCTGTGTTTCCATCTATGAAAGTGTAAGGGGGTTTTTATAGTTACTGAAGACCTTGATTTTTCGTGAAACACTCTCTCTCTCTCTCTCTCTCTCTCTCTCTCTCTCTCTCTCTCTCTCTCTCTCTCTCTCTCTCTCTCTCTCTCTCTCTTATCCCAAACTTTTCCTAAAATGTATAGAGCAATGCTTGGCCAATCTCCTCTCGTGCAGGAAAGAAGAGCCACTGTACCAGCCGGTATATCTAATCGTCTGCAGCTGGTGAGAGTACTTGCAGCGGCACCAGGTGAAGGCTGACACGGAGCCAAATCACCCGCCTGTCATATCCGCTGGTTGATGGGGATAAATGAACGTGTGCGGCAACCCTGACTCAAAGGTGCACAGGGTAAGGGGATGAGTCTCAGCGGTACACCATCTGGCGTTCCTCTGCTTCGGTACTTCAGCCGTCAATGCCCAGCTGATGCGTGTCACCCGAGGACATGGAGTACTTAGCGTTGTGACGAAGCCTGGCTCTCACCATGACCCGTAGATGTTTTATATTATGTTATTTTGTTGTCATTTTCTCTATACTCGTGTTTCTATTTATTTTCTTTAATATACGTATTTAATTTTACTTCATTTTATCGGTATGACTTTGTAGTGACGCCAAAAACAGTCTTTCAGTCAGTGTCGATCAACTCGTTGTCTGCTGTGGAGGTAGACAACAGTGTGGCTTCATGGGGCGGGTGGCGGATAGTGACAGGGCGTGGCGTGCTTGCTATGTGGCCGGCGTGGTGCCAGTGTGTGTGTGCGGCAGCAACAGCAAGGAGAGCAGAATGCAGGGTTGTGGCGGTGGTTAAGTCTCGTGTTTGGTCAAGACACATTTATATGCGAGGACCCACGCTGGCAACGCGACTGGAGTGCAGCACACAGCAAGTCACCGAGCAAGTCCACTCTAACTTATACCAGCACCTTATATTCCCTCCGTTCTTTATTATTCTTAACGCCATTTAGCATTAATGGCATGAGGAGTGGAGGCAGTCAAGAAACAGGCACTATCCTTAATCTTTCTAAGAGGGAAAGCGAAACAGACGTGCAGCGAGTTAGATGATTCTCGTCATTTGTGCCACGCCAAGGGGGAAAGATGTTTCTGGGTGACTGACTATAGTGGACGCGACTCACGCTCTGCTCGTCACCTCGGCATTATAGTTATCACATTACCGCCGCTACTGATGCTGATGGTACTGAGGGCGTGCTGATTGGCGTGGTGGGTACAGACGCAGGGGGTCGTGCCGGTACAGGCTGGCGGGCCCCAATACAGCCACGCCTTTGTGCACAACATTCAGGTGGCGGTGGTCGGCGGATGACGTCACCGCGCGCCTCACCACACCACCCCCTGGCGCTGCCAAGGGTACGATGCGCGATACCTGACCCCCCCTTTCTCCCCTCTCTGTTTATTATTTCGAGTGCAATGTGGAGAGGAGAGGGAGGAGGAGAAGGCCCAAAACTGTATCGTTTCGGTTTCGCTGGATCGTCTTGTGCAATGTAAATAAAGAGTGTGTCGTTGGCGGCGTGGCTGGCGGTGTTAAAGTCACCCAGCCCAGCTTTTCGGAGGTCAGGGAATGTGATGGCG
>NC_059298.1:13956605-13961605 GCF_017591435.1 Portunus trituberculatus
TTTCTCTCTCTCTCTCTCTGGCGATATATAATCCTCTTTCAACCAACAGTATATGAAAACACCCTTGAACACCACAATAACTCTCACAAAAGCCTGTTAAAAGTATTGGATATCAGATGCGGAAGTGTTGAAAATACAAACCTTGGTAACTTGAGTTTTTTTTTTTGGTGTTTCTCCTTTTCACCGAGTCGACGTGGGCAGTGAAAACGAAAGTTGGTGTGTGTGTGTGTGTGTGTGTGTGTGTGAGAGGCAGCTATGTGTTCTACTACTGTCTCTCCTTGCCTCCTTGCTATCTCCCTCTTTTTATGGCAACTATTCACCATTTTTCCACTGCGTTTATCTCCTTATATTTCTCTTTCTTATTATTATTCATTGTTAGCATCATCATCTTCATATTTCTTCTTCTTCTTCTTCTTCTTCTTTGTGTATGAAGGTTAGACAAAATTTCATCTATCCATCTATCTTTCTATCCTTCTTCCATCTCTTCTTTTCTTCTTTTACGTGCAAAGATCAAGACTATAATTTCGTACGTTATTCTTTCCTTCCTTTCCTTCAATCTTTCCTTCCTCTATTCCTTCCTTCCTTCCTTCCTTCATTCATTCCTTTTCTTCCATCATTCATTCCTACTTCTTTTCTTTTGTTATGAGAAATAAGACAAAAGCTTCATATAATGTGTATATGGAAGTAGTGTTATGCTGAATGAAAAGAAGGACTGAGGAAGAGGAACCGAGAGAGAATGAAGAGTACAAAGAGGAGGATGAGAAGAAGAATCAAAGAGAGGAGGAGGAGGAGGAGGAGGAGGCGGAGGAGGAAGAGGAAGACACAAAGACGTAGTAGTAGTACATTCTCTCTCTCTCTCTCTCTCTCTCTCTCTCTCTCTCTCTCTCTCTCTCTCTCTCTCTCTGCTTTATCACAAGCCGGTGTTCACATTTCCACATCCTATAAAATTTACGAAACATATATTTCAGAGTGTGTGTGTGTGTGTGTGTGTGTGTGTGTGTGTGTGTGTGTGTGTGTGGTGGGTTGTGAATGGGCTTGCGTGTGTGAATGTGGTTTTCTTATGAGAGAGAGAGAGAGAGAGAGAGAGAGAGAGAGAGAGAGAGAGAGAGAGAGAGAGAGAGAGAGAGAGAGAGAGAGAGACTGACTGTGTGTTGCCGGAATGTTTAGGAATGTAAAGCTCACTCTCTCTCTCTCTCTCTCTCTCTCTCTCTCTCTCTCTCTCTCTCTCTCTCTCTCTCTCTTTCGGAGGAGGAGCGTTAACAGGATGCTACCGAAGCTTTTGTTAAGAAAGAGAGATAGATAAATAGAGAGAGAGAGAGAGAGAGAGAGAGAGAGAGAGAGAGAGAGAGAGAGAGAGAGGTAAGACAGCACAGTAAGTAATAAGACTGTAGGAACATTTACATCACACTCTCTTGAATTAACATCCACACGCCACACTGTTCTCATGGAAGTGTGTGTGTGTGTGTGTGTGTGTGTGTGTGTGTGTGTGTGTGTGTGTGTGTGTGTGTGTGTGTGTGTGTGTATACGTTTCCTGTTGTGCTGTTATCTTGCGTCACCTTCCTCTGCTCTCTTCTCGTCTCCTGCAGTAGCCCCTCCTCCTCCTCCTCCTCCTCCTCACATGTAAAGGTCACTGTTAAATGTTCTCCAGCGTCTCTCTCTAGCAGAAGGCAAAAGTAGGACTTAGATGAAAAGGAGGAGGAAAAAGAGGAAGAGGAGGAAGATAGCGATGAAGATGAAGAGGTAAAAGGACAAAGAAATAAGTGACAGGTGGTATTCGAATAGGATGAGGAGGATGAGGAAGAGGAGGAGGAGGAGGAGGAGGAGGAGGAGGAGGAGGAGGAGGAGGAGGTGGATGAGAAGGAAGAGGTAACGAAGTTTGCTCCATAACAAGGAAACAATGACGGAGAAACGTGAGTCGAGAGAGAGAGAGAGAGAGAGAGAGAGAGAGAGAGAGAGAGAGAGAGAGAGAGAGAGAGAGTGTGGGGGGTGTTAGTAGGTCTGCAATGTCTAGTCGCCTTACCGAAATTACAAAAACGTTAAAATGTAATGTATATTTAATTTTTATTTCTTTTCATGATGATACTCAGAATATGACATTATTATTATTATTATTATTATTATTATTATTATTATTATTATTATTATTTTATTATTCTTATTATTTTTTTCTTATTTTATTATTATTATTATTATTATTATTATTATTATTATTATTATTATTATTAGTAGTAGTAGTAGTAGTAGTAGTAGTAGTAGTAGTAGTAGTAGTAGTTCACACTGACTTGTTGTTTTATCCACACCACAATGATTTTTTTTTTTACTTTTTTTTTCTCTTTATGATTTTTGCAATGTCATGTTTTTATTTGTTCATTTTTCTTACGTATTTCTCGTTATGATGACCAACTAACTTTTTTACAGTTTTTAGAAAGATAAGTTTTTCTAGAAAGTACAGGGTGATTCAAAATTATGTTAGCACTAGTATGAGAGGATGAGTCACAATTATGTAAGTTTCTATTTCCTCTCATATTAGTGATAACATATTTTAACCCATCCTGTCATACTAGCGTTAATTTTGACTCGTCCTCTCATACTAGTGTTTATATAATTATGGCTCATCTTCATATTAGCGTTAACATAATTTTGACTCAACCGTGTATTATAGGCATGACCATTTGCCGTGTGTGTGTGTGTGTGTGTGTGTGTGTGTGTGTGTGTGTGTGTGTGTGTGTGTGTGTGTGTGTGTGTGTGTGTGTGTGTGTGTGTTTTATCATCATTCATTATATGCAAATTCTTCCTTTCTTTATTTAGACTTTTTTTTTTAATATAGGAGGGACTCTGATCCAAGGGGAAAAAAAAAGTAAATACAAAAAAATGATCCACTTCATCTTTATTATTCCTTCCTTTTCATCGGTATGCATATTTACTAACCAACATAAACTACTATTTTTCCCCTTGTAACCTCCAAAGGGGACAGAACAGCACAGTAAGAGACTCCTCCAAACTCACACATAACCACTTCCTCCTGTTATCATTCAGGGAAGCAGGAATTATCATATGTACAGTAGCCAATTTTCTCGGAAGCGCGCTGGGAGACATGAAGGAACTGATTATGATCCGGCAATACAGTTATACCTTTCGCTGTGCTCGCTGTCACGGCTTTGCGAACGGTATGGGAAGCTTCGAGTCTTCTCAGTCACAACCCACCAGAGTGCTGGATTCTCACAACTGTTCCAACTCTCCATCTCTCGCTTACCCGGCTGTTGTAGTGAATGTTTAAGTTATTGTGGTTTTTCAAGGGTGTTTGCATGATTCCAGCGATAGTTTGACGAGGATTCTACACTGTCATCTTAAAATAAGAATAAGATTAATGCCTGCAGTGTGTAAGAATACTGGTTTGAGTCTTACCTTGTCAGTATTAACCCCTTCAGTACTGGGACGCATTTTTACCTTGATTTTTGGATATGCTAAGACGATTCTATGGAGGTTAGAAGATCGATGGCCAGAGTCTTCACTATTTCAATTAATCCCCACACATGTTTCTGAAGCTTTATAAAATAATCTAATACTGAGCAGAATGAATATGGAAACGTGTCAAAGGGTTAACTTTCTTTCTTCACCCGCTTCTTTATTACTCTTGCTTGGTGTGGTTTCTCCTCAGCTTAGTTCAGTAGTGTGGTGTTACAAGTGTACGGTATAGGTTCGAAACACAGCCAAGGGAGTGAATGATGGAGTAGTGTCGATTATTTTATTTGTTGTCATTGGAATATTTTACGCTAAAGAGTTAAAATTTTAAGGTTATAAACGGATAAATGAAAACTACTTATTGGAGAATCAGGAAACTTTTTTTTTTTTTTTATATCTTGATTTATAGTCTCCCACTTTAACGAGCATTTACGGTTTGGTGAAGCATGGATTAACTGACAAATTACCTTCCACAGATCACTGCAATCCTTCTACCGTTAAATCAGTTAAATTTTACGGGGGTCGCATCTTGCCTCACAGTTCACTGACACGATACAGAAGTTCCTCACTCACTCCCTTCCTCCCTTCCTTCCTTCCTTCCTTCCTTCCTTCCTTCCTTCCTTCCTTCCTTCCTTCCTTCCTTCCTTCCTCCTCCTCCTCCTCCTCCTCCTCCTCCTGCTGCAGACGTTTTCTCTTGCTATCGTCCAATGAAGGGAAGGCAGCGAGCGATATTGAGAGGCGAGTGCACCACAGAACACACCCAAATAACAGGCTTGTCAACACTCGCTCGGTATTCTGCTGTCGCTCTCGTTGATTCGTTTTCACAGTGATCTTATTTTATCCGGGTACATTGCTAACTCCACTAACCCCTCCCCCTACCCTCTCCCCTCTCTCTCTCTTCGGTGACAATTCCGTTTCGTAATAGAGTTTCTCCCACGTAGTTTGAGTTAGACTGGTGTGACTGGTGCAACTGGTGTCCTTCCTTGTCTCCGTGGTGTTGTGTCTGCTTGTCGTGTCGTCTGTCTGGCAACAGTGGCGGAGCAGTCTTGATATTACTAGCGTGAGTGGAGTGAGTGAGGCCTGCGTTTTTTTCGTCCTCCTACGTTAAGTTACTCAGCTTAATAATTAACGTATTACACTCCGCCTAGGTACTGCCAGCGCCGGGTATTTGTCGTGTTGGAAGCAATTTGAGAAGGTGTGTTTCTGATGTGATTGTGTTGTGTTGTACGTAGTGATGGAAGATTAGCAATATTTTTTTTTTTCTGTAATGAATGGTGCTTGTTTTTCTGAAGTGTTTGTTGTGTTTCTGAAGTGTTTGGTGTGTTTCTTAAGTGTTTGTTGTGTTTTTGTTGTGTTTTGTATTTCTGAAGTGTTTGTTGTGTTTCTGAAGCGTTTAGGGTGTTTTGGAAGTGTTTGTTGTGTTTCTAAAGTGTTAGTGTTGTGTTTTATTTATAGTGATGGAAAAAAGAGATATTATTGCTTTAACAGTGTCTATGGAAGGATGCCTCTGTTTGAAAGATTCTCCTTAAAAAAGCCGC
>NC_059298.1:13969105-14006605 GCF_017591435.1 Portunus trituberculatus
ATTTTAACGTGAGTCGTTTGTTTCTTATTTAATGTAAATGGTTAATTTCCATGTCATAATTTATGGAAACTTTACTCGAAGGACGTAAATTTGTCAATGTGTGGCGCTGTTCCTTTGCAAAAACAGAGGAACGAGGCTAGTGTATTTCTGAAGCTGGCAGGATGGAGGTGTTTGGAGGCCGGAGGAAGGGAGAGATGGGGATATTGAAAGGGATTATAGGGAGACGGTGTTAAGGAGAGGAGGAATGTCACGGAGAAACTGTTGGATGTCGTGAAGGTCAATAGTGGGTGTGTAGAGGGAGGTGAAGATTCAGTGGCGCAGACAGAATGGTAAAGAACGAATG
Organism: Portunus trituberculatus; assembly: GCF_017591435.1. Taxonomy (NCBI): domain Eukaryota; kingdom Metazoa; phylum Arthropoda; class Malacostraca; order Decapoda; family Portunidae; genus Portunus; species Portunus trituberculatus. Next base: position 13,969,449 of record NC_059298.1, read on the forward strand.
TCTTCTAAAAGGGAGAGATGAACGGAGTGGTGGCGGTGTCTGGAAGCAGGGGTGTAGTGAAGGGGGGGATAAACAGGCCTGCCTATCTCTGTCTGTCTTTAAAATTAAGCCTATACAACGCAACATAAAACTTCCCATATTTTGCTTTGCGATTCTATCTTTCTTCCAATAGTCCTTTACATTCATACAAGGTGTGTCACTTCAAAATTTTAAAAGCATGAGGCAAGAACATGTATATTTATGAATGAACAATCTCTTAAGAACAGTCAGTAGATATTTTGGTGTTGGCCACTAACTGTACCGATGGAAGTCCTGTCCTAACTTGATGTACGGTTTTACATTGTTTAAAATCAACGAATTTTTTTTGTGAAGCAGAGAGAGAGAGAGAGAGAGAGAGAGAGAGAGAGAGAGAGAGAGAGAGAGAGAGAGAGGGGGGGGGAGGCCTACTGGTATGAATTGCTTTCTATTTGAATGTTGTTGGGCAAGCGAGGATAATGAAACTTCCACACTGAGAGAGAGAGAGAGAGAGAGAGAGAGAGAGAGAGAGAGAGAGAGAGAGAGAGAGAGAGAGTTCAAGGAGTGGGTTGTTGTAGACCTGGCCGGCCATGGCGTCAAAAGGCTCCAGGTACAAGTACTTCCTGTGTGAGGGACGCAGAGACAGACAGAATCATTTTGGCAGTGCAGGAGGGAAGGATAAACCAATCATGTTATAGGAGACGTGCGTCTCTTTGGGGATGGAGGGGTAGCCCGTGCTGATAGCAGGAAGGGAGGGATGGACGAAGGGACGAGTGGCTGATATCTGTGAGGGAAGGAAGGTGGGATGGATGGAGGGATGGAGGGTCGAGCTCAGTGCCACGTGCTATTTTGAACTTGTGGAGGCTGCATGGGGCTGGCAGGCTCGAGAGTGCCAGTGGACGCTGTGCCGCCGCCGCTCTCAGGCCGCCTCGCCACAGCGACCTTCGCGGGGCTCTGCTGACGTGACAAGCGGCGTGGTGTGGTGTGATCTGAATTGTGCGTGCAGTGTTGTGAGCGGAGCGGCGGCATGGACAAGGCAAAGGAGTGGCTCACCACACCACTGCTCACCTGCCCGAGTGGTGTGCTGAGTGGATCCCTGACGTTGACCAGTGGCAGTGGCAGCAGTGGCACCCAGCCGACCTGTGGCAGTGGGCACGCACGAGGGAGTGGCGCGTGCCCGAACTGCCGCGGTGGGGCGAGGAGGAGAAGATTGTGCCGGACTGGATCTTTCCTTCTTACTGGCGAAAGCGTGTGCGAGAGACAGTGCTCTGGGTATGGCTCATCTTTATCACCTTCCTGGCTGCGCGCGAGGAGCGGGCACAACGGGAAGTAGAAGGATCTCAGCTGGAGAATGACTCTGGCGCCGCCGCACACGCTGACGACCAGCGACAGAAAGTCCCTACTGTTCCTGAAGAGGGAGAAGAGGAAGAAGATGATGAGGAGACCGGGGCTTGGCGTGGTGGGCTGGAGAGGCCAGGTGGGCTGACGCGCTACCCTGGCATTGAGAACTTGTTGGCACAACCCCCAACAGCCATCCCGCCCCCGCCCCGCCACCGTCCCCCTCCGCCTGTAGCCGCGACGCAAGTCAGCAACAAACAAATCCTTCCTAAGCCTGACGAAACTCAGTCGAGGAAGGATGAGTCACGCGAGGGAGGGAGCGAGGAGCCTGGGGAGAAGAACCATCAGGACGAAGTGTGGAAGACATTGCTGGCCAAGTATGGCACTGAAGAAAGCGTCAGGGAGACCGATAAGGCCGCGGAGGAGGAGGACGAGGAGGAAGTGCCGGAGTACGTGGGCACTGCAGAAGAGATTGTGGAGCGTTACTCCTCAAAGTTTGAGGAACCTCGGCAAGATATGTCGCCTGAGGAGGAATTTTCCGCCAAAGTCGGTCGTCGCCTCGAGGAATATTTGCAGCGTCTGGATGAGGACGATGAAGAGTCCAGTCAAGCGAAAGACGTTAAGCAGAAGACGAAAGAAGTCGAACAAACAGGAAAGGAAGTGGAAGAAACTAGAGAAGCAACTGAGACTGAGGAAGCGAGAGACATCGAGGACGGCGGAGAGCGGCTTGAGGGGATCACGTCCAATGGTAACGAGAATAGAATCTTCATTGTAATCGAGGACGAGGAGAGTGAAGACGACCGCCGCAACCTGAATGACATTTCCGAAGGTTCCGAGATATGTCAGGCTCTGGAGGACGCTGAGCTAATGGATGAAGGTCAATTAGAAGAGGAGGTGAAGGAACCCTCCAGCCAGCAAAATGGTTTGTCCAACGAAGCAGAACCTCAGGGAGAGACTGCAATGGAAACCATAACTGAGACCTCAGGGAAAGTGGATGACCGCGAGGAGATTGTCGAGCAGGCAGGTGATATCGTGCAGCCTGAGACACCCCATGACGGTGCCGAGGGAGTGAAGGACGAATTCAAGGACGACACAGTTAATGTGACTGAAGAGCAACCAAGCGATGTTACGCTGGAGGAAAAAGGAAAGGAAACGAAGGAAGAATACACGAAAGAGGTAGTAGAAGAAACACAAGAGACAACAACAACACATGTTGCTGAAGACCAGATGGAAGAAAGTATTAAACCATCATCCGAAGAGGCTGTTAAATTAGAGGAAGACGCAGACATAATATCTATAGAACCACCCAAAGAGCAAGTCGAGATGGTTGACCAGGAGTTCACAGAGCAGACGTCACCTCAGCCACCTGAAGAGATGAAGCAAGAAGTGCAAATTTTGGCAGCAGCGGAGGAGAGCTTTGAGAGACATGACAACGTCAGTGAAGATGTCATAATGAAAGAACAAGACTCGATTGAATCAGAATCGTTGGCAACACGCCATGAAATGCAGGAGAAAACGACAGAGGAAGGTAAAGTTGTGGAGGAAGAAGAGGAGAAAAAAGGTACACAAATAAAAGAAGACGAGACGATAAAGGATGAAGAAAAGACACTGGAAATCAAGGTAGCAATAGATGTATCTCTAGAAGAAAACAAAGTAATGGAAGAGCAAGAAACAACGAACAAACAGTCGAGGAAAGATGACAAGGTCTTGGATACGGAGATTTTCATGAAACCCCCAGAGGATGTGAAGAAAGATGCCGTGGAGGAGGAGGAGGAGGAGGAGGAGGAGGAGGAGGAGGAGGAGGAGGAGGAGGAGGAGGAGGAGGAGGAGGAGAAAGTTGAGGCGGAGGTCACTAAAGACGAAGAAAAAGAAGTCCCAACAGACAAAGCTGCAGGAGTTGCCGCCACGGAGCCTCCCACCGCTGTGGAGGAAATACAGGTGGACGAAGAGCCTCACTTCGAGGATGGTAAGGCAGAAGAGAGCAAGGATGAGGCCATGGTGGTGGAGGAGCACATGGAGGACGAGGAGGTGCCTGTGGCGAGTGTGGAAAGCTGGACGCAAGATGTGTGGGGCACGCTGGGCCAGGCCCCTGGGGAGGCAGCGGCCCTGGCACACCCTGCTGCCATCGATATGATGGAGGAGGATGCGGAAGATGTAATGGAGGTGGATGTGGAGGAGGAGGTCGGTGAAACAATGGAGGAGGACCTTGAGGTGTTTGTGGATGACGTGGATTTGAGGGAGTTACCTGAGAGCCCCGTGCCGCTGCCCATCGTGCCAGAAGAGGAGGACCATCTGGCGGAGGTGGAGGACCTGCTGATTCGGCCACCGCCACGCAAACACAGGCGTCGTCACCGCCAAGAAGAGGAGGATCTCGCGAAGGGCTTAAGTGAGGCGGCAGCAGCGGCCGATCCCAGCCTTGCCAAGTACATGACCATGCCTCATGCCCTCTCGCCCGAGGAGGAGGAGGAGCTGCGCAAGTACCTCGTCGAGAGCGGGGACGCGAAGGATCTCTCTGTCGACAAGTTCATGGCATTGCCTGCAGGGCTGACAGAGCAGGAGCAAAAGGAACTGGATGAAGTCGTAAGTGAGCGGGAACGCGTGCGGCAAGCCGAAAGTGCTGGTCTGGACCGTTTCCTCAACATGCCGGTGAGCCTGACGGAGCAAGAGGTCCGCGAGCTTAAGGATCTGGAGAGAGAGAAGGAGGAGGCAGCGGAGCAGCCTTGGGAGCGCGGAGATGTGGGCTTTGAGGATTACCTGTCCATGCCTCACACCCTGACAGAGGAGGAGGAGAGGATGCTGCAGGAGGGCGAGGAGGATGAAGACGATCGGCAGTTCGCAAGTGAAGAGGAGTACAGGGAATACGTCAAGAACAAGTTCCTGAGTCAGTTAGAGGAGGACACGCTCCGCATGGCCGAGGAAGACTACGACTATGACGAGGACTACGATGATGACTACGAATATGAGGACGATGAAGAGTACGAGGACGAAGAAGTCGAGGATGAGGACGAAGGAGAAATGGAGGGCGAGTATGTGATGGTGTCTGACCTTGCGGCTGCCTCTAATCTGCCTCAGGTCGCTGCTGCCCCCGCCGCCGCCACGGCCGCCCCTGCCAAGATGGTGGACGAGGCGGTCAATACTGAGCTGAACGATCCTAAAGAAGATGCCAAGTCTAAGAAGAAACCTTTCACTTTCCCCAAGAAGAGTGACAGAGAAACAACTCCTGAAGACAGCAATGCCGCCGCACAGAAGAAGTTTTTTCACTTCGGAAGCCTTGGAACCAAAAGGAAAAAGGAAACACCTGATTTTCTTGACAAGAAGTACTTAGGTAATCAAAACGGAAAAAGATTTGACGGCAGTGGTGGTGGTGGAGGTTCCCTCAGTGCGGCCTTCTGCACTGTAGGAGACCAAGTGACCCGTGCCGTGCTGCAGAAGGTCAAGGGCAAGATCAGGCAAGGAAAAGCAGCGAAGGAAGTTAGCCAGAAGAACGATTGTGCGGGGCTGTCGGGGAGTGGAGGCGTTAGCTTAGGGAACACTTCCCGCGGCTTTACCAGACTGTGCTTGAAGCCAGATCAGCGTGACTCGGAAGCTGAATACGAGGAGAGTGGAGTCAGCAGTTCAGCAGAACACTTGAACACCAAGAATGAACTAGAACACGCCTTTGCTAAAATAATAAAAAACTACAAATCACCCAACGACCAGGCTATACAGGACTCAAAAACCAGTCACATTGACAACGTGACTGAAAGTGATGCGAACGAGGTGAGACGAACACTGGACGTCAGTGAGCAGACACAAGAGGAGGACACAACCAAAGTGTTCACTAATGACGCTGAGAAGGATCTTGTGAGTGTTCCTATTCTTGACATCATTTTGGAGGAGGAGGAGGAGGAAGAAGAAGAAATGGACGCTGAAGTGGCTCTTGTATTCACGGGTGAGCGGGAGGTGGTGAAGATTGGGGATGAAGAAGACTTTTGGCTGAGGTGGAGTAACGAGGAGCGGGCGTGTGTCTCCGCTGCGAGGGACTGCTGCTCTCCCTGGCAGCTGGCGGAGGGCGCAGACAGTGACAAAGAAGACAATGAGGAAGCAGTGCGTTGGAGTGGAGAGAAGGAAGGCAGCACCCAGACAGGAGTGAAAGTGACGGTGAATAATGAGGAAAATGACATGACGAACAGGAATGAGGAAGAGGAGACAGTCACAGAGACGAAGGAAGTTATGGGCAGAGAATGCAAATCGGAAACAATCAGCGAAAAGAAAGCAGAGGAAACGCAGAGAGGTGAGCACTTCATGAAAAACCAGATGAAGAGAAGGTAAGTTGTTTGAAGCCACTTGAGGGAGGCAAGACAAGGCAGGGGAAGTGACGAGGGGAAGAGTACGTGTAGAGGACGGCGAAGGGCGTTGAAGAAGAGAGGTAGTGAAAGAAATGCAGACTGTATGCGGGGATGCTGTTATTTGTATGGTGTGTTGGGGACGCTGAGGCGGCGCAGGGGAAACGAACTAAAAGCGTGGATGAAGGAGCGAGAGTTTTGTTGCCTGTGGCCAATAATGTTTGGGGTGAACATAGTGTTTTATGTTAGCAGTAACCATTATGACAAGGATGCGCGCACACACACACACACACACACACACACACACACACACACACACACACACACACACACACACACACACACACACACACACACACACACACACACACCGCGTAGTGTAGTGGTTAGCACGCTCGACTCAATCGAGAGGGCCGGGTTTGAGTCCCGAGAAGCGGCGAGGCAAATAGGCAAGCCTCTTAATGTGTGGCCCCTGTTCACCTAGCAGTAAATAGGTACGGGATGTAACTCGAGGGTTTGTGGCCTCGCTTTCCCGGTGTGTGTTGTAGTCTCAGTCTTACCCGAAGATCGGTTTATGAGCTCTGAGCTCACTCCGTAATGGGGAAGACTGGCTGGGTGACCAGCAGGCAACCGAGGTGAATTACACACACACACACACACACACACACACACACACACACACACACACACACACACACACACACACACACACACAAAACACCGGTGCCAGTGTGTGCCAACTTCGTGACGGCGTGTTGGCATGTGCGCGGGTGGGGGGAGGGCGCCGCAGTGCCAACTTCGCGTGGGTGTAGAGAGGATGGTAGACAACCCTGCACCACCACCGTCACCACCATTGTCACCACCACCCTACACTCTCATCATCTCCATCAGCATCACCCATCATTACAATCACTTGCTCCTCCGCTTGTCACTGTTTGTGAGTAACGCCCCGCAACACCTTGCCTGTGTTGCCGCCGCGGAGCACCTCCACGCACCACTAATACACTCTCTTCTCGTTGCAGGGTCCGCCATGGCCAACGTGGAGACAACGGACGCCGCCGTAAGTAACGCCCAACTGGAGGCCGACTCACTCGAGTTTGGTGTCAACACTAACCTGTCCGTGATAGACGACAGTGCCTCCCCCAAGGGCGCCTCCCCCTCCCTCCAGGAACTGATCGAGGCTGAACTCAATGCTCGTTTGTGTCAGCCTGATTCACTGGAGCCCCCCTCCCCAGACCCTTCCTCCCTTCTCAGCTGTGACTCTATCGAGCCCACGCCTCCCACCCTCATCCCCGCCCTGACCCCAGCCAAGGCCTACCCCACCGCCGCGCCCACGGGGCTCACCCTAGACTCCTTGCTGGACCTGGACTCCCTCCAGGACCCCGCGGGCATGGCTGACACGGAGAGTGGCATCGACGTGCTCTCGCCCACAAAGCTGGACGACCTCAGCACCTTGGACATGGACTCTCTCGAGTCGTCATCAGACCTCCCAGGGTCGTCTCACTGCTCCCCTGAACCCACCGTCACGCTCACCACCAGAGTGTCGACTGTCGAACAGAAAGACACTTACTTGACGATAGCAGATGCCGGGAATCCTCTCCTTTCCAGCAAAAAATGTGTCTCGTCCCTGGAAGCCGAGAGTGCGCTGCTGGCCTCGCGAGAGGATGACAGTGACGCCGCCAGTCTTGGGGAGCTGCAAGTCGCCCCACCGCTGCTCAGGATATCCGAGTCCAGCCTCACCATCGCCTCCGAGACTAGATCGGAGCTGTCACAAGTGTCACAGGAAGTGACGAGGAGTTCCACCCCTGATTCTCTCACCTCCTTCGAGGGCGGATCAGCGCCTCAAGACAGCGCCGCTCTACAAGACAACGATATCCCGCAGGAAATTACTCAGGACAGTGATGTGCCGGAGGATCTCTTGCTACAAAACAGTGCTTTGCCACCTGAGGGCAGTGCCTCGTGCGTGCCAGACAATGCCTCCATGCAAGGAACAGTTGAAGTACAACAAATTTTCACACTCTCGCACACTGTCGACATTCAGCAGAGTGAAGAAAATTCCTCTCTGCTGGACAGTGTATCACCTTCAGACAGAAAATTATCGCAGGAAGACATTGTTGATCTGTTGGCCAGTGTTCCCCAGCAGGAGGTAGTCGTCACACAAGACAGCGCCTTACTCGTGGATGTTTCCCTGCAACAAGACAAACACACAGAGGCGGTGGCACCAGGTGATCTGGTCCATGAGGAAACTAATATTTTACCGAGCCCTGAGTCCAGCGAGACACCGGCCGAGCCCTCCCCTCTCCTCCCAGCCCATGACCCGGCCTCCCTCTCCTCTCCCCAGAGCCAGGACCACTCCTCCCCATCCCCTTCCCCAGCAGGCGCCCTCCCCCTCAGTGGTACTAACAGCGTGTGTGGTGGTGACCTCTCTAACTCTGCCCGTGACGACTGTGGCGACGTTGGTGTGAGTAGTGGGCGTGTTGACACCACCACCCAAGCAGTCAGCAGTAGTGATGGTGGTGGTGGTGGTGTTGGTGTTAGTGGTCCCGTCACATCCATCCAAAATGGTTCTAATGTAAGTAGTGTCGCCGCTAACCCGGCATAACCTCTGCTTTAGTTACTCCTCAAATTGTGTGCACGCTTTCGTTTTCTTTGGTTCTACTCCTGGCAGTCCCATATTTAAGCTGCTTTTATACTTCTTGATTTTCACTAACACTGCATTCTCCTTGTTTCTAAGTTGCCATGTTCTTAGGCTCTTATCTGTTTGCTTTCTGCACAATTTTTATCTTTTATTTGTACGATAAATCCACTCTGCACTATTATAACATACAATGCACCGCGTTCATAGACAAACACTGATGCTACAGCGACCACCTGGCATGTGCATCACAGAGACGCATTCACTTGACGCGCGCAAAGTAACGTCACTCTTGCCTTTTCTGTCATCCTGGTGTTATGGAGGGCAGTTACTAGTAGTTGGCCAAACCCACGTCACTACCCTTGGCGCGTCAAGTGAAGGCAGTCACTCTAGTGAGTCATGCCACCAACGCCTGGCAGCAATGTGTGTCTGTTCACCAAGGCATTGCTGCAGTGCCTGCTGTGTCTAACTGCCTGCTGACTTTCTGCATATTAATTGTTACTTTCTCATTCATATCATGTTTTATTATTATTTTGTGCTGTTGCTATTTTATCATATAATTTGGCTTTATTTTTTGAGTTGCTACAGATTATTCTTTCTTTATTTTGCTTCCAGTGTGTTATAAGCTATGAATATGAATAACCAGCTTCATCTCTCGCTCTTGAATCCTTATTATCAGTTGCATATTGATTATTTTAAGTCACAGATTAATTTAAGCTAATGTTAAGTTGCTCTACGTGTTTTCGTGTCCAACGTTGCGTGAACACTACTGAGAAAGCTTCCCAGCGCCGTCACAACATCCCTATGACTTAAAGTAACTTACTGATATGTATTTACATAGAAATTAATTGTAACCCACACCAGCGAGAGTGGCGGTCCCCTTGGCTGCTGGCAGGGAGTTCCGCGGCGCTCGGCACAACAGCACACCTCCATACTTTCCAGACACTCAATCGTAGGAGTCCGCGGTTGACTGATCTGCAGGCCTGGCTATCACCCTTCTTATTAGTTGTTCAAGTTGATTCGGTAAAAAAAAAAAAAAGAAAGAAAAAAACGTTAATATTTGAGCTTAGTAATGAGATTAGTTTTTTTTCTTTTTTTCTTTTTGCTAATGGAAATTTTGTACACAAATCTATAGCTACATTAGATTCACAAGTAATAGCCAGGCACTTGATCCATTGAGACGATGATTAGACCAGCTTTGATTTGAACAGTTCTCTCCTTAAAAGAATATTACTGATGTGTCTGGAATAGTTTGCTTTTTGTGGAATATTAATTTAACTTTCACGTTTAATGCGGATTAATGTGATTTTATTTTATACATACATTAGTTATATAATTTTTAATGAAGTAAGTCCTCGATAAATCAAGTCTTTCCTTTCGAGTATTTACATGTTTGAATTTTTCTCACTAAAAGCACAAATGATTATATGGAGAAAATAAGAGAGAATAAAACATCCCTAAGTCTGAATTCCCTGCACGCCAGACTACAGAGGGACACTCGATGCCTTCTTCCCTTCAATGCGTCACCTGAACAACAAAACACAAGATGACAACTTGTGGTAAAACTCTAAGACTGACTTGAATTATATCGAGCACTTACTTGGCCATTGTTTATTTTACACGATTTCTTTCTTTTTATTATTATTATTTATTTGAGCTGCCTTATAACGGAAGCTGAAGCAAGACTTACTGTTCCCTTCACTAAAATCGTGTTTACATTAATGCCTAACGCAGCGCCTTTACTTGCCACTACGAGGAGGAGAAGAAATAATAGCTTTTGAGTTGTGGTGATGAGGTAAGTGTGGCAAAGTAAGTATTGTGGTGTCGTGGTGGTGTTGTTGTCAATGTTGCTAACTCTAATATCCTCCCTGCGACCTTCTGCCCTCCGACCTCCGCCCTCCGCCCGTATGCACGCCCACTCGCCGCCCGCCAGATGGAGTCTCAGGACGAGGACGACTTCTGGGGCAGCAAGAACGACGACGACGACATGTTTGTGCCTCGTCATCGCTTTGACCCGGTGCAGTGCGACCAGGAGGAAGACACCACTGAGGCCAAGGAGAAGGAAGAGAAAGCGGAGGAGGAGGAGGAGGAGGAGGAGGAGGAGGAAGGAAATAACTTCTTTGGCTCAGACGACGATGATGTGCGTAATGTTAGTTAGTCTGACGTGTATTGTGTAGTCTTCTTCTTCTTCGTCTTCTTCTTCTTCTTCTTCTTCTTCTTCTTCTTCTTCTTCTTCTTCTTCTTCTGTGTTGTTGTTATGGACCGAGACAGCTTTTTACTTAGTTTCGTAGTTTTTTTTCTTTGCTCTCTCTCTCTCTCTCTCTCTCTCTCTCTCTCTCTCTCTCTCTCTCTCTCTCTCTCTCTCTCTCTCTCTCTCTCTCTCTCTCTCTCTCTCTCTCTCTCTCTCTCTCTCTCTCTCTCTCTCTCTCTCTCTCTCTCTCTCTCTCTCTTTTTTTATTTTTATTATTTTTTTGTAATTTATTTAATTTGCAGTTATTTCTTTCTTTGTTTGGTATTTTTATTTGTTTCAGTTCATAGTTGTTATTTTGTTTATTTCATTTTATTTTATTTATTTATTTGTCTTATTCATTTATTTATTTTATTTATTTATTTTTTTTTTTTTTACATCCCCTATGTTTATATTTTTGACTGAATAACTTAGCGACAATTAGAAGACCTTAACTCTGACACTGTTACTTGTTTACTTAGGCACTGTTATCTGTTGACCTTGGTACTGTTATCTGTTTACCTCTGACACTGTTACTTGTTGACCTTGGCACTGTTACCTATCGACGTTGGCACTGTTACCTGTTGACTCTGCTGATCTTGACACTGTTACCTGTTTACTTAGACACTGTTACTTTTAATTTTGATATGTACCCGTTGACTTAGCCTCGTTCCTTATTTTAGTTTGATTTTGGACTGTTAACTGTTGACTTTGATTCTGGACTAACTGACATCGAAACGTTTATTTACTGACTTTAGTAATGGCACTCTTTGACTCTAATGACTCTAGTAACCGTGTCCCTTCCAAACTCCTCTAACTCCACCCCTTGCCTTGGGCCTTACAGAAGGGCGCCAAGGGGCTGAGATTCAAAAAGAGGACGACAACAACAACCAGGACGGAGAATGGCATCGGAGGCATCGAGAAGAAAAAAGAGGTCGTAGAGCAAGTGGAGAAGAAGAAACAAATCGAAGAATCTGGCGGGAAGAAGATTGAAGTGACCACCGAGAAGAAGAGGGTCGAAGTGAGAGAAGAAAAGAAAAAGGCCGATGTAAAGGAGGAAAAGAAAAAGGAAGTGGAAGAAGAGAAGAAGAAAGAGACTATAGAAGAAGAAGACAAAGAGAACGGTGTTGCAGAGGATGGTGGCGAAAAGAAGAAAAAGAAGAAGAAGCATCGAGATAGCGAGGACGGTGAGAGGCTCAAAAAGAAGAAAAAGAAGAAGAGGGACTCCGAGAAAGAAAATAAGGTAAGGGGGAATGAGGAGGAATGAGTAAAGAAAACAGGAGATAGAAGATTACTATACGTGGCTCTGTGGTTGCTACGATAGGGAAAAAGATAGCCGTTATCATCCTAATCTTTCCTTTCCAGCTTCGTCCTAACCTTCAAATTTTACTGTCCTTCATCGCCGACTTGACTTGACCTGACTTCGTGGTGGTGTAAGTCACAGGTCACCCACTCATGTACCGTCAGTTGCTTTCAGGTCTTCAAACGCTGTGGTAATAAATCTTGCTTCCAGGTAATTTCTTTTGTCAGCCAAGCGCACCACATCTAAGGAAGCGGTGATCGATTTGAGATGGAATCATTTGGGTTCCCGAGACGTAGCGTGGCTTTGCTGCTGCGATTTGATTACAGTTCGTGACTTTTGTTTGTTTCCCGTTGCAGTTCAGTTGATTTTAGTGTCTTGTTTGGATGGTGGATTGCACGCGGCTCACATCCTCCACAACCCGCGTCTCTTTTGTGTGTGTGTGTGTGTAGGTTTGCAAATCTGAGTTTTTGTTACCTGTCATGCATTGTAAGACATCCAACTTTCACCGTCCTTCTCTGTGTGGTTATAACGTGTTTGGAGTGTCTGAGTGGCTACTGAATGGAAGAGAAGGTTAGTGATGTTGAGAAGATAGCTGAGGGAGACGATAAGGACGAGAAAGAACAAGAATAAGCAGAAAAACGTTCAATAAGGACAGAGACGAGAACAGAAAAGCTAGTGGCGATGTAAATAGTACGACAAAGGAGTATAAGGATGAAGACGACATAAAGAATGATACTGAGCGTGAGGAAGTGATAGTGGTTGATGTGGTGCGTGGTATTGGTCACGGCGGCTCATGGTGAGGTGTTGGTGGCCCCTGTCTTATTGCTTGCCCGCGACCCTCAGCTGATCGCACTGTCTCCCTGAAGCCCATGCAGAGAACCACCAGACAGCCCAGACCACCAAATCAGTGCCTTCCCGGCGGTGGTCAGGAGTGGATGTGTTGCTTCTCCGTGCTGACGTCCTTCCCTTAGTGCCTCCTCTCCTCCCTCCCTCCCTCCCTCCACCCTCCACCCCCAGCGACCGTCCCTCCATCCTCTCGTTCCTCACGCTGGTCGATTCCACACTCACGCACCCCGCCACCATATACAGTCCACCCACGTCCCTCCCTGCACCATACACGGCTCATATGCGTACACTATTCACCATACCGATACACAAAACCAATAAACCAGTTGTATAATACATAATTACACACACACACACACACACACACACACACACACACACACACACACACACACACACACACACACACACACACACACACACACACACACACACACACACACACACTGTCCTTGCATTTCATTCACAGCTCTTTTTTTCACATTGTATAGAAATAAGTTAGAAATGTCACTTTAATGAGATTTTTTCTTTCTTTTTCTACCGCATACAAACAGTCTTCCCTTGTGTACTTCCCTTCCTTTTTTTTTCCCATTACTGTCTATTTTCATCTGGTATTCTATGGTATTCCCAACACTTGCTTTTATGTAGACACACACACACACACACACACACACACACACACACACACACACACACACACACACACACACACACACACACACACACACACACACACACACACACACATGACCTGGCTCGGTGATGGTCGGGAGGGCAGGTCACATCATGGTCGAGGATCTCCGCGGCTATACATGGATGACCTCAAGACGCAGCAGAGATTGTGGTGACCTGACCCAGCTGACCCCGCACCGCCCCCCTCGCTCCCGTTCCCCTCCATCCCGACCCCTTCGTTCCCGTTTCCTCGTGCCCGCCCGCCTCTGTCCCATCCACGTCCCTCCCGCCCACCTCGTTCCCCTCATCGTCAGCTCCGCCACCCTGGTTCTCGTTCCTCTCCTTCCCACTCCGCTCGTCCTACACGCTGCCTGGGGTTGCTGCAGTCCTCCCGCCGGGTCAAGGGCGCCGCGCATTCCAGGAGGTACGAGTGTGACCTGTGTGACCTGCGTGACCTGCCTTAATAGTTAATTAGTGGTGCTCGCTGTCCTGTTTAGTGAATGTGTGAAGTGATTGGTGGTGAATGTGTTTCATGTGTGAGATTTGGGTTGTGGTTGTGGTTATGGATCTCTCTCTCTCTCTCTCTCTCTCTCTCTCTCTCTCTCTCTCTCTCTCTCTCTCTCTCTCTCTCTCTCTCTCTCTCTCTCTCTCTCTCTCTCTCTCTGTTTATTCAAGTCCTTGGGTTGCTTAGGTGGAATATATATGGCGAGTCTATTTGTCCCTTTAATTATCTGTTTGTTTGCCACTTTATCACACCTTGTCTGGTTTGTTGACACGGCTGCTCATGTGTACTGTACGTGTTTGGTCTCCATACACATACATACAGTACGTGCACACCCTTATCTTCTGTGCATTGCCTTAACTCGGTGGCTTACGTACATGTGGTGTGATGTGTACGTCCTGGTCCTGTTTTCACGCTGGCCTCCGTCAGTAGCGAGGAGGAGGAGGAGAGAGAGTGGCTGCTTGAGGTGTCAAAGAGGAGGAAGAGGGAACGTGAGGAAGAGGAGAGGAGGAAGAAGGAAGAGGAAGAGGAACAAAGACGCCAGCAGGAAGAGGAGTGGAGGAAGCAAGTGGAAATTTGGCAGAAGCAAGAGGAGGAGGAGGAGAGAAGAAGGAAGGAGGAGCAGGAGGAAGGACAGCAGCGGGTCTTCTCAGTCAGCGCGCTTTGAGTGGAGTGAGGGACGCCTTCTCATCACCTTCCTCTCCCCGCCGAGTCTTCCTCTACAGGTGAAGGTGGAGTGGAAGTGGAGCAGCTGGAGGAACATGCATGGTTTCCTCCCTCTCTCCCTCCCTCCTTATTTCCTTCATACATATTACGCTTGCTCTTCCGCCCCAATCTCCACCTCCCCCCCTCCACCTTCCCTCCAACCACCAATCTTCAGGGACCTCGTGGTGGCGGTGGTGGTGGTGGTGGTGAGGGTGAGGGTGGTTTCTAAGTTGCCAGAGTGTTATATTTATTGGTATCGTTCTATATATTTTTTGTAACCAGTTTGTTTTGTGTTTTTTTCTGAATTTTCGTCTGCATGTTGTGTGTTTTAATTTTTGTTTTCAGTTATGGTTTAGTTTGGTTGGGTTATTTAGTGTTTGCTTTTATTTATATGTACTTTTACTTTGTTTGGTCGTGGATAGATTTAGAATTAACTATTTTTTTTTATCTTATTCGAGTTGAAAGTGTTGAGGATGTTGTGCCATGTTTGAGTAACCAAGTGTTTCTAACAGTTTGAAAAAACGTAATCACTGTAGCCTGTCGCGTTTACTTATTTATTTTTTGCACCAAGGTAAGTGTTCGCACATATTGCGCCTTCCTTTCAGTGTGTGTGTGTGTGTGTTTGTAAGGATTAGCCAGCGAGTTCGGCTCCCAAGGGGGTAAGCCGTGCGAGGGTAATGGTCGCTAGGCATCGTTACGATCAAGAAGTTTGGTTACGACCCAAATACTCACATGAACAGTAATTCTCTCGCAGTTCACTGTTGTTGATTCAAAAATCTGCCGCCAAATGGCGGTGCAATCGCCTGACAAGCTCGTCAGGTTGCCGACATCTTTCGTGAATATTCATGTTTTTCGTTAAGCATGATTTAAAGTACATGTAGGCGTATGAAGAGAGAAGAAACATCTTTAAGAATGAACGTACCATTCTGTGAGAACTGTAATCAAGGATTCTTGTACTGAGTTTGAATAGTATTTCTATAGGAAATAACACACACATAGTTCTCAATAAAGGAATTATTAGAGCACCATTGTATCCACCATGTTCTTATAAAAGATCATGCTGGAGAAGAGCCGCGTCACTCAGCACGCGTGGTGCAGCGAGGTAGCGGCGGTGACGCTGGCGAGGCGATGAGTTTAGCAAGACGCGATGTTGCAGACGAGACGGGATGCTCACAGATGATAATAGCTGTTTCACTGAAGGTCTTCCTGTTCAGATACTAATGTCGCGTTGCTTAAATCAGTATGTGGCTTTGTTTTTTTTTTTCAGTATTATTTGATTAACAGGTGCTTATATTCATTACTTCCTGAAGAACAGAGACAAAATTTGATTAGTATTGTAATAATAGTTATTCAGTTCAAGGCCATGTTTTTTCTCATAATGTCATTTTGCCAGGATCATTATGTTGTAATCTCTTTCCATCCTTACTTGGGGAGCACGTGTCTACTTCATTACTTCCTGAAGAGCGCAGCGTTGTTTTCAATCTGAACTATATCTTGCATACTTTATTTCTCGCCAATCTACGCGTGGTTTTGTTCTCATTAAGGCACGTCATGGTAGGCGTGCATTGCTACATACAATCCCATCCCCCGCCCTGGTGATGGAAAGCTCAAGCGCGACTTCCGTAGTAGTTGCCTGTGAGCGACCAGACCGATTCCCAGTGACACGACCGGTGCGGCTCGAACCCAAAGCCAAACTGTGCTTGTCATCTTCCGGAAGCACTGTGAATGAAAGCTGTAAGGGAAGCATGTTGGTAAACGGATAAATACGCAGGGAATGATACGGTATGAAAGACTGACAATGAGAGAAAAAAGGGAACAACAATAGTGGGGTAAGCGACGACCCAAGACGTACAGGATCTCCCCTCTAAGTGGCGCCACGCCCTCGCCCCAATGCCGCCGACAAGCTCCCCCCGTAGCAGTGCCTCGCGGAGGGCTGTCTCGTGCGGCACGGGGTTGAGAATGCGGTGACAGTGCGCTGTTGATAGAAAATGTGATGACAAAACACACAATAAGTTGAGAGTCTGTCAATGAGAAAACAGGACATGATTGGTAAAAAAAAAAAAAAGAATATGAATAAAAAATATGCGTTTGCCTTGAAAAACGGGGAAAGTGAAAGGAGAGTATAAGAATAATTATGAGGAATGGAATAAAGATGGAAAAATTAAGAAAAACATCAAATTAACATGGAGAGAAGAGGAATAAAAAAAATGAAACCAGAAAATGAAAGGAAGTAATTAGAGCAACTCGTGGATGAGGAAGAAACGGAAAACAAAAGTAAATCATCAAAACAGCACGAACTAACGTGAAAGAAACGGGAAAATTAACGAAAAGCATCAAAACAACACGAGGATAAGAGCAACTAATAAAAAAGAATCTGAAAAAGGAAAAAAATAAAAACACGAGAATAAGATGACTCAATAAAAAAAAAAAATCATTAAACCTCTAAAAAACAAGTGAAGAATAGGAAAGAAACGCTACAGAAACCTATACAACGAAGTGAAACGAAACGATAGGCTTAACACTTTCTTCCTTGTATAGAAAACCACACACATGGGAAGACATTTAGAAGTTAGCACACCTTGAGGGGGGAGCATTGGGGGAAGGGGATGTAAGCGGAGGTGTGAGGGGTGGCTGAGGAGAGCTGGGTTGGGAGGGTGGAGTCTTGGGTGGGAGGTGCGTCACGGGTGGGGGTGCAAGGCTATCACGTTACAGCTGTACAGACACACACAGGTGACAGTGAGAGAGCCACCACCCGACCCTGCGGTATTCCTTCCTTCAGCCTCCTCCTCACTGCTTGCTTACTCTTGTTTCTTGTATCTGGACCTTTATTCTTGGCGATCCTTGCTTTTTTTTATATATATATCTATTTATCTCTGTCCACACGTGTCTTTCCATTCACGTGTACTGTGATATTCTCTCTCTCTCTCTCTCTCTCTCTCTCTCTCTCTCTCTCTCTCTCTCTCTCTCTCTCTCTCTCTCTCTCTCTCTCTCTCTCTCTCTCTCTCAATGTGGTGTTCCGTGTTTCGTCCTTCCTCTTCTATTATAGTCTTGGATAAATACTTCTTTCTGTTGCAAATTATCTCAGCATCACTTATCTCGTTATCTCCATTTCACTTACGGCTGGTTCCTCCCCTCCTGCTCCACCTCCCCCTCCCCCTCCCCTCTCTTTCTTCTTTCACATCCTCTTACTTGGCACTGTCTGGGTCGCTCCTCACTGTCAGCATCACATACAGCGTGACAGACACTCTCACTCCGCCGCGTCACGTGAACTGTTGGAACCAGTGCAAACTCGTAAAGGGAAGCTCGTTCCAGTGAAGCATTCCCCGGTGATTCGTGAAACCTCAAAGTGTGTTCAGATTGGGAAGATTGATTGTCTCCACACATATCAAGCCTTTTTTTTTTTTTTTTTTATATATATGTGTGTGTGTGTGTGTGTGTGTGTGTGTGTGTGTGTGTGTGTGTGTCAAGATAGAATTTCGTGGTGCTCGGAAAATGTGAAAGTTGATTTTGTCTTATGGTTCGTGATTCCTGAAGCAGTCGTTGAATGTATCGTGTTTTTTCTTCCTTTCCTGAATGCGAAAGTAATTGCACAGTGAGTCATGGCAAGAAAACAACGAGAAAATTGGATATACGAGACTGACTTAAAAACTGAATGTAAGCGTAACAAATGAGACTGCTTTCGTGTATTGCTTGGTGAGCGGTGGTATGGTACCTAAAGTGTTAAATCAATAAGGCACACAAGAGAAAACATGAGCTATACAGAGAAGGCGTTCATCAGGTTTAGTGTCGATAGTAACAGAACTATGAGGAGCGCCAAGCCTCGAAACTCGGGTTCGCTCGCCAAACCCTCCCCTGCCCCTACCCCTGCCCCCTCTCCCAACCGTCACTCGGGCAGCACCGGTGGGCCGCGAAGGTTGTCGCTAGCACGGGTGAAAAAAGTGACCGGCGAGGAGAACCACAACTCATCCAAAAGTCTGACGATGACTAGAAAGCAAGTGACGGGTGTGGACAAACACGTTTCCTCTAAAAGTGTGGTGTTGGTAAAGAAGCAGCAGGTATCTGACAACGATAAGCACGTCTCAAAGAAAACTGTAGTGTTGAGTAAAAAGTCTCCTAGTGTAAGCTCCTCGCCCAGCAGAACGCCCCAGAATGTGTCCACTAAGTACGTGTCTCTGAAACCTTCACAACTCCAGGAGGAGACAGCGAGGAGTGTGTCGCAGCGACACTTGGCTCCCAGTGCGTCGGTGGGGCCTCCTCGTGTGAAGAGCGTGTCGTTCCAGAACGCTGCGTCCCGTTACGTGTCTCCGCCGCGCCTGGCGGCTCAGCGTGTGTCTTTAATTCCAGTGTCGCCCCAAAGCATGTCACAGAGGCATGTGTCTACCAAGACCATCCTGACACAACCTACCTCAGCTACGGAATCTTACAAGGGACGCATCCCGCTACCCATAAGTTCATCCCCGTTCAAACCTCAGCTGCTAACCCGTGCTTCCCCTCGCGCCATGACACCCAGGCGTGTCCCTACTGAGGCAGGGCGCCAGCCAGTGACAGATCGTGCCTCTGTAGCGGACGAATCGTTGAAGCATGATAAGGACACCCGACCACATGTGAGTCGCAATTCACGTTCTACCAGAAATCATCTAAATTACCAGAAGATTTCAAACGCTCCTTTGCGCAAAAATGTTTCCCAGAATACAGTGATCTCTGAATGTTACATAGCACCCGTAAACAATGCGTCAAAGAGACAAGGATCACCCTGCAAGGCCAACCCTGGGTCCCCTCCTGGCCCAACCCTCCTCTCCCCAGGGCTCGTCTCCCGGGCGATGAGGACACCCCGGCACTCCAGGACGCCTCGTCGCCCCCACATGTGCCCCATCAAGGTAACGTTTTGTACACCAGTGAACGAAAGACTAGGACTTGAGATACGATATTTGAGAAGCTGCTGCGTTATATTCTAACAACCTCAGAACTGCCACCACTCACCGTGTGGAGAAGCGGTGGGCGGTCCTAGATGGTGGTGAATGACACTTGATGATTCTCACACTCGTTTACTCTTGTTTATTCCTTCCTGTCATCTTGTTGCATACGTCGTTGTTGTCAGTTTTCCGTCTCTTGCCGAGGCGTTGTGTAGCGAAACGGTATGCAAATAACTCACAATCTTCGCAAGAGAAAGGAAGCAACCGACACACTGCACTCATTTCGCCTTGTGGAAAGGAAACAGTACCGCGCAGTCACTTGAAGTAGTACACCAAAAAAGCATGACAGATTCTGACAAAAGCATAACAAACACAAATTTAATTACTCCTCTCCATTATGTAAAGCAAATTTTCCTTTAGTCACCAGCAAATAAGAACCACTAGATCCAATGCAGAGTGAGTACTTCTCCGCTCCCTCCTCCAGGCGCGTCCTCTTATCCCCGCTGATTTACTTAATATCTTCCATCCACGCTCGTGATATTTGGGATCTGGGTTATACTCCAGAAGAAATTGCTGCATCATCTTATCATAATGGGACAGCGTATATTGTTTTTTGTTTTTTTCTTTTTTCTTTTATGTTCCAGGCGACGTCGTGAGAGAGAGAGAGAGAGAGAGAGAGAGAGAGAGTTGGAGGAAGAAGTGACGCATTGCAGGAGAGAAATTAATGTTCTGTATTGTTCGAAGGACCTTGCCTGGAATGTTGTTATAAATTATGTATCTTTTTCTTCCCATCTTTTTGTGTATGTAGCCCATTGTTAGTGTAATGCACGCCGCACGGATGTTTTTTTTTTTTTGTGTTGTAACGAGCTAGAATATAAACCTAACGAGCTAGAATATAAACCTGATTGTCATCTTTGAAACTGTACTGGTAAACATACATCGTAAACATACACCATTTTTGCGCAGACTCATAGCCCTGACGAATAGTAAGCAGAGTGAGGGTTAAGGCATTAATATCATGACTCTTAGCAGTGGTTAAAGAGACGAACTACATGATGGTCTTGTCTCCTTTGTTACCTGCCAGTTCGATTATGTATTATCAATAATCAGTTATGTAAACTCACTAGTTCACATTATGGATCATGTAATGAAACTTTTCTCTCTCCAGCTCAGTACAATCTTATAGTTGAGGTTATAGTATGGTTTTAAGTCTCTCTCTCTCTCTCTCTCTCTCTCTCTCTCTCTCTCTCTCTCTCTCTCTCTCTCTCTCTCTCTCTCTCTCATGACAGATTAACAAAATTTCGACACTATTAGCAGGAGAAACTTATAGTGAGATCAAGGCATTTCTTAAAATGTCCATAACTTTAGTAACTACTATGTTTTATTCCCTTTAAGAGTTTGTTATTTAAACAGTATCACCACCTATTATGTAAGACCCACAAGTGACTGCATGATGTTGCTAACAAGTTTGCTTCCCATCACGCTGTAGGAGGCCAGCTCGAGCAGCTCCGCCAATGAACTGGACAGCGAGGAGGAGCACCTGGCCGCACCCACACCACCTCTGTTCAATGGCCACGCGATCATCCGCCATCCAGACAACGGCTGCAATGGCAAGCAGGTCAAAGACGAGAACCTGAACGACACGGAACCTCTTATCAGCCACGAGACTAACAAGAAGGAAGGTTTCCACAGCCTCCTCCACGCCTATACAGAGAACACTCGCTCTGTTAAGGAATCGCCCGAACCCGCACCACTTAGTGACGGGGAGGATCTGGTGGGCGTGAGCGTCAAGCAGCTGGTGAGTCAACCATTTTCTGAAATGTTTCTGTATCTTCTCTGACTACTTTTAAAGGACTGTACGCAGGGGTAGATTTAGGAATTCGGGGCCCCTAGGCAAATGTATCGTGGAGACTGAAGGGAGGGGGCCCCGTTTTCCTTTTATCAATAGGGGTCCCGAGACACACTAAATAGGATCATCATTCTGCTGGCATTTTAGCAAATGGATTTTAATAAAAAACATCAATAATGTGTGCAAGTAATAAAACCTCTATTAACCATAAGTGTACGAGTTTCATGGAGCCCCCAGAAACTCGGGGCCCTAGGCAACCGCCAAGTGTTGCCTAATGGTAAGTCTGCCATTGACTGTACTGGAAGCTACAACGGTTCATAAAGCTGTATTTTATGGTTCTAATGACTTTTTTTTTTTTTTTTTTGTGTGTGTGTGTGTGTGTGTGTGTGTGTGTGTGTGTGTGTGTGAGAGACTTGAATGCTTTGAAATTGCTATATGGTGTGCAAGTACTTTATATTCATGGGATATGTTATTGTAACCAGCAGCAAGAATAATAATTCTCAAAGTAATTGTTCAGGTTACCTCATAATCCCTTTACCATGCCAACTTTAACATGCAACCCTTCCTTCCTGACAGCGCTCATCCTACCTGAGTGTTGCCCAGGACACCAAGAGGGCAACTCCTGAAATCCTCAAGACACCTGTCAAGTCAGAGATAAAGGCTGAACTCAACACAAGTGTCAACATCAGCACCTTGGTCAGTCTGTTTCCATGCCTGGAGGAAATTGCAATTCAGAATTAATTAATAAATGAAATTTTATAAAAATTGAGGTTAATGTAAAGTTGTGGGAGGGTATTTTATATGTCTCAATGACTTAACCTCAAGCTATATGAAAGATATACAAAATATATAGTATAAATATCTGTTGATCTGGATTTGCTTAGAAAAAGAATGAGAAGAATCTGCAAGTGATATGTGTAGATATATTTAAAAGATCTAGGGAACTTCCTTGTATTAGCTATAATACTAAATATTTTGTGTATGGACTCAACTGCCCAGCTGAGTATAAGTAAAGACACATAATCACCCAAGAGCAAGCTCAGCCATGCCCTCCATCCCACAGGTTGACACTTACTCCACACCCCAACCTCGGCCTGTCACCCCATCCAGCCGCCCTGATGACATCACTCCAGTGTCCCTGCGCTCACTGGTAAGCACCTCACACCATGCAATCTTTATTTCTGTTCTTGCATCACATATCCTTTCTTGTACTCATTCTTGTCTCCTAAACTGTCTCTGCATATCCTGATAGCCTTCCTCTTGTCATCTTTGCATATTTCATTAATTTTACTATCATTGTATAATTTTTCTTTTTATCTCTTTATGCTTGTTACTGTACCATATTACAAAGAATAAGAGAAGGGAAGAATAAGGATTCCTGTCTTCCCAAAGATGTATAGATTTTTCTTCTATGATTCTTGTTCACATATGAAGGATGAAGTTAAAAATTTACATACCTCGAAAAGTAGGAAAGATCATTCACATTTCCCCAAGTGGATACTTAACAAGATTCCATGAAAAGATAGACACTGATAACTCTAATCTTCTTATCAAAAAATGCATAGGAAGACACATTGTTGCCATTCCCTCTTATGAGCACATGCCAGATAAAGGAGATAAAAACTGGTAACAGCATCATCCTTATCAGTGTCCTTCTGGGGCTTCCTCCCTCTCATTATCTATCATTCAGCTTCCATCCTGTCATTCCATATCATCACCTCCCACTGGCACTCACTGACAGCTAAACCATCAACATCTATTGTGAGTCTTTAGTTAGTGAACAGTTGAGTTGAGTGTCTTACAGCAAAACTCTTTTTATCAGGTATGGAAGAATAGCATTGCTTTTTTTTTTTTTTTTCAATGGTGGTATATACTGTTACTTGGTATCACCCATTCACCTCATGATTGAATTACTATATTTGACATTGCCTCATTTCATTGTATTATTGTCATGCCTCTAAGAAATTGATATGAAGCTAGGATAGATTCTCCATGAGAGGTACTTGCTGCAAACTTCTGAGTGGGAAAACAACTCTCTCTCTCTCTCTCTCTCTCTCTCTCTCTCTCTCTCTCTCTCTCTCTCTCTCTCTCTCTCTCATCAAAATTCACAGAAATGCTTAGAAATTCTCTGAAGGCAGGATAGATTCCCTGTGAGAGGTAAACCTGCCACAAAGCAAACCTCTGTCTGGAATAACAAAGTACAGTGCATCAAATGACAGCCTTACCCAATATCAGGTCCATTTGTAGCTTAGTCACTCCCTTAGAACTGTATTAGTTTGACACTAAAGCAGGAAGTACTGTATATGCAACACACATATAAAGTTCTGTCTCCATTCACCTTCTGTAGATGTATAGGAATTACTTTTTGTGATGCCAAGAGAAAGGTTTGTTTGGGTGATGGGTTGTGTGTCTCTTCCTACAGATGAAGTCATGGCGTGGCTGGTGGAAGAGAGGGTCTGTTTCCTTTTATCTATCTATGCATCTAATATTTTTGTTTTATTTTGATTTATCGCACAACTAATAGATGTTGTCTGTGGGTGATGTAAAAATAAGTGTTATGTTTTACACTGCACCATTATATTTCCTTCCCATTTATCAACCAATTGTCATAACTACCTAGCATACATAAAGACTGTGACACTCAAGTGATTAGGTGTGCAAAAATAGTATGCAGAAGGCAGGCAGCAAACAGGCATATACAGAATATGTTGACATGGAAATTGGTTATGCATGCTAGAAATGTCCTGTAAGACTTTTATATACATACTATATATTCCTCTCTTATAAATGGATATCAATTAGAAAATGTTTAGCAGTGACAAAAAATTAAGTCAAGTGCAACTTTAAAAAGATAAGAAAAACTCCATTTGTGATAAAGTTTGAAATTCATGCTAGAATTGGTCATCTCATAAAACAAGAACACCTCTAAGCTGTTGCATATTTATTGGTCTGCCTGTTGATTTATCTTATTACACATATGGCACAAGATCGCCAGTTGTGGAAAGCACTCATTGCCCATCCAACCTCATCCTAAATGGGAAAATGCAGGTGTTAAATGTAATAATAATATAAAAAACAATAAATAACCTGTTGATTTATCTTTTTACTGGGGTATGATCTTCCACAAAAGCAGTTAGTTAAGACATTATGTGTTGCCTTATCTCACCGAAAGAATACTAAAAGATAGTCTCTTGTTGCCTTTTATTACACATGAAGAACACATTAGCAATATTCTTCCTCAGTGTGTGTACAGATTACATCATTTCTTGCACACACAATGACTTGGTATCACTGTCTGAAAAGTTTGTTAGACAGTTGCGATAACTCAATGATAACAGATTTGTACCTCCCTTTTCTTTAAGTGGAGCACATTATATCTGTGGAGTGCAAGCCATCAGTGGTGTGCTGTCACATGACCCAGACACAAGTGATGCCAATGTTGTGTTAAAGTTTTGCAATAGTGAACACCATGAAAGTGAGTCCTGCCAGACACCACACAACCCACAGAAGGCTTTTCTATAAGGTTCCCTGCCATGATTGGATACAGTGATTTAATTATGTGTGCATTTTAACCTATTTTTTATTTAAAAAGTTTTTTTATGATGAATGGATACAATGGTTTAATTATGTGTTCATTTTAACCTAGTTACAGGTGTAGATTTATTATTTTGATTAGATTAGTTTTGGAAAATATTCTTTGGATCATTGAAGTTTTTGCATGAACATTGTAGAAATGGTGTTTGCATGTAATTTGCCTTCTCAAAACATGACAAAACATGGCCAGCTACTATAATGTTTGTTTTGGGTCAACTTTAATAATACTTGAGTTAATTTAGAATGATGAAATGCATGTGAGTAAACTACTACACCAACACTTCACAACAGAAATCAGCATATGAGGCCACAGCCTCAGGATCCTCCTGTGCGGTCAGCCGGCATAGCAGCAGTGGCAGCTGTAGTCCAGCTGGTGGCAGCCCTGCACCCAAAGAGGAACTGAACGTGTCTCTCCAGCAGCTGGTGAGTCACTTTCTGTGTTAATCCCTTCATCCATTGTCATCTTAGATGAGGGAGATGATATTGGTTTCTAAAAACATCATGATGTGCTCTTCTCATTCTAGTTCAGGTGACAAAAGTTTGCAGGAAAAATTAGTCATTCATCTCTCCAATAATAAATGTAAAGAAATAAATAGAAATCCACTCACTTAACCTGGGTATCATTATTCTCTTATAGACTTTCCTTCTGTAAATCCTAAAGAAAGTTCCTACAATAACAAAATAAATTGATTTGTCAGCGAGAGGAGTACTGCCGGTCAGTGCAGGACGGCCTCTCCCGTAGCCAAACTCCATCCAAGCAGCCCCTGGATACTGGTGTTTCCATTCGACAGCTGGTAAGTGTTCCATGCATGCTGTTTCCCACCTATAAATTTTACACAACCACAGCACCAAGTCTTTCACAGGAAATGAAGTGTAGGGTGTGAGATTTCAAGGGGTCAGCTATTATTTGCATTATTCTAGGGTTTCATGTGCTGAAGTATTCTTCTGTGTGTATTTACCCAGTTGTATTGTACAAGGTTCAAGTGGGGCTCATAGTGTCCTCTCTCCTTGTTTCCATTTATCCAATGTGTGTGTGTGTGCGTGTGTGTGTGTGTGTGTGTGTGTGTGTGTGTGTGTGTGTGTGTGTGTGTGTGTGTGTGTGTGTGTGTGTGTGTGTGTGTGTGTGTGTGTGTGTGTGTGTGTGTGTGTGTGTGTGTGTGATCTGAAGAAAGAGTTTTGCTGTTATATCAAGGAAATAACAAATATTTTGAGATTGTGTGCGATCAATTTGGAGGAGGAGGAGGAGGAGGGTGATTGATTTGGAGGAGGAGGAGGAGGAGGTGTAGAAGGGGAAATAAACAAAAAACAGAACTATCAAATGTATTGCTGAAAATACTTTTTCTTGGGAAAACTAAAATTTTTTTTTTTTGTTTGATGGTGTTCTTTGCAAAATTCAATTCCACATCAAGGTGAGATATGCATTGCCTACCATACTAACATTGCTTGCTAAGTGTGCCAAGGTCTTAACTTCATGTATAAGTAACTATAACTTGCATGTAAAATTATGTAAGGGAAAATCATTATCATCATCCTGAGGTGTACTTAGAAATGGGAAGTCACAAGTCTGTAATGTGCCTTTGTGATGGGAAATGTGACTGTGGAGTTTGTGGTTTAGCTAGATTCATGTGACAGATAAAGTCAACATTCATGTATATCTTCAGTGATCACTTAGATAACCTAAACAGGACTTTAGACGTTCATGGTTTCACTGAATGGTTTGTTGTGCCACCAATAAGCAAAACTGCTTTTTAAGCCTTCATTTATGACTTTAAGTATAATAATTGTGGATACATTATTTTAGATTGTCTTTGAATGAAGTGTAAGCTATCAACAAAGCACTCATTTTCTTATTCTGTAAGCCCAGTTTATTAGTTTTGCAATTAATATTATCTGTATTGAGTCCTGACTTAATGAAGTGCATGCAGAGTTTGAACAGCTATTTGCACTATGATGTCTTTACTAATGAGCTTGAGAGAAAGTCACAATGTGTGTGTGTGTGTGTATGTTGCTCACTAACATCCTACTAACAACCTGCCCTCGGGTGCCGCTCGACCAGACTCGGAGCATGAACGACCTGCGCGGTGTAGGTCACGACTCCCCGTGTTCCATTATAGAGTGTGACCGACCCGCTCTGGCCTCTGTCAACGTGAAGGCCTTGGTGAGTCTGGCAGTACTACTGAGGCAGGGATATAGTTGTACTTGTGTTGTAGTGTTGTAGTGATGGGAGATGGACACTGTACACACTCAGCAGAATGTATCTTCACATTAATGTAAAGTGTCTCTTTGTAAGAACTATGAAACTTTTAATACTTATTGGTTTTGAAGTATGGTGCTTCTTGATTCCTGAATAGAATTTTCATTGTTGCATCATGTAATGTGGAACAGTGAGATAATGGTGTATTACCTAATTCATGAATAGCTTCAATTGTGTAGGTGAAAATTTTGTTTCTGCTGAGTTAACATCAGTGTTCATTTGGTGATAGTTGTGTTATATGTAGCTAGTAATATCCTTCTAAGTGTTAACAATTTGGTATAATAGATGTAGTGATGATAGTAACGTGTGTGTGTGTGTGTGTTGTGGTGGCGGACAGACACGGAGCTTTTCTGACCTGACGCGACTAAACAGTGAGCCTCTCGGCCCCACGACTCCCACCACGCCCAGACATCTCTCCCCAACTCACTCTGTCAACGTCAAGAAGTTGGTAAGTGTGGGTGGACAACCCTCACGTAGCACCTGATGCATTAGAGCTATTTTTGACCTGCACTTGATTCACTTTCATTATTGACCATACATAGGTAATTATGATGCCAGACTGAAGAGTGCCTTTTACACACCACACAACAGTGTAGACTAGTAATTCCATGTACCTAATGCATAATTGTACTCAGACTATGTATGCATTCAACTAAAACACACATTATACATTAATAAGGTTTAATTTAATTAAAGCTGACAAATATCAGAGCTTGTGACTACACATTAGGGATACAGAGCTTCTGACTGTCACCATATATATATATATATATATATATATATATATATATATATATATATATATATATATATATATATATATATATATATATATATATATATTTTTTTTTTTTTTTTTTTTTTTTTTTATCTATTCATTTTTTTTTAGGTCAACTGTATTGTTCAGCTTATTACTAGTTTTCTTAGTTTTGACAATGTGGAATTGAATGTTACAAGTAGTGACAGTAAAGAAAAAATTGAGAAAAGGTTGAATTTAGTTTCTTGTAACCACAGTTTAATCTTCAATGTTGCATTATCGAAGAGAGAGAGAGAGAGAGAGAGAGAGATAAGCTGAACAACACAGTTACTTCTGTTGACTTAAAGACATGCTTTTTGGATTATTAGAATTTAGAATAATTATGAAAGTAGCCATTTCGGGAACTTTGTTGACAATTACAGTATGTTGTGACTTGCTATCTTGTTCTTTACCGTATGTGTAGCACAATGGTTCAAATACAAGCAATATATGCTGAATGTTATCTATTTTTTTTTTTTTTTTTTTTGCTTGCCTATTGCTTAGAGTAACATTTGCAATGAAGCTTGCCTGGTCCAATAACAGAAGAGTAGCCTACCACATAACTAGCCTGACCTACTAACTTACTACTAACAGCGGGCAAGCTATGGTGACCTGCACAAACTGACCAGCGGTGAGTCAGGCGGCCTGTGGGAGTACGGTGGTGCCTCGCCCTCCCTCCCTCACTCCCATGCTATGGTGAGTTGTGTTGCGCTCTGTTTGCCCTCTTGGCTCTTGCACCTAACGCTGTTGCCCCATATGTGCATCATGTCACGTTAGAATAATCTCTGTTCATCATTGCACGCTGTCATTTCTTGTTTTCTTGTTTTCACATCACTTCGTCACCCTGATCACTAGCAGGTCTATCACTCAAAGTCTTGAAGACTCAGACATGATTGATTCTAAGAGCGAATATTCTCCGTCTTCTCACTGTCTTTAACTCCTTGCCTTGCCTTTGAACGCGTGAAAATCAACAGGACTGACTGCGTGAAAGAAGAGTCAGTTTACATATCTTAATTCATTGTTGAAGTAGCCTTGAATTGTTAGGTTTCATCAACGTCGCGGGAGTGGGATGAGTGTATTGGGAGTTTGGGATGCGCCATAATGAATGTGTTGAGGTAACTACACAAATTATATCGGTAGAGATTTGGACGGAGATGTTTGTGGCCACGCGCTTTTTTTTTTTTTTTTTTTTAGACATGTGCAACATATCATTTTAATAGTGTGAAATACAGTCTGTTCTATAAAATGGGACATCCTGGTTGCAGGAGTAGAGTGAATAAGGAATATTAGCCAGAATTGCATGTCGGTATTCTACATGAACAAATTCATGTTGTATTTTCTTTACTTGTCACCAATACTGCCCTCTCGGTATGGCTTGCAAAATATCATAGTTGACTATATTACGTGATATACACAAAACATATACTATCTAGTTAGGTATATTGCTCCCATCTTTGAAAATAATATTATTTTTTCGTGTACCCTCACTGCCTCGCGGACTCGCAGAAGCCAGGCAACAGCGCCTACAAAACATGTAGCAAGTTACCTCTCCCCACAGAGTCCAGAATTCCAATTCCAAAACCCTCCACTCACAAAACTGCTACCCCAACTCCTAAACTGAGTAAAAAAGAAACCGAAACCTCGCCACCTAAGCCGTTGCTAGCCTCTAAACCCACCTCCACCCTACGCTGCCCTTCCAGCTCCCTCCCTCAGCACGCCACGTCACGTCCAGGAAAACTCGTCCAAAGCAATACGAGTAAGTCCTCCGCCAAGACAGACACCTCCAACAAAAGGCCAAAACTGTTATCAATGCCTTGTCAAGGAATGTCAACGGTGCAGGACAAAAAGGCAGCTCATAAAACCACCACTAAGCAAAATCTGAATAAGGTTGAAAGTACTAATAGTGAAGCCGTCGTCTCCCAAGACCAGGTGTGTACTAGACGGTAGCTTACTGTAGTGAACCGTGAAGTTGCTAATTAACGGTGTACTAATGAAGATAGAGAACTGTACTGTCTTGTATCTTGTGGGCCGCATTGTTGTAGAACCTGTTTACGCTCGGGCTACAACACGATAAGAGAAGTTAGTGTCACTTGCTGAGACATACGTTAGCCAGTTTCAATTTCCTGGTAATGGTTTACAATCCCGAAGTTGTTTAGTGGTTTTCAAAGTAGATTCTTGAAGTTTATACTGCTAGTCGTGATATTAGCTTCAATTATTCTTTACATTTTTTACCACAATGTATAAAATTGAGTGTACATTGTCACTGTAGTCTTGATGAAGGTATTTCTGTAATACTTGTAAAGGTGACACACACAAGTGCTATTTAGAGCTAGAGTAGAGCTATGTAGGGTCGTAGTGGTGGCGGAAGTAGAGGTTGTGCAGCGGTAACATCGGAGATTAACTCGCAGTGATCTCTCTCTCTCTCTATTGTGGCGGCCTTCACTGCCCCTGCATCACTGACGGCGACTGACCGCCGCGTCTCCCTGTGCGTGCGTGTGTTTGTTGCGTGGTGACGCGGGCATTGCGCCGGTGTGGCTATGGACGTCGCTTGGTGACTCCGTGCCGCCCGCCTGCCTCACTCCACTTCCCTCGTCTCTGCCTGGCTCGTCTGCCTGCCTGCCTGCCTGTCGCCTTGCCGTTTGGTGCACCACTCGCCGCCGCCGCCGCCACTGCATCTTGCTGGTGGCCAAACGTGGCGGCCTCTGCTGCCTCCACTGTGCCCTCCTTCCTGGTGGTGTTGGTGCTGGTGTTGCTTCTGGTGCTGGTGGTGTTGGTGGGCTGGTCGGCGGCGCCCGCCCACCGCCCCACTGCCCTCTGGGTCGGGCTCTCGTCCTGCCGTCCCTTACCTGGTGCTCGCGTGGGCGTGGGCTGACCCTGTGGGCAGAGGGGCGACTCTCCCGCCATGGTTGATCTGGGGGGGCGCCGCTCAAAGCCCCCTGCTCCTAACAACAACAAAACCAACATCAACAACAGCAATAATAACAACAGCAACAATAATGATGCCGCACCGTCGCCGCCCAGGGCCAGCGTGTACACGGGCGTCTCCGTCAAACACCTGGTACAGTACAACATACAAGCCAGCTACAGTACTGCCCCGTTCCCGCCCAAGCTGTGTAGTGCCTCGTGGATAAGTTTGATCTGTAAACATTGTGGTGTTAATGGATGTGCGGTGTGTTGTCCCGTAATGCTGGATGCGGCGTAGCTGCTTCTTGGCTGGAGTGAGTTACGTGAGATCCTCAGCTCACGCACCCTGGCCTGGGATGAGTGTGGCAGTAGTCTGTGCTGCAGTGATGCACTCCGTACTTGCCAATAGATATTTCCGTTAACGCATCAAGTAGCGTCGCGGACTGTAATGTCCATTTCACCCGATCGTCTTAGGTGAGAGTATATGCTTATATATGAAGTCCTTTTATGAGGGAAGAATTCAGTGATGATGATGATGAGGAAACGGACACTCTTGTTTGCTGGTTTTGGAATATCGAAGCTCTAGAAATCCCATATTGTTTGGATTCGAAATTGCTACCAGCTTCTGTTATACGTGTAAATGAATTAATCAAGTTACGAACTAATATTTCCCACGAGTTGTGAAATATGGTTGTGAAGCTCAGGATCAAACACACTGAAGTAATTTTCAATGCGGTCGCGTAAGTGCTGAAATGACGTTACCTTACAAGTATTACAAGTATAGACTTGCGTATATCTCATAATTAATCCTAAATGACTGAATTATCATGACCAGTTAATGCGAGCAAGTGTTGCCTTGTTATCATCATTGTGCTCTTCCGTCCAAGAAGGAAGTCTTCACCTCAACACGGTCTGGGTGAGCTGGACGCTAGGCGCCGCGGCGGTGCATTGGATGACCCCTGGTGTGTAAGAATGTAAGAACTGAAAATGACCTCGTAGACTGGCTTCCCTTCCCCGTTCCCCTCCATAATGTGTCATAAATACTGCAGCAAGTAAATTAATAGCGCTAAGCATTTTGTCTTCACGAATTACAGTCCCATTTCTCTTCTTAAATATTACTGGACTTTATACTTTGTGAAGTTCAGATTTTCGGCAAAGATAGAAAAAAAAAGTGTGGCAACTAAGTTTGTAATTCGTAAAATTTGTCTTCAAAATTATCACAAGTTGAAAAACAGTAGTGGAAAAAAAAAAAAAGTCAACGAATTACAAACTCCCTTTGCCACACATAACTTTCCCTTGGTTCCCCCTGCTTCTGGTGCTCCGTGGGCCGCGCGTGGCTGGCAGCGACGGAGCTACTGTGACCAGGCGCGGCTGTGTGAGGCCCTGGACGAGGCGGGCAGAGCAGGCAGCGGCCGTAAACCATACATCACCAAAGCCAATGTGGCGCGTATAGTAAGTGTCCGTAGAGTGTTTAGGCGCGGCGTCCCCTCTCTTAGGCCCCGTTCCCTTATTATCAAAGCCTAGGAAGAAATTTGTGTTGCCAGTTTAACACGTAATATTTTTGCTTCCTATTGTAGTAAGCGTTTAGCAGACTATTCTGGAGTCTGGAGCAGCGTGCCCTCTCAGTAAAGCCCTCTCGAATCTCGTCTCCTAAGTATTAAACAGCAGGAAGCTATTTATGTGGTTAGCTTAATCGAAATTATTGTCTCTTGTAGTAAGTCTCCTGCATAGACTGCAAGCGCGGCGTCATCTCTTGCTATCGGCCCCTAAAGCCCCCGTCTTCTTAATATCAGACGCCATGAATAGATTCGTGTGGCTAATCATTTAACACGTATTTTGTGTAGGCCTTCTCTCGGCTTAGATTCCATATTGTAATAAGCCCTGCATAGGAAGAAGTGATTTGTATGTTTGTTTTTAATCCATATTTTCGCATCTATTAACGAAAAGCCGTGAAGGTTGTGCAAACGCTTTACTAGCTTTCCTTCCACAATGTATAAATGAATTCCCCTCTATACGCAGCATCCAACTCAACATAAAAGGTACAAATTTATCTAGTGAAGAGCATTGTTGTGGCCTCACTAATCCATCATCATTTCGTGCGTGGCTCATCTGATTCCCGTAACGTTCTCCTTCGCTCTTAGTCATAATGTGCCTCTGCTACCTTGATCGTCCCGGAAGCTGGGTGGAGGGCTCAGGGCGGGGGTGTGATGCCAGGCCGTATCATGTGGGCTTATATGTTATTTATGCGCCTGGTAATTTTCTGCCTCGTTTGTTTGGAGGGTTCAGTCTTCATTGTAGTTCTGCTGCCAGCGTGTACGTAGGTCAGTGTCGCGCTGTCAAAGTGTAAATTTGTCGCTTCCTAGCCAGTGACTCCTTAGAATCAAAGTTTTAAGGCTGATTTTAGAGTACTTAGTGTAGTATCATTTGTATATTCTTTACGCATAGTTGTGGAACATGATCACAATATTTATTTTCTCTATACGCCTGAGTAGTTTCAGATTTATCGTCAAAGAAATGCCAGAATATCTGTTGCATAGAGTTTCTCTCCATAGTCCATAGTATTAAGTTGTAGTTTTAATGTATAGAATATAAAGTTAATGTTAACATATAGAAAAGCAGCATATTCAGTTTCCCTGAATAATTTACGCAAAAGTAAAGAAGGAACATCATTGCTATATAGGTTTCCGAATACATGCATTGTTGTAGTGCTAATAAAGAAAAAAAAAATCCCACTGTAGCTTTCTGGTGCATTTCATAGTGCGCTACCTTGGTGGGGCCCGTTCCTCCACCGCCCCGCAATCCCCCGCGGCGGCACATCAGCACAGGGGTGTCAGTAAACCTCATGGTGAGTGGCCCTCTCCCCCACGCTCGCTGCCCCCACATCTCCCGCACCGACGCCTTCATACACACTCATCTCATCCCTCGCACTACACTCTGGTCCTTTTCCAGCCTCGCACACGCATCTCGAGACTTGCTTGTTTGTTCAATGCTTTTGTTGTCATTGTTGTTGTTCCGCCGTGCATGTTAGCTTAAGGATATGTGTCATGTTTTGCAACCATTGTTATTAATTTTGTTTATTCATTTATTACCGATGCATGTATATTCTTTATTTATTTTGTACCATTATTTACCATTTATTTATTTTGTACCATTTTGCGAGGAAACATTCATAGGTGACTTATTAATGAGTTAATACGACTCACATGAATAGTCTTGAAAAAATTGACAAAACACTCTCTCTCTCTCTCTCTCTCTCTCTCTCTCTCTCTCTCTCTCTCTCTCTCTCTCTCTCTCTCTCTCTCTCTCTCTCTCTCTCTCTCTCTGTAAACATGACCTTATTTGACCCCACAATCAGTTTTCTTATTCGACCTTGACTTGTTGAAGAAATTTGACCCACTAAACTCACTTGACTTGAGGGTGAGGAGACTTAGTAAATGTGTCGGGGAAAAAAAGAAAAATGGAAAGTGATGAGTGGATGAAGTTTTGCTTAAGCCATTACTGTCAATTTTTTCAGGTTTATCTTGTTTACCTTTCAGCTTTTTGTCCACCCACTCGCAATATTTACCTCCCTCCTTTTTTTTTATGTGTGTGTGTTGCGATAATTCTAGTCGCCTTGTGTTTCCGGAAAATTGAAGCTGTTGAGTCGTTTTCGGGCGAGTCGAGGAGTGGAATGATAAAATTTCACACACACACACACACACACACACACACACACACACACACACACACACACACACACACACACACACACACACACGGAATCCATGCAAATATCTCAGTCAGCTCCAGTTCCGTCTCCCCACCGTCAGTTCTGTCACCCAATACCTTGGCGCTAAATTTAACATACATGCGAAGGACGGTTATGTTGGCCAGGAGCCGGCAATTACCTTCTATTAGTCAAGGCTGGGGTGGCTGCCTGGTCTGGTCCTTGGGTTCTGAGTGCCAAGGAAGTGAGTCTTTCTTAATGGGTTTGCACGGAAATGAAAACGAGATGTCTAATTGAAAGTTTTTTTTCTTTTCTAACAGGTATTTATATTTTTTTGAGGTGTGTGTGTGTGTGTGTGTGTGTGTGTGTGTGTGTGTGTGTGTGTGTGTGTGTGTGTGTTATTTTGTCTTCATTTATGATGGAATGCTACACTGCTCATTCTTTCCTCCTTACTTCCTGTATTTCATGTTCAATAATTTCAAGGTTTATTATTTTCAGGTTTTAACGGCCTGCGATTATAGAACTTTAGTTAATTCCTGTTATTATTATTATTATTATTATTATTATTATTATTATTATTATCATCATCATCATTATCACTATTTATGTTGTTAATTATTATATGCTGCCACAGAGCCACTCGAGCGTTGCAGAAGACGAACAAAACAATAAGAGATAAGAAAGAGAACATTTAGTAATCCAACTCTTTAAATGTATCGTTCACTACAGACCCATGACTACAGTTTCGTCTTCGGCAGCGCTCCTTTACTGTTAAGATCACGTAGTTTTATTCCGTAGATTTGCTTTCCACTACAGTATGATTGGGATTAAAGTACGATATTTTTATTGCACTGTAGTATAGTAATGGGTTAAGGTGTGATAAAGTTGCAGAGATCGATGTATATATGCACAAATTGCTATTATAGTCTGCCTCTTGCTCTATAAGATGTTTAGTTTAAGAACATTTTCTTTCTCTTTGCAAATTGTGTGTCAGTTACTTAAGCACTTGATGTAGTCTTTATCCTTTTTGCTAAACATTGCCTTCATGGTAGTCTTGTTTGAAACTTGTAAATATTCTTCTTTGTCAAATTCCATGTAAGTCTTAGCTTCTCACTTCATTATTACATATTTCCCTCATTTAGACTCTCATTTGACTCAGGATTATCACACCACCTGTATCTCCTCTATCATTCCCGCCACTAGCACACAGTTCACAGTAGTTCATTAATGACACATTGCATACACTCCTTCACACATTTTATTTTTCTTTTTACTATCACTTTTTTACCCTCTCACATAACTTATCCATCCTCACTCACTCACTCACTCATTCATTCTCTAGTTTTCCATCGGCCTGTCCCATTATTTGTCCAGCTTCTCTGGCACACAGTTTACACTCACTCACGTAAAACAACCCTCACAATTCCTCGCACTTCCTCCACGACAGGAAAATTACACGTTAACCGCACCACAACGAGAGCAAAAAGGAGAGAAACGACACAAATGACACGCTACACTCTCTTGACACCTGTAAAAAAAAACTGACATAACGCACTTTGCTAAACACACACACACACACACACACACACACACACACACACACACACACACACACACACACACACACACACACACACACACACACACACACACACACACATCATTACCTTTCCTACTCACCCATTTCTTTGGCGGACTGTCATTTCATTCTTTCTTCCTCTCATTATTGCTACTGTTATTCCCGTTTCTTGACGCGTTACATTCTGTTTGCCATATTTATCACATTTCTTTCATTTCTGTCTCCCTTACGTGACGTCCTCCTCGTCCTCGTCCTCTTGCTCCTTCTCCTCCTCCTCCTGCTCCTGCTCCTTCTCCTCCTGCTCGTCTCCTGGAGTAGAAAGCAGCTTACCAAAAAAGGGATGACATTCTTGAGAAGCACGTGGGGCCTCGAGTCCGCTCTTTCGATGCCGCCAAAATGAAGAGCAAGTTTGAAAAGCCCAAGGTAAATAAGCCAACTCCCTCTGGTGACGCCTAACGCATACATAATTTGCACGCCATGCACCTAAACCATAAATAATGATAGTAGTATATAGCAATCCCTCACTTCGCGGCTCGGTGTGTGCATTCCACGCTCAGACTCCTCCGTGCGTGGTTATGGATACACGAGATGCGATGTGGCTGGCGAGATTTTATGGTTTTTGCTTCTTAATGTGTTAACGCCACGCCGCCTCATCGCCGCAGCCGCCTCAGTCACTGCCGCTGCCTCCCTCACCAGAACAAAAGGCTCGGCGATGTTTTTCTTTTGTCATTAACACCTTGTGGCTTTATTATTGATTTTTTTAACGATTTTGTCTTTCTTTGGGTTGCTAACACGTCATTGTCTAAGTATTGGTTTTTAGTTTATTTTGAGTGGTTTTTGTTTTATTCCTGGGTTGCTAACATATCACTAGCAGTGTGAATGTGTGTGTTTATAGTTTTCAAGGTGTTTTCTGGTTTGCTAACACGTCACTGCCAACAAATTAATTTTTTAGAGTTTTAAGGTGTTTTCTGAGTTACTATCACGTCACTGGCAA
>NC_059298.1:14011605-14039105 GCF_017591435.1 Portunus trituberculatus
CATTCTTGCATCGCAGCGTGGCGTGAAGCGTGTAGGGCGCGGAGGAAAGCAGTAATTAACGTCGAAATGGCCTCTGTATTTATCCTCGAATTATTTTCCTAACCGCTAGAGTACCAGCCGCGCACACCTGCTATTACCGTGATGGAAACTCCACCACAACCACCACATCCACCACCCCCACCACCCCACCACCACCGCTAAATTACTACTGGATATTTTTATTTTCACTTATTTTTCATTCAAGACTCATTACTTTAGAAAGAGAAGGATTATTTATAACACACAGGTCTGATAACGATATGGGTATTACATTAGGAGAAGGTCTACAAGAGAGAGAGAGAGAGAGAGAGAGAGAGAGAGAGAGAGAGAGAGAGAGAGAGAGAGAGAGAGAGAGAGCGCTACGAGAAACCAGCTGACCAACACATGAGTCTCCATAGTAATAAATAGACCCGTTTTCTTAATCCTTTGGCTGTAGGGAAGGTTATTGGTGCTTTCAAGGATAGCAGTAATAGTTGTGGTGAGGTTTTCATTGGTAAAATTGATAGTTATTGAGGTTTTCGTGATGCAGTAGTAGTTGTTGAGGTTTGCATAGACAGTACTAGTGGTGGTGGTTGTAGTAGCAATAGATGTGGCAGTAGTAGTGGTAATCTAACATATTTTAACAGTCAGGTTGCCGTGCTCAGTGAAATAGACAGTTTAAAGGCTGACTGATCACGTGACTCACCCAAATGATTACGACACACAGGTGACTAATGCTGAATAAACACCTCTCTCTCTCTCTCTCTCTCTCTCTCTCTCTCTCTCTCTCTCTCTCTCTCTCTCTCTCTCTGACGCATAGGAACATTCTTTTGCGTGTTTGTGGATCCCTCGAAAGACCACGGCATTCTTCTCCTCCTCCTCCTCCTCCTCCTCCTCCTCCTCCTCCTCCTCTTCCTCTTCCTCTTCCTCTTCCTCTTCCTCTTCCTCTTCCTCCTTCTCCTCCTCTTCCTTAAATTAACATAAAGGATAAGCCGTTCAGAAAAGAAAAAAAAAAACATCAGGAAAGTAGGCAGTAAAGAGAGAGAGAGAGAGAGAGAGAGAGAGAGAGAGAGAGAGAGAGAGAGAGAGAGAGAGAGAGAGACCCCCATAATTTTATCGTGTGTCCCTAATTCCAAGAAGAGAAGACCGTCACGATACACAGTTCTGAAAAGTCGCGTCCGGTTCATCCTATCTGGCTTATATTACTTCCTTTCCTATTTACCTTCCTTCCTTCCTTCTCTCTCTCTCTCTCTCTCTCTCTCTCTCTTTTTTTTTTTTTTTTTTTTTATTTAAACATAATTTATACAGAAGAACATGTACCCAAAGGCGCACTGTCGTGTGCTACCTATTCTAAGGGTACTACAATCTATTTCTCTACAATATTTACAAGACTTAAAAATAGAAAATATACAAGATGGTCAGCATGTAAATGGAGCACTGTTCTTTTCACTTCACTAGCACTATTCACGCACTGCACTACACTGAGTGTCACGTCACAAAGAGTGTCAGAGGAGTTGGCAGTGTCTGTCTCCACTTATGTGCCATCAGTTTGACACTGTGTGTGTTCATCTCCTGGACGTGAGGCACCGCGGCCGTGAACAAGTTCCACATCCTGGAGACGCGTCCTGCGAAGGTGCGTTGATGCTGACACCCGTGGGATCGCGGCACCTCTACGGCGTCACCACCATTGAGCACCGTTCTCGTGCTCCGTGCGGTGACTCTCAGAGGATGACGCAGCCCTGCCAGATGTGGCACTCTTTGCACCTGTGCCTTATGGAACACTACGATTGCCGCCACATCTCTGCGGTGTTCCAGTGAATCAAGGGACGCTCAGGCTCTGGGTGAGGTGGTATTGCAGCATCTACTAGCCGTATGGCGCGGCGTTGGATGCTGTCCAGTCTCCTTCTGTGTGTGGCGGCACAGGACATCCAGGAGAGAGCTGCGTACTCAAGGTGGGGCCGCACCTGTGCCTTGTACAGCAGCAGTCTCCCTTCCTGTCGAGGAAACTGGCGATCCTTCTGAGAGCGGAGATCCTGTGAGAGGCTTTCTTGGCAATGGATTTGACATGGCTGTCAAACCTCAGCCCTCGATCCACCTCCACTCCAAGTATCTTGACGTCATCTTGGAGTGGGAGAGCAGCAGCGCCAAAGACAACTTTCCTGCCATTGCTGCCATGGCGGCTGGGGACCGAGAGACAACCATTGCCTGTGTCTTCTCCGGCGCGAATGTCACTTGCCAGCGAGCACCCCACTCCTCTATCACTCGTAGCTGCTGATTGATGGCCTCAGCAGCCCGCCCACTGTCCTGGCGTGGATAGGTATAGGAGAGGGTGCAGTCATCAGCATAGGCCTTGACTCCTGGCAGTAGCTGGAGAAGATCATCCACGTAGATATTCCACAGGAGTGGGCCAAGAATTGAACCCTGTGGCACTGATGCCTCCACAGGCAGGGACTCAGATGTTTGCCCGTTGACAACCACCTTGAGGCTTCTGTCCTGCAGGTAATTTCCCAGGAGTCGTAGCAAGCCACCCTGGATGCCTTTAGCACGAAGCTTTTCCAGTAATCCGTTGTGCCATACTTTATCAAAAGCTCCAGCTATGTCCAAAGCAACCACTATAGTGTCCTTGCCGTCGTCGAGGGCGTCCTGCCACTGCCTGGTGAGAAGCATCATTAGGTCGGAGGTTGACCTTCCAGGTCTGAACCCAAACTGTTGGTCTGAGAGGAGGGCATTGTCCTTGAGATGGCTACACACCACCTCTGCCACGACCCTCTCAAACACTTTACCCACCACTGACAACAGGGATATGGGTCTGTAGTTTTTTGGGTCCGTCCTGGAGCTTTTTGTGTGCAGGAACTACTCGAGCCTCCTTCCACACTGAAGGCCAGACGTTTTCCCGTACACAAGTTGTGAAGACTTGGGTGAGAGGGGCAGCCAGTTCCTGGGAGCATCGCTTCAGCAGGTGCGGGCTGATGTCATCAGGGCCGGTAGCTTTCTGTGTGTCCAGCCCCCGCAATAATCGCTTCACCTGCTGATGCGTCACCTCCACCATGGTGACAGTCTTCTCACATTGCTGGACCAGCTGAGGCGGTGGCTGCTGTGGATTCCCCACCTTCATTTTTCCAGCAAACAAGGAAGCCAGCAACTGTGCCCTCTCCTTACTGCTGGTGGCGACAGTACCGTCCTGCTTGCTGAGGGGAGGGATGGATTCTCTCTCTCTCTCTCTCTCTCTCTCTCTCTCTCTCTCTCTCTCTCTCTCTCTCTCTCTCTCTCTCTCTCTCTCTCTCTCTCTCTCTCTCTCTCTCTCTCTCTCTCTCTCTCTCTCTCTCTCTCTCTCTCTCCTTCAAACCCGCTGTGCAATTTCCTCTTGACACGTCACATGGAAATCAAAACAAGATACGGAGATTGGAGAGTTTGGAGTCGGGTGGTGTGTGGCTGAAGGAGGTGGTGATGTGGTGGTGATGTGGTAAAAAGCTTGCGGTGGTGCGGTGAGGTTCTGGTTTTGTGGTGATATGGTGTGCTTTGAGATGTTGATTGTTTTTTTTTTGTTTTGTTTTTTTATTATATACCACGTGGACTTTTCACGGGAATTTATGGGCTAAAGGAGATACTTTTTGGGGTACCTCCTATCTCAAAGCCCACCCGCTAGGAAACCGTTGCCCCGAGTGAGGAAGCCCAACCTACACTCGGACCGTGGACAGGATTCGAACCCGGACCCCAAAGCACGCATGGTTCCACTGTGATGTTAACCACTTCAGTACTGGGACGCATTTTTTATCGTAATTTTTGGGGTATGATTAGACGATTAAAGGCCAGTCTTCACTATCTTAATCCCCACATTAGTTTCTGAAGCTGTATAAAATCGCTAAATAGTAACCAGAATGAATATGAATACGCAGCACGGTACTGAAGAGGTTAAGGTGGTGAGTTTAAGGTGTGGTGATGTATGATTATGATGATGTTTTGACGTGTGGTGGTGATGAGCTTGCGGATTTTAGGTAATGATTCGGTTTTGTGTTGGTTGTGTTGGTGAGGTCGTGGTGATGTGGTATTGAGGTCCTCCTGGTTGTGGTGGTGGTGGTGGTGGTGGTGGTGGTGTCACTTTGTTGTTTACCTTCGTTAATCACACCTGCTGTTGATGATTAGCCTTCCTCACCTGTATTATTAAATTGTGCACGCGAGACGCTGGTGATTATTTCGTTGTTGTTGTTATTGTTATAGTTTTGATGGTGATGGCAATGGCGCTCGATGGCGGTGGTGATGGTGGTGGTTCATACATACATTCATACATACATACATTCATTCATTCATCAGACAGACACATCCCCTTCAAAAGACATTAAGATATACATAGTCATTCACGCTATTCACAACAACAGCAACAACAACAACAACAACTACAACTACTACTACTACTACTACTACTACTACTACTATCATCGTCACACATCCATAACTTTATTACGTCACACTTTGACTTGACCCACGGGAGGTGACCTGGAGGTGGGTCACGTGTGGGGAGGTCACTACTGTCCCTTCCCTCAGGTCACGCAACCGCTGGCGTGACCTGACCACCTGACCTGCATCTTGCTGGGTCCACGGCTATGGAATCTCTCTCTCTCTCTCTCTCTCTCTCTCTCTCTCTCTCTCTCTCTCTCTCTCTCTCTCTCTCTCTCTCTCTCTCTCTCTCTCTCTCTCTCTCTCTCTCTCTCACACAGATTTTCTTTTCCGGCAGTGTGTGTGTGTGTGTGTGTGTGTGTGTGTGTGTGTGTGTGTGTGTGTGTGTGTGTGTGTGTGTGTGTGTGTGTGTGCGCGCGCGCTGATTAACGCATTCACCTCCACCTAGTGTGTGTACATTCTGGCAGAGTACACATCGCAAATTTATCCTTATTAACAAAACTACACGCACCTGCTGCTGCTTTTTTTTTTTTTTTATTATCCATGTGCACTTTCCTCTCATGTACGCATCATTTGTGTGTGCGTATAGCCTGCCGTGTGCACCAACTAAACCAGCTTATTTCTTCTTCCCCTCCGCATCCTTTCGCTGCTTCCTGTCTGCATGCATGTGTGTGTGTATGTGCGTGCCTCTACCTTCGCATGTGCACCGGTCCTGCTGTGTGTGCCTTGCCTCCCCCTCACCTGTGTACACGCCTGCTGTGGCTGTGGCTGTGGTGGTGGTGGTGGTGGTGGTACAGGAGGCAGTGGACCCCTTCCCTTTGTACTCACTCCTGGACAAGCATGACAGAGTAAGTAATGTGTTGAAGCGAGGTGTTGGTGTTCAGCTGGGCTTTCTTCTTGTGCTCTGCCTCTTTCCTTTATTTGTCTGTGTTTTCTTTAGGG
Source organism: Portunus trituberculatus (assembly GCF_017591435.1). Lineage (NCBI taxonomy): Eukaryota > Metazoa > Arthropoda > Malacostraca > Decapoda > Portunidae > Portunus > Portunus trituberculatus. Next base: position 14,016,961 of record NC_059298.1, read on the forward strand.
TTTTGTTTGGTTAGTGGTGTTTCTTGTTCTTATATTTTTTTTTTTTTCTTTATATGTTTGGTTTAGCTGATTTTTGTTGTCTTAAGTTGTTGTTTTTTCTTCTTTCCTTTAGTTCTTATTTCGGTTCATTTTTAACCACTTGATTATTGTAACATTTTGTCTTATGATTTTTGCATCGTGCCTTTATTTTTTCATTTGTTTCTCTATTTTTTTTTTCGTTCGTTTCTTATCTTTATCTCTATCATTTTTTTCCTTTACGTGAATGTAATCTCATGTGCTTAAAAGCTCTTCCTGTGTGTTTGTTATTCTATTAAGTTAACCTTTTTTTTTTCATACTCCTTATATTTTATGGTTTGTTTTATGTATTTAATATGTTGTCATTCGGACTCTTCAAGATCTGGTATGTGTGTGTATGTGTGTGCTTATGTTTGTGTGTGTGTGTACAAGTGCTAGTGCTTCTATGTGTGTGGAAAACCAAACAGGCAAATCATCGACTTAATAAACACCAAGTAATTAATTCACTCACCTATTCATTTTTTTAAGAGTGGCATAAAACTGTACATTACTCAACAATTTAACCGTCCATTATATACAAGAAAGATTAACGATGCACGCACTTTCTCCTGCAACACTTACTCGAAACACAGAGAAAGAGAAAGACAGACAATTTATAGACGTCGGTCCTTCACGTGGTCTTGATTGGCGGCTGATATCCCTTCTCGTTCCTTCCTTCCCTTTGTATGGATAACCTCATCGCAGCACAGCACGAGAGGGACGAGTGTTGTTAATGTTGAATGTTGGTGTGTCTTTCCCGAGTGGCCTGAATGTCTCCGTGACGTCTAGCATTGCCCCTCTTGGTCCTCTCTATCATTAAGTGTCACTCGAGCTGCCTACTGTCTAATATTCTCTCTCTCTCTCTCTCTCTCTCTCTCTCTCTCTCTCTCTCTCTCTCTCTCTCTCTCTCTCTCTCTCTCTCTCTAGTTTTCCCTCCTTCCTCTTTTTCTTTTATTTCCTTCTTATTTCCCTTCCCATATTATCATTTCCTTTTCTTACTATATTTTCTTGTTTCTGATTCTCTCTCTCTCTCTCTCTCTCTCTCTCTCTCTCTCTCTCTCTCTCTCTCTCTCTCTCTCTCTCTCTCTCTCTCTCTCTCTCTCTCTCTCTCTCTCTCTCTCTCTCTCTCTCTCTCTCTCTTCTCTCTCTTCCATTTTCCCCTTCCCTTCTTGGCCTTGAAGGAGAAAGTTTACGAGCCACCGACACGCTCTCTCTCTCTCTCTCTCTCTCTCTCTCTCTCTCTCTCTCTCTCTCTCTCTCTCTCTCTCTCTCTCTCTCTCTCTCATTAATCGTGTTTTTAATGTCTTTATCTATCTTTCTCTTGCATCATTTATTTTCCATTGATTCATTTGGTGTTCTCTTTCTCTTCTCAATTTTATTTGTCATCAATTTCATTTTCTTCCTTTTTCTTTAATTCCTTCTTTTTTTCTTCATTTCTTTCTTTTCTAACTTCATTTCTGTTTTTCCTTTTTCCCTTTTCTCCATCCTTCCTTCCTTCTTTCCTTTCTTCCTTCCTTCCTTCCTTCCTTCGTCTTAAACCTTGACCTGCGTTATTCTTCCTTTGATCTTGTTTGCCTCTAGCGTTGTTTACGGCTGTCCCTCCTCTCCTCCTCCTCCTCCTCCTCCTCTTCCTTATTTATGCCGTATTCAGTTACACAATTTCTTTCTTATCCCTCCTCTTCCTCCTCCTTCTCTTCCTCATTATCCTCATTTTCACTTCTTACTTATATCCTTTAGTTACGCAGTTTTAATTTATTTCTCCTCATCTTTCTCTCCCTTCTCTTTCTCCTCCTTCATTACTGTCAATTATATCCACCATTCACGCATCATTTATCAATATTATTCCTCCTCCTCCTCCTCCTCCTCCTCCTCAACCACCACCATCACCACCAGCACTCCTTCATTTCATTTACTTCCGCACACAAACTTCACATAACTTTCCCCTTTGTTCCTTTCCTTTTACTGATCCAAGTTTGCCTATACTCGTAGATCACGCGTTCTCGTCCCTCTGTCGCCGCTGATCCGTGACTCATCCCCTGCGATCCGGCACACCTCTGTAATCCAGTAATGCGCTGCTAATCACGGAGCTAACCAGTAAATCCTTGCCTTGCCGTGTTAATCCCTTTGTTTTTTGCGCTAGTCCAGTGTTTATTGTTTGTCTGATTCGCTCGTCTGCTTTTATGTCGGTTTTGCGCGCTGGAGGGAAGGAAAGAAAAGAAGTACTACGCTTGGAAAGGAAATAAACTTAAAACTAAAGAAAGGGAGAAAGGAATAGACTAATAATCAAAGCGGAAGAAAGGATAATGATGAGCGATTAATTGTGAAAGAAAGTTAAGTCGTTGACTTGTTTGTGTGTGTATTAAGAAACGCAAGAACACGAGGAAGATAATGGAAGCTGCGGGAAAATCATCAGCCCGACTGTTGACTTAGTTGAGCTTGACTTTTTGTTTTTCTTTTTTTTTTATTGTGTTGTTTTTCCGTTTTTTTTTTTCTTTCTTTTTCTTTTTTCCTACGCGTTTTAGTCAGATCAGTAAGGTGTCACGCGAGACGTAACTTGAAAAAAGAAAAAAGAAAACGTGTGCGATCAAGCGATATTTTCTTTATCAATTGGTGTTATTTTACTCACGCATTCATTACTCCGCGACTCATCTAAAACTGAAATATCAGCGTTGTTTTTTTTTTTTCTAACTAATGTATGTAACTATTTGTCCACGTACTAATGACGATAACTAACGAGGTGATTAATGAATTACTGTGTAGATATAACAAGATATAAATAAACATATACTTGTACATACACTGATCAGTTTTCACTAAGTAATATGAACTAACAGATATTGAAGCGTCTACAGGTACGTATATAAACCTTTGTCTTGCTGGATGGATGAATAGACAGATTGATGTTTGTGAACCATATCCATTTAGCATTTAGTTTACATGTGTTTATGTTGTACGTATATCAAAACCTCATTGCAACCTCTTATCCTCCTCATTCCTCATCTTCTCTTTCTTATCCTATCATTCCTCATTTCCTCTTTTTCTCTTTCACCCTCTCTAAATACTCTAGATATTTTTCCTCCCTCTTACTCCTTCTCTCTTTCTTATCATCCCATCCCTCATTTCCTCTTTACTCGAATAATTCTACGCTCTCTAAATATTTCTACACTATATTTCTTTTATTCAAGCGTTTTTGCATTTTCTTTTGTTGTGCATAGATATTCAACTTGATCAATGCTTCTGTACAAAGCTTGTTTTTTTTTTTTTTATTAGATGTCTCCTTTCATCCTAGCCTTTAAATTTTGTATAGATATTTGAATCATTCTGAAAACCATGCCAGTCACCAGCTCTCCCATCTTTCATTCATAATTTTCCTTCTTGTCATCCTCCTCGCCCTCTAATATCCTTCCCGTGAGCCCTCATTAACACCTGCCCTGGTTGTCGCCCTTTCAGCAGGTGTCCCAGGTGTCCAGCGAGTGCCGTCAATGCGGGAAGCAGGTGTTCCAGATGGAGAAGATCGTGGCGGAGAAGGCGGCCTGGCACAAGAACTGCTTCCGCTGCAAGGAGTGTAACTGCGTCCTGACGTGAGTGTTGCGGCGACTACTGGTGGTGACTTGACTTGGGTTCTCTCACTACGGGATTTTCTTCATTAGAACCTTTCACTTTTATGGTCTTTCATATTTGATTTCCAAAGCTCTGTGAAATCAAAGAGAAGCGTTTGCCGGGACATCTTAATTTTGTATTCTATAGGTTATATAAAGACTGGAATATAAAAGTATTTGCACGAAACACATTATAGAAAAAAAAAAATGGATTAAAATATCGCTAGGATAAGAGAAGCACACTCGAAAACCTTCAAGAATATCCACCTTTGTCCTCTAAAACTATTCGAGCTACAAGACAACGAAATACTTAAAAACACTTCAAATATTTGCATATCCTTTTCAAGTCCTCTTCTTTCCCTCTCCTGCAGTAAGCTGGAGAATACGGGTTTAGGAGAACCTTCATACATACTCTCTTCAAAGTTCAAACCCTCTTCTTTCCCTCTCATGGAGTGCGAGTTTACGAGAACCTTCATACATTCTCTCTTCAGAGTTCAAACCCTCATCCTTCCCTCTCCTGAAGAACGAGTTTACGAGAATCTTCATCCATAACCTCTTCAACGTTCAAACCCTCTTCTTTCCCTCTCCCGTCGCAGGCTAGAGACGTACCAGAGTCACGAGGGCGTCCTATACTGCAAGCCTCACTTCAAGGAGCTTTTCAGGCCCAAGGTAGTGGTGGAGGACCCAGACGAGGCTCGCAAGGAGAGATGTGAGTAACTGTTCTTGTCTATTGAGGAAAGAGTTGAGTTGCTGCGTGTCTTGATGTGAGTGACGTGTGTTGTTGGTTTAGTGAGGGAAGAAATAGAGACAGGTGTTGAGTCGTTGAGTGTTTTGGTGCGTTATTGGTGTGTGTTGGTGCTTCGATGCCATGATGTGATGAATGGGTGATGGATGTAAGAGGAGCGACGGTTGGATGTGATTGTTGTCAAAGTAATAGAGGTTCTGATTGTATTGATAAGAGGTATGAGAACGTTTGGAGTATATAGGTTTCTTTCAGTACTATTATTTTCACTATTATTATTATTATTATTGTTGCTGTTATTATTATTATTATTATTATTATTATTATTATTATTATTATTATTGTTATTATTATTGTCAATGATTATTTCGGGATTAGTTTATTCAATTTTTTTTACTATTCTATTGATTTTGTTTATTATTTATTTAAGAATTCCGTACTTTTTTGTCATTGTACTTATCCATTTACTTGCATATTTATTTGTTCATTCACTAGTGTTTTTATTGGCGTGGGTGTAAGCGGGTCTTTTTTTTTTTTAATGCATCCACACAACCATGAATGAATGAGACACGCCCACCCCGCCCACGCACGGCCTTCCTGCTTCTGGCGTGGTGGTCTGGCCAGTGAAAGCTTTGGCGTGAACTTTTTTTTATCATATTTACGTGATTAATTCTTGGAGCTTTGTGTGTGTGTGTGTGTGTGTGTGTGTGTGTGTGTGTGTGTGTGTGTGTGTGTGTTTTCTGCGGAGTATTTGCACTGCGTCAGATAGTTATGAAAGAAAAGGATGTATTGCATTGCTTTGATTCATATTACGGCAGCGAGCGGTCTGATGATGATGGTGGTGGTGGTGGTGGTGATGCGACAGGCTGCGTTGTTATTAATGGTAACGCAGACGGAACAACGACGCCTAGCCCTCATCTACCACTATCAACATTTTCTCCTCTCTACGCCAGCCATTGACTATACTAAAGAATAAATAATATGAAGTAGACTATGAGAAGAAAAGGAAGGTTCATTAAGTGGAATTAAGGTCGGGTTCTCGTCACTCATCTTGATCTTGGTGGTGATGGTGGTGCTGCTACTGGTGGTGAATGCAGGTGTCATAATTTTCAGTCCCCTCGTTCATGTCGGCATATGATCTCAGTGTTGTTTTATCAGTTACTTTCAACCAGTTAATCTACCAGTCAACCAGTCCATTAGTTTGTCATCGATTCAGCGCACTGGAATGCTTCATTTCAAACCAATAACTGGAAACCGATCCCTTAATTGATTGACTATCTGGAATTACGTAGGTTCAAGGTTCACCACTCCTCATAGCGTGACGGTTAGCCAGCCAGCCAGCCAACCCAGCCTGGTCACGTGATGCTTCTGAAAACAGTGACGTCACCAGCAGTCAGTCAGTATTTCACCCCAAAACGCATGGGAAGAAAGGAAGGAAGGAAGACTAGGCCAGGCCACCTTGATCCTGAAATAACTCCTCGATCTTTTGTAAAACTTAAATGACGTTTGGAAGGAATTTCTTGTGATCATTGGCCCAAGGAACGGCGGAGTCTTGGTTCTGATTATCTCCAGAGTGATGGCGATTATTGATGTTGCAGAAAAAGGGAAGCAATAATGGCACTCGTCAGGCGAGGGATATTTAGTTTAATGTTTGGGATGCATCGCGTTGCGGCGTGGCGGTGTCTGGCACCTCAGCAGGTTATCACAAGAGTGCAGTCTGGCTGGCTAACTCACATCCACTACACCTGGTCTGTCTGTCCTTCCTATCATCCTCCAGACTCCATCATTACACCCACTACCTGTGTAACGTCGTTTATGTTAATTCGTGCCGCTAATGTGGGAAAAAAACAGCTTAAAGTTTCTATTTTTGATGTGCGAGTGACGGTCTTGAATCGAGGAAAAAAGATGATTTGGCTGTACGTATTTGTGCGTTCAAGTGTTCGTATATTTTTGTCCTCTTTGTGTGTGTGTGTGTGTGTGTGTGTGTGTGTGTGTGTGTGTGTGTGTGTTGGGAGGTGTTGTTATTGTCATGTCCCCATGGTCGCGTGTCAGTGTTCCGTCACCGCGTCGTTGAGAGCTGCCTTGTGTTTATAGTTCACACCAGCACCAGCAGCAGAATCCCCGGTGTCACTTGGAGTGTCGCGTGTTATTATATCAGTCATTCTCTGTATCTGAATTTTGAAACGAAACTGGTTCTGTTTATGGCTATAATAAGAATGACTGGTGAATAATCTCGTTAATCATGCACGAGCGAAAGAAAATTGAAGGGACTGAAAAGAAATAGAATAAGAATATGGCGATAACAATTTATGCATTAGAGAAGCGCTACTCGTGTTTAGATGGAAAAATAATTGGAAAACATATTTCAATAGATACATAAAAGTCAATGCAGTAGAATATGAAAAATCTTGTTGTAAAACCATAGAAGTATTATCCTTACAACAAAAAAAAGGAAAGAAAAAAAAATGAAGGATAAAGAGCGTAAGATGTGTATGCTGTTTTGCGTGTGAGTCGCGCGTCTTGTCTTAGTCCTTTCATCTTAATACAACTCAAGCACCGATAGATTTGCAAGACTTTTGTTTGATTTTACGTGCGTGTGGCATATTGAGTTGCTCTTTTGATCTGTGTGTTGATCCCAGGATGAGTTATGACTCGTGGAAGAGAGAGAGAGAGAGAGAGAGAGAGAGAGAGAGAGAATTTTTTTTACAAGTGGGGAGTATTTATATATATTAAATTGAATTCAAACAGGTGTGTGTGTGTGTGTGTGTGTGTGTGTGTGTGTGTGTGTGTGTGTGTGTGTGTGTGTGTGTGTGTGTGTGTGTGTGTGTGTGCTGGAATTTCAAGGTTAAAATTGTATAGGGTGACTCACTTGCCCACCCACCCACACCCAAGTGTATACACACACACACACACACACACACACACACACACACACACACACACACACACACACACACACACACACACACACACACACACACACACACACACACACACACACACACACACACACACACACACACACACACACACACACACACACACACACACACACACACACACACACACCTGTTTGTATTTAAGTGAATAGATAATAATAATAATAATAATATTATTATTATTATTATTATTATTATTATTATTATTATTATAGGCATTGTCAAAACCGTGAAGTGTATCAGAGAGAGAGAGAGAGAGAGAGAGAGAGAGAGAGAGAGAGAGAGAGAACTTGTCAGTTAGCGAGTGTGTGTCACCCGAACAGTGTTGCGGAGACCCAAACTCATCGTGCTGGAGAGTCAGCCTCAGGAACTTGCCGAGGGGGTCGTCAGATGTGAGTCACTATAGTCAACGCTTCCTGACTGTTGCTACTACTACTACTACTACTACTACTTGTTATTATTCTCCTGGTCCTACTGTTATTTCCACTTCCCCTCTTCCTTCTCCTCCTCCTATGTGTACTACAATTCTTTATTGTTCTTCTTCTCCTTCTCTTCCTCCTATTATTAATTAATTTTCCTCCTCCTCCTCCTCCTCCCATCGCTGTGTTACGTTTTGAGTGTGTTGTAGCGACAGACTTACTTTTCATCCATTTACGATACAATTTGGTTGGTGTTTTAACATGCCACAATATTTTCGCTTGCGTTTTTTTCCACTTCAGTTGATGTGAAGTGTTTTTAAGTGTTTACTAATCAGTTGTAGAGTTTTTTGTGTTGTTTTACTGATTAATGTGTTGCTGCGTCGCCCGAGAAGTGTGTGTGGTACGTATCTTTCGCCTATATATATATATATATATATATATATATATATATATATATATATATATATATATATATATATATATATATATATATATATATAGTCTTGTGTGCATGGAGTGTTGTAATCTGTCACTTGACTAATGGACGTACGTGTGTAGTATCATATTTTTTGTTATTATTCGTTAAAAAAAATCATGCGTTTGTTGGAGCAGAGCCCATTAGTCCGATTAAGGGACGTGCGTGCTTGTGTGTGTGTGTGTGTGTGTGTGTGTGTGTGTGTGTGTGTGTGTGTGTGTGTGTGTGTAGCAGCAGACTAACAAGTGAAAGTAATGTTGCTTGAGGACGTTTGTCAAGGAACCATCTGGCAGCTGGTGGCTTCACTTTGCTGCAGACTGAGTGAAGTCCATCTCGCTATCTTTCATCAGCTGGGAGAAAGAAAATCCGAGCTAATTTGGTACCTTGCCGCACTCCAGCAGCTGGGACGAAGAAAATCCGAGTTAATTTAGCTTCTTGCCGCATTCCATCACCTGGGAGGAAGGAAATCCGTGCTGTTTTTGGTTTCTTGTCACATTCCAGCAGTTGAGAGGACGGAAATCATAATTGATTTAGTTTCACGGTGTTGGGGGACAGATGGGAGGAAGAAAGTCTGTTTTTGGTTTCTTGCTGTTTGCTGATTCTGATTATCTATTGCCGTCGAGTTGGTAATCTGGCAACTGGCGGTCTATGCCGTCTGTGTTGTAATTGCTGTTTTTCGCTGTCTAGGCTGAACTGCGTTGGTACAGCCGCTAGAAACAACAGCCTGTCGTGTCAAGCAGACATTACGTGCCTTGCCTGTTGGCTAGAGTAAAAAGACGTAACTGGCTTTTTCATGCCCGTCCGCTTCCTGCCTCGGACGCATTTAACTCATTAGTCCGCGTAAAAGAGCAGAACAGTTAATCGCGCGGACGACAGCTGTGGTATGGACGCAGATTGGGAAAGCCCTGCGTGGTCTGCTAACTGAGTAACGAACGTCACCAGTCCACTGAATGAAACACAACGATTTGCCTTCACCTGCTGAATACACACAAAGCAAAACAGAAACAGCTTCGTGAGTCACCAGTCAAGAAAGTGACGTCATCTCAACACACACACACACACACACACACACACACACACACACACACACACACACACACACACACACACACACCTGGTATAGCAGGGATAGCTGGTCTTGGCAAGTGGTTGGGGTTTGTAAGGGGACGGGGGCTGGGAGGGGCAAGGTGGTTGTTCCCCTCCTGACCACGGCGGCAGGTAATTACAGGTATGATGGAGAGTCGCCCGCCCACAGTCACCGGTCAGCGAGGTCAGGTCATGGCGAGTCACAGAGAGAGAGAGAGAGAGAGAGAGAGAGGGGGGGAGCAGGAAATTGGCTGAAAATTACTCGTGACACTTATAACTTCCTGAGCGCACAGAGTGAGTGAGTCATGGCACTGGCGACGATTGAATGAGTGTGGTCGTTCCATTCGACGATTTTTTTTTTTTCGGAACTACGTAACTCAGATCATCGCCTCGTCTCGGTTGATGTAGTCACTGGTTTCAACTTCGTTAATTTACTTGGCCCTTGAGATGTTAACCCTTTTATTTATTTATTTATTTATTTATTTGTAGGATACTGTTATAAGATGGACGCTGCGACATGGAAATATTGATAAAGTTGATTTGGGGTATTTCTCTATCTAGTTATTTCAAAGATAAGCTCGGGAGACTTTTAATGCTAAATCAAAACTCATTCCTGTAGCGCATTCAGTCATACCAATAATTTTTATATATGTATGCATGCCGAACGTTAGAAATTTCTCCTGCGCCACAGACAGATCTTTGATAACGCTTGCCTGCTCTAGCCTGGCCGTTGCACCTCTCTCATTGACGGGGGAAAGGTTAGCATGGGGGCAGTCATCAGCATCAGTCACGGAGCGGCGTTAAAACAAAAATCGTTCTGCGTAACCCTCCCACCGGCCCCGCTCCTCCCCCACCATCTTCTCCAGCTCCATCCGGCCCTGTCTTGCACAATGCTCTACGGCTCAGGCAGCAATATTTCTCCCTCCCTTCCGCCTTTTCGTCCTCCTCCATCCCTCACTGCCCTTTCTTTCTCTCCACATTGCTTTCCCTCTCCTCGTCCATTCTTTTCAAACTTCCTGCCTTACCTCGCTTCCTTACCTAACATGATTACGTCGTTCTGTTCTTCCTCTCGTCCTTTTTTCTTCCTCTTTGTTCATTTATCGTCTCTCCTCCTCCTCCTCCTCCTCCTCTATTCCTTCCTCACTGTTATCACATTTCCCTTCCTTTTTCTCACCTTTAGCGTTCCCTCTCGTCATCTCACATTCCCCCAGATCGCTAGTGGTGTCATTAAGATCTCCAGCACTGAATTACCGCCATGCACTCAGTTATGGGCGTCTGAGTGAGTCGAGTCTAATCCCTTAAGTGGCATTTTTACGATAGTTTGTGTGTGATTAGATGATTTTGCTTACAATAAGAAGGGTCTACGGTGTCAGAGATTAATGGCCAGTTTTCACTATTTTAATCCCCACATAAGTTTGTGAAGCTGTATAAAATCATTGAGTAATAGCCAGAATAAATATGAAAACACGTCATGTTACTGCAGGGGTTAACACGGCGGGGCGAGGCGAGGCGATAGAGGCACCTTGCTTTGCTCCGGGCTATGTGTTTCCTACATATCATAGCTTCCCCTTGCTCAATAAGCGCTAAGAATAGGACACATTTCGCTATACGCTATTACTTGCAGTTTGTGTTGACAGACTAGGATAATAAAGAGGGACGCCAGAGATGAAACGTATACAGAACGGTGAAATAACGACACACACACACACACACACACACACACACACACACACACACACACACACACACACACACACACACACACACAGTCTGAGTCCTATCCGAAGATCTGTCTATGTGCTCTGAGCTTGTTCCGTAATGGGGAAGGCTGGCTGGGTGACTACCGGGCGACCATAGTGAATCACACACACACACACACACACACACACACACACACACACACACACACACACACACACACACACACACACACACACACACCCTCAGCCAGGTATCCCTGGGTCCAGCACAGCTCAGTGGTTAGAGCTGGCACACACAGATGACCACATTCCCCGGCCAGATATTCTCTCTCACACACCCTGTTCACCTAGCAGTGAGTAGGTACATGTAAATCGAGGAGTTGTGACCACACACACACATGGTGTGTGCAGACCTATCCCAAGATCAAATAATGAGCTCTGAGCTCGTTCCGTAGGGTAACGTCTGGCTGTCTCGTCAGAGACTGCAGCAGATCAAACAGTGAATTACACAGTCTCAGTCCTATCCGAAGATCGCTCTATGAGCTCTGAGCTTGCTCCGTAATGGGGGGCGACCATAGTGAATTACACACACACACACACACACACACACACACACACACACACACACACTAAGTACCATGAAAATGACACACACACACACACACACACACACACACACACACACACACACACACACACACACACACACACACACACACAGCCACCTTCCCCTCCAACACCCTCCAGCTGGGAGCTGGGTGTCAGTGGTTCCAGCTGGTGGGCTCCCTCATAACGAAAGATAAGGCAACACACACACACACACACACACACACACACACACACACACACACACACACACACACACACACACCCTCGGGCCTGGAGCCAGGTATCGGCCTGGGTCCAGCCGGGGGGGGTCAACCCTCCTTGATGACGTCACATATATTCGTTACGCAAATCATTTTGAAAATGAGGATTCCCAAAAGGCAGCTGGACACGAATGTTATAAAATTCTGACTCGTTATCAATCGAAACTAACTTCTAAAATACAAAAACATTGCCGAGAAAAGGAATAATAAAATAGCTCAAAAATATACTAAATAAAGTATTAGAACTTCGACTTGCTTAAACACAATTTCAAAGCCCACCAATTTCATTCAACTGAATCGATAACGTTTTTCAAAAATTATGACTATCATTTCGATATATCAAAACCTGGCAACTCGCCCTATTAGAAAAATAATATTTAAAAATGACGTTGTTTACAATATTAACAGGACTACATATCATTCTTAAAGTCCACATCTTTAACTTCTCAGGAGCCTTGCACACTTTTCTCATGATAAACCATCTTTTGAAAACACAAACACTTCGCTACAACCTCAAATAAAAAATCACAGATAGCGGAGGTAAAAATTTTAGCGTATTTTGGCCCTCCCATTCAAGTCATAAACACCCTCTACATCACCGTACTTCACTCAACTCAAGCATGGAAGACACGTAAAACACTGCGAACTATCATTAGAAACCCTTAAAAGGCACTTGTGACTCGAAATAAATGAACTGAGACAAATATAAATAATAGTGGAAGTCGAGCATCTGGGACCGGCATTTTGGGCGGGAGCTGGTGATGACGTCACAGCCTGGGGCTCGTGACGTCATGGGTAGGCCCGCTTCTTCTCACTGAGCCTCCATAGCACACAAATCAGGTAATTGCGGATATATCTCAACAACTGACATGAAAGATTAGGCCTATGGCTCCACTTTGTGACCTGTCTGGCCTGTAATGAGTGAGAGATGAGGCAGATAATGGCTGAGAGAGAGGCGGCGGGTCAGGGATCGGTTTGTTTACGTTTTCAAGATTTGAATTATTTGGTTTTATAAGTATGTGCAGGTGTTAGTTCACTGATATGTTGTCCTGGAGGTTACCAACCTTAGGTTATGACATGGCACCACCGTGAAATGATGAGTTACACCAATATATTACTTACGTTAGCCAAAGACTGCTCGGCGGCGGCTGTCCGTGTCACTAGCAGGCACCCACACTCCACTGTCCACTTTGTGTCCTCAACCATGTTTAAATAGTTAACCTCTGATTACTGAGAGGCTACACACACAATATTCTCTTTGCTACTATAGATATCACTATTATCGGTATCTTCATCTCCACCCCTCACTGTCCCTCACGGCCAGCTCCTTGTCCTTCCAAGTGCAGCGCGGCTCACGGACTGGTGGGCAAGTTCCTGTACCAGTACCGGTAATACTGGTACCAGCCTTATCTTTTATCTATATATATTTTTTTTTTCAAAAATATTTATAAAAGAGCTGTGATTTGCTTTATGTAGATAGAAATGATAAATGCTAGATATTTAAATTGGCAATTTCCAACACACACACACACACACACACGTGTGTGTGTGTGTGTGTGTGTGTGTGTGTGTGTGTGTGTGTACCGGTACAGTACCGGTAGTATCGGTAACGGTGTCTTTTGTACCAGTACGTTCCGGTACTGAAATTAGCGGTACTTGCCCACCATTACAGATCGCTCCATCACTCGTTGGTTCTAACTTTGCAGTACCAGGAGGCGATTGACTAATGGTTCTGCAGGGTCGAGATTGCAGGGAAGTTTGGTTTAGTACTTTTTTCTTCATTGTTATTATTTCTTCCCGTCAGTTATCTTTTTCCTCCTTGCTTTTAATATACGAAAAAATAAATTAGCCTGCCACTCATTTGGTCACTGTAAAGCGCTACCGGTCTTTCCCCGACGCTTTGGTAACCTCCCGTGACCTCCTCTTGACAACTGACACAGGGAGAGAGGGAGGGAAGGAAGCAAGGGATAAGAATGCCCTGCGTGTTGTCTTGTCTCGTCTCTTCTCGTCTAGGAAACCTGATGTGAAAAGGAAGCGTGCGGTGACGGAGAAGGATAAGGAGGAAGAGGGAGGGGAGAGGGTGTGTTGGTTATTCGAATGAGCAAAAAATTAGTGAATTTATATTTAAGAAATTTCGTTCCTCGTTAGTTGATTTCCATTCCTCGATCTAATTTTCCAGCTAGCGTGCGTGAGGAAACAGCAGGGTAGTGGTGGTGGTGGTAGTTAGGGCAGAGAGAGAGAGAGAGAGAGATGCATGGATGGATGGATGGATGGCTGGTTACGTCTTTCCTTCTTTCGCCAGTGCTTCTCCTTCCTCGCTGCGACGGAAACTTCATAACACATGACTCCCACGCATAAAAATAAAAAAAAATAATAATAATAAAATAGAAATATAAGAACAAAAAAGTCCCTCAGCTGTATATTAGGGAGGCATAATTAACGTTTCGGGCACAATATTTAGCTGCGAGCGGCGTCCGAGAAAAATTGGAGGTGATAACTTTGAGGGCCCTGGGAATATACGGTTCATAGCAGGCCGGGGTTGGGGTTAGGTGGGCAAGATTACAGCCTGTGGAGTGGCCCTCTTCGACCTGGTGGGGCCACTGTGGATCCTTCCCTTCTCTGCCTGCTTGCCTATTCGTCTCTCGGCCTGCACCTCCAGTCACTGCCGTTTTTTCTGAGTATATTTAGACTCGCAACCCAAACCCATGACATGACTTAAGAGGTTGCGAAGTTAGAAGACGTGTGATTCTTAGTGTTACTGCTTTTGATTCTACTAATGGTAACAGATGGTGGTTAATTGTACATCTTGGTATGTTATGATGGTGGCGTGCGCTGCATGGAGGGAAAGGAGAAAGACATGATAGTGGTGATGATGGTTGTAAAAGAAGGGGAGAAGCATTGTTAAAGGTAGTTCAGTTTCTTAATTTGATACCCCACATCCACTGTTTCTCGTCTCCCTCCTCGGTCCATTCCACGTCACTATGAAGACGTTTCTTTATCTTTGGTAACAACAGTTTGATGTATACGATTTGGCTCGGGGCGCATATCTCTTCAGCATGATAACTTTCTGGAGTTATGTTGGTAGATTTCCTAACAGGAATAGATTTGTACTGAGTAATGCGTGCTTTATGCCAAGTAAGTAGCTACTCACTGTTCCCCCTTCACAGCGACCAACAAACCTGACTATGGCCTGGAGGATTTGACCCATGCCAACCTAAAGCAGAAATTCAAGATGTTCGAGCAAATCTCAACAGAGGAGGAGCGAATCCCGGAAACCATCCCTGTGCGGCGATCCCAGTCTCTCCTCACTAAGGCTGCCAGGTACGTAGCCAGGCTTCTCGTTCATATATGCAAGCGGTCTCCAACCCCTCCCCCCCCGCCTCTCTCTCTCTCTCTCTCTCTCTCTCTCTCTCTCTCTCTCTCTCTCTCTCTCTCTCTCAGATATGTATATGTGCTGAGGATCTGTCTGACAATAGTAAAACCCCGACTAACAGTAATTATGTCACCAGTTGACAAGACCTTTTTGGTCTGGTCACGCATATAATGATGGGTCTTCTTGATAAGCATAGCCTATAAATGCGAGTAGATTGACTTTTCTAAACACGGACACTTCCCCCCAAAAATTCTTTAGACCTTGGGTAATAACGTAAACTAATCGCAAATTAGTAGATTGGGTAATATTATGTTACCTTGTGTCATAACAATAATTGCTAAGATCCGTGGGGGCCATTGTTATTCCGAATTGTTTCGAATCTCGGATGTTCGAAAAAGTGTTTGCTCGAGTGTGATTCTTAAACCCTAACTCGAAGTGCGCGTGCGCTAAAGTTCTTCACAGCCAATATATATATATATATATATATATATATATATATATATATATATATATATATATATATATATATATAAAGAAATAGAGAAAAATATCAGTCAATCAAATGGCTTTGTGTTTGGAAGTGAAGGTTGACTCTCCGCCATGAATCATTTCTAGCTAGATCACTCTTTCGCCATGTTCGGTTGTGAAGGTGTTCATCTTTAGGCTTTATTTGTCAACGAAATTTCACTAGTTCGCCTCCCCCACCCGAAAATCCCACATTCCCACATGTCCCACAGCTTGTTAGAAGGATTATAAGGGATTATGGTGTCATTTTTAAGATTTACGCTCACATCAATCTTCACCTTCCAGATTTATGCAGTCTGATGATGACTATGGCATTGAAAATTCAGAACTTGGCGAATATGATGAAGATGAGGAGGACGAGGATTATGACGAGGATGAGGAAGAGGATGGTGAGGAAGGAGAAGAAGGAGAGGATGGCAGCCCCAACAAGAAAAGTCGGGCGGTAAGGTGGAATATTGCTTTGGTGATAGAGGAGTGAGTGGTGCAGGGAAGAACAAGAGGCTTCTAGAGATAAACAAAACTGTAGCCGGACAATTTTCATTTAGGCCTTATAAAGTGTGTGGCAATTTTTTATTTTTTATTTTTTTAATTGTCACAATTTTCAGATATGGAAAACTTTATCCAGTTTTTCATGCTTTTCACTACACGTTCCTTCTTTTGACATTATGTTCTTTGAGATATGCTAAACAAAACTGGTCACACTTTTTTTTTATTTATGTCTGACGAAATGAAGTGCTGAAACAATCATTCAGTAAGAAACCATTAGTGGTAGTCCTAGAGTATTAACTTGATTCACTGTATCATAAGGATTTGCACTCTCAAGCTGTGTTGTGTGACTGTTTCCTCCTTTTATTCCCAGGCAAGTTTCAGCGGCATGAAGGATCTGAAGGCTGGCTTTGCACGCAAGAACCGCCAGGACGAGCTCACCAAGAAGCGAAGGCAGGAGTTGGCAAAGTTCCGACAGATGCTGTGTGCTGTACGTGTTTACATCTTGAAGCCTGTGAAATATGAGAATTAACTTAAGCAGTTGTTGCATTCATGTGATTAACAGCAAATCTTCCTAATTAGGATGAATATATCACCTAAAGTAAAATGCAAAGGTTTTATATTTTTCTCACTTGCTAATAAAAATAAATCCTTTTGATTGCAAACCAAGGTAAGCCTCATGTGAGTGAAAATGTGGATGAGATTAGTAGTTAACACAATTTTCTCCCTAGCTGTTCACTGTCACTACAATATCCTACTGTAAAAAGTTTTGCATAATCATGGCTTTTATTAAGGATTTGTTTTCTTTAATGCTAAGATTCCATTGTTTTGTAATGATAACAATGATAACTACCTGAATCTCCCACTAATATCATTCCAGGGAAAGAACATATCCACAAGGGAAATATTTGAGGGTGGTAATGAGGATGAGAAGGGTCAACTTCGACGCAAAGAACAGATCAAGATTGAAGGTCAAATTGATGCCAAGAACCTGAGAGAACGTTTTGAAAAGGGCATGTCTTTGGTGGAAAGCGATTCAGAAGAAAATAGCGACAGGAGGGAAGTGGACAGAGTTTTCAAAGAAGCAGGTTTGTGATGCTGTTCATTGAAATTTCTTTAATTCTCCCATTAGATTATTGATCCTTGAAATACATATTGTGAAAACAGACAGAAGCTTGTTAGAAATAGGAATAGCAATTAACTAAACAAGGCATCACTTCACAGAAACTGCTAGCAAAGCACGCAACCTCTTCAAGCAAATAGACAAGACTGTTGCTGAGGGTGGGGAGGTAGTGTTGCGACCACCTAACTCGGCTCAGGCCCGGCGGGAGAACAGGTTATCCCGAGATGTAAGTGGGTCCACTTCACTTTTCTTCACGCGCCACTGTATCATCTCCCTTTCTGTAAATTTTAAGCAAGTGAATTTTTTTTTACCTTTGTCTATTTTCAGTCATACTTATATGTGACCTGATAAATCACATAGTACTGAATATGTTGCTGTACAATTCCTGGTAATGTAATGGTTTCTTTCACTCTGATGTATTCCATTGGGTGCCCCTTGCTTGTAAGTATTGCATCTTTTCTATGCTTATTTGCTCTTGTATTTATAAAAAAAAGAAGGTTGAACCACCTCATCAGTAGCTGTAGTTTCTTCTTTCTAACATTTCTGTTTCTTATCCACACAGATTCTTGGAAGCTGTACTTTGGGGGAAAAGTCCTTGGTAGCTTGTGCAATAAATATCTTGAAATTTGCATTCATGCCATATGGTTCCAAATTATGACAGCCTCTGCAAAGCTGTTTCAAGTGTTCATAAATTCCAATGTTCTCTTTAATTTTAGCATTTAATCTATTTTGCAATGAAGTGGATTCCTGGACTCTTCCAAATTCCATCTCCACTTCATTCTTTTTATAAATCACCAAAAAATATTTATGTATGAAAAGATATAAATATTAAAGAGAAGTAACTTCACTTAAAATGTAATCTGTAGAAGCATGAGTTTTCAAGGCATCAATAAATCTGGAATCAAAATGGCATAGCTAACCAGTACAGTCTTTTTTTGTATTTTGAACAAATGCATTTGAGTTACATAAGTGCCTGTGGTGTGCAGCGAATGAATGGTGAAAGTTATGATAGTGTGTGGCTGATTTTTTTTAATGCCAATTAAAGGTAAAGAAATGAAATACAAGTGGCTGAAGGAATCAGGCACAGCATTTTTTTTTTTTTTTTTTTTTTAAAGTTTTTACAACTAGGAAAGAAGAGCAGAAAATGGAGTGACAAAAAATGTATAGGATTAATAGGTACTGTTGGTACAAGAGGAAGACCTCCCTACAATATGAAATTATAAGTGTTGATATACATGAAAGGGAGGGAAGAGAGAAGAATGAGAGGATTAGAGAATGCAAGGATAAGAGTAAGGGGGACCTTCTTTTGTTTTGGCCATCCTCTGGAGGCAGACTTTAGCAACAAACATCAAATTAGGGTAGTTGTTATAGACATTTATGCATATATTTTCAGTTTAAGTACAGGAAATGCCGGCCTGGTTCTTCCATCATGAATGTTGTGCAGCAGGACTTGCTTCCTGCATGGACTGTTGCACAAGAGATTCTAACCAGTGAGTGTTGCTGGTATATTGCAGGGCAAGCGCATTCGAAATTTCACTTCTCAGATCTTTGAAGATGAAGATGAATCTAATGAGGATGAAGATGAAAGGTCTTCCCTTGCTGATCGCTTTAAGTTCTTTGCCACGTATGAAGAACGTGCTAAAGAGGATGCCAAGAGACAGAAAAAACTATTCCGCTGCTCATCGGATCCAGATGGAGAGGATCAGGTTGATGAAGACCTAGATAAGACGCATTTGCCCAAACGTTGCATGGCATTTAATTGTGCGGTGTGCCGGCTTCGGGTAATTTTTCCCATGGTCACTGAGTTGTTCCCTTTCCTGCCCCCTCACCCTCTCCCCACCCACCAATCCCTGTGTTGTCTTTGAGGTATCCACCATGCCTGTCTGTCCGGGTGAACAAAACCCACACACATCCTCACTGTGAAGGACCAAGACTTGTTCAGAAGTAGCACACAAGACTGGCATCTCATCACGTCAGCCTCACCACCACAGGCCAGACTCAGGTTCATCACATTTAATAAGGATTCTTATTATTGAAAGATAAATGAGGGTTTACTTTATGTAACCATGGGTGATGACTCCCTCTCACATCAGATAACTCTTAGGTTAATTAAGTAAGATCCTCATGCACACACACACACACACACACACACACACACACACACACACACACACACACACACACACACACACACACACACACACACACACACACACACACACACACACACACACACACCGGTAGCTCAGTGGTTAGAGCGCTGGCTTCACAAGCCAGATGACCGGGGTTCGATTCCCCGGCCGGGTGGAGATATTTGGGTGTGTCTCCTTTCACGTAGCCCTGTTCACCTAGCAGTGAGTAGGTAGGGATGTAAATCGAGGAGTTGTGACCTTGTTGTCCCGGTGTGTGGTGTGTGCCTGGTCTCAGGCCTATCCCAAGATCGGAAATAATGAGCTCTGAGCTCGTTCCGTAGGGTAACGTCTGGCTGTCTCGTCAGAGACTGCAGCAGATCAAACAGTGAACACACACACACACACACACACACACACACACACACACATTGGCAGCCACTAGGAAGACAATTTATACTTATTGTATTTGTTGTGGCATGATGGTAAACCAAAAACTTTAATTCTGAAATATGCCTAATGTGAAAGCGACATCAGAGTAATAATGAAGCATGAGGTACAAAAGCAAAGTGATGTGTAAATTTGACATTCTTGCTTCTCTCCTGTCTCTTATATCAATCGAACTGGTATTTGCATGTAACTGTAGCTATCCATAGTACCCTTTCCAAAATTAAAACACTATTATCCCTTCAGAAGTTTTCTTTTTATTGTAATAGTTGTCTTTGATATTTTCTTTTTTTCCATACCACCAGAAGTAGTAGAATGATAAAGATTTCTTCATGCATTTTCAGTTCACTATAGTGTTAGTATTAGAGTTTTGTGTATATTATGTACTTAAACTATTTAAAGTACTGTAATGGTCTGTAACAGATGAGTGCCTTTCAGAGTCAGCTTGCCAATTTGTAATCTTAACAATGATTCACAACCACACTCCTTTGTGGAGTGGAAATAAAGTGTGGCAGGTCATAAAAAAGATGGACCTGGTAACACATGTTGTTCAGGCTGCAGGTTAAACATATCTGACCTCTAGAATAGTAAACTCTCATTAGACTGTTTCATCAGTGACTCAATACAGCAAATTGCAATCACTACATGGAACACCAGTACTAGCCGTCACATTATTCACTAGCTTCCCTCATGAGTTATCATCACCCTATGACATTAGCTAAACCTGTCTAGTACCACCCATTCCTACAGTCAGACATCCCTCACCCTCTTACTTGCCCTGTGGTGGTGATGGACCACTAACCCACACAGCTGGAGTCCCCTCATCTAGTATCCAGCCAACCTGTGACCGTCGGAACTGTCACTCTTCCTCATGAGCTTTGTGCCTTAGATCTAGTTTTCACAGGGGAAAGATAAGGCTAAATATGTTGACTTGACACTTTCCAAACACCATGAGGTATGAATATATATACTTGTGTATGCCCAATGGCTGTCTAATGCTCTTAAAGCTGAAACTAACCAGTGATGTCTTATTTTACGGGAGACATTAGCAAATGAGGCAACACTTTTCTTTAACTTGGTGTTCGCTTGCTTGTTTTCTTTTACATTATATTTTGTTGTCTCCGTTTTTATAATCCGTGTATAAATAGAGTGAGTGATATGTTTGTAATAAAAACGTTAGACCAGTCTAGCAATTTATAGAAAGTGCATTATAACTGGCTGGATTACTACATTTTTGTTGAGATTTTTGCTTCAAGTTTTCACTCATCATTCATATTGAAATAACTGCTCTTCACATTTATTGGACAGTGCTAAGGCAGTCATGTCCTTTAGAAGTGAAGTGCAATGGCTGTGCTTGTCCCTCTAATGCCCAACTGATCCCATGCTCACCTTTCACCTTAAAGCAAACCTTCTATATGCTCTTGATACCACCCTACTTAACCTATTGGCAATAATGTCTATAATAATTTTAAGGATATCCTGAGCAGAGTAATTGCACAATATTTTTTAGCCATGTAAGCATTTTTCAAAAGCTAATAAGTAATTTTAAACTGATCTCACATGATCCTGAAGTAATCAGCACGAAAACAACAGTTAACAGGGAGGAACTAATGAGCAGACAACACTGAGACATGAGACACGGGATACTGTTTAGCCAGACACTGCACAGGTTTTACTACAGGCAAACAGTTTATGAGGAAGACTCCTCAGTCCTTATGATCTTTGTCACTTCAATTAGATGTCATCTGTGAAGAGAATTTTTAATCATTCCTTGTACTGCCTTCACCAAATTACTTTTTTCTTACTAGATTTTGTGTTTTCTTATCTGACTATTACTCTATTTTTCATCATGTCTTTTGTCATTTTCTTCCACAATCATCTTTTCTAATAATTATGTGGTTTTCTGTTCTTTTACTCTAAAGTTTTTCTGGTCAGACACTACAAGAAGATTAGAGGAAAAAGCTCAATAATTCCTCTTTCTTTCAAGAAGTTTCAGGGAGAAAGCTTAGTAATTGTTCCTTCTTTAATTATTTCCATACATTACATAGACATACACTTCTGAGATGTTGATCTTTGCATTATTGTGTGTGTCATACTTTTGAATGCATTGTTACTTTTATTGATGTTCCACATGACTGTAAATCTTGTGTTTTTTCAGTTTTCAAATTAATACTTAAAT
>NC_059298.1:14044105-14166605 GCF_017591435.1 Portunus trituberculatus
CAGGGCATCGACATGGAGGAACTTGAACTTGGACGAGATCCCAACTTGGTGAAATGCACAGACAACTATGAAGACGAGGTGGACTGCCGAGGCACTCGTAAACTGCTGGCCAAGTTCAAGAAGATGGAGAAGCAGGCAGAGATTCTTGATAAAGGTAGAAGTAATAAGGAGCCACTCCTGAGATCTTGCAAATCAGGGGTTTTCAAGAATCAGAAAGCATTATCTTATTCCTCATTGTTTTTTCTAGAGTGCTCTTGTGCCATTCTTATTGCAGTTCTCTATATGTACTTATGGGGATCAGTTGTGAATTTGGAGTTTTTGCATGTTAGAAATTGATTTGAGCAGCGTGAAGCAAGTGTATCCTGATAAAAATTATTTTATTCTCAGCTGTGAGAGGGTTGTAACTGCAAATTTTTACTACTGTCTTCCCATTTAAACTTTAAGTATAGATACGTCCAACATGTCATTGTTCCAATATTAATTATCTTCATTAAGAATGACACATGTACCAGTAGCTTGTAAGTAGGACTACAGAAGCAATATTAGGGAATTTTGCATTTTAGACATTTTTGTTTTGCCTGAAGGGGAATTGAAGTTCTTATTTTCCCTCACTTTTTTCTGACTTTTGACAATAATATTGCCAATCCAATGCCGGTGTGCAGGTCCTCGTCCCCCAAAGCAGTTTACTCCACCCCCAGAGGGAGAGGAAGATTACGATTCTGACGAAGAATATTCTGACGAGGAGGAGTATTCTGATGAAGAGGAGGAAGATAGCGAGGAAGAAGACAGTGAGGAGGAAGATAGTGAGGAGGAAGATGGGAAGCCAAAGTACAAGGATGAAGTCCTAGAGATGGTAAGGAAGACAGGTTTTGTAATATATTGGTACAGCTGACTACAGCATAACCTTAATGTTTGCTGTTAAAGTAGTGCAGAAGTCTATGCCTCGCTTCTGAATTCTCATCATCTAAAGTTGTCTTGAGATCTTCCCATTTCTTTCCCTAGTTCTAATAAAGTTCACTATGTGCAAGACTTTATGATCTATTTAATGTTCTCCTTAATGTATTGTGACAAGTAGTTCACTTTACAGAAATTCAGATATCAGGACTTGTTACAAAATTCAATGAGTGATGATAGTGTTGGAACTATTTTTTTGTAAGCACATGTGGTAACACATTTGCTTTGTATTTATTGATGTGATTTTGAGTAATACACATGATTTTGTGGTTTGCAGTGTAGGTTGGATTACTTTGAAAATTTAAGTTACTATAACAAATGACATTAATTAAGGTTATGCTGTCTTCTTTTTAAGTTGCATATTTATACATAAGAAATTTTTGAATAGAATTATGTCTCTCTTCACACGTGTATATGACATGTATACATGTTACATATCTTGAGGTTTGAAATTAATGGATGGTGTGGAGACCCTTTATCATTCATTTTTGGAACATAAGTGATTTTTACTACCAAAACCTTTTTACCAAATACATTTTACTCTTGTTAAGGTTTGAAAAAAATAAAAAAAACTACTCAGAACTTTGTGTACATCTGAGATAACTGACATGTTTGTTGTTATTGTTGCCATTGCAGCTGGTAGGTGTGGCAGTGGTATAGGTGAGGTATTCAGTGTACAAACCCAATATTCTGCTTTTGTAACCCTTGTTGCCCCACTCATTTGCCTTATCATGGTGATGGTAAGATTTGGAGCGTGCATGCAACTGGTTCTGCCACTCACTTCATACTAGAGTGAGACTTTTGTTCACATGTTCAGTTGGCAATTGTAATCAAGAGCTTTTCATAAATTAATTTAAAAGTAATCATCAGTTAACACAAATTTGAAACATAGGAGAGCAGGGTTGCTGGTCTTCTGCTCTTTTGACTCTCAGGTCACAATTTTCTGGCTTTGCCTTGCATCTGTCCTCTGCCACAAAAAGGCAGTAAACAAGCCCAGATTTTCTTCTCACCAGGAATTTCAGTCTTGGATTTCTTAGCACATTTAAAAGCTAGGTTTTTTTTTTTTTTTTTTTTTTTTTTTTTTTTTTTTAGGAAACTGAGATCACTAAGTACATGAACAATACTTAATTATCAAAAATTTATGGAACATGCTCTCTTGGGGAGGATGGGGCACTATCACCAACTGATTGTTGGATTTACACTACAGAAATAACATCTCATGGAAGCATGGAAACAACTTTCATTAGTTCGTTTTCAGTTTCTTTTCAAATTTTTCTTGTAGTGAAGACATTTTATTGTGAAAAATTGCTCATAGCTTTCCTGACATAGGGCAAAAATGAGCTTCCACTAACTTAAGTTTCTGCTGAGTTTTTTTTTTTTTTTTTTTTTTTTTTTTATGTATGGCAAAATTAATGTTCTCATGAGCTGCTAGCATAAATTTGAAGGTTTTGCTTGGTATTTAACTTCTTTCAATAATAATTTGCATAGAGATTATAACTTTATTCTTAAGGTAAGATTTAAAAACTGGACTTAAAATCAATTTTTAACTTGGTGTTAATATTTCTTTCTCCATCAGCACTTTTTTTTCTTTTATTCATAGTCATTTTTTATGGTATCTTCATTTGAAACATCTATATTTCTTGTCATTTTCTTGTTTTAAGAAAAATATGCACCAATGTGATCCTTGACTTGTCATGTCAGGTCATTCAAAGCT
The DNA here is from genome assembly GCF_017591435.1 of Portunus trituberculatus. Taxonomy (NCBI): domain Eukaryota; kingdom Metazoa; phylum Arthropoda; class Malacostraca; order Decapoda; family Portunidae; genus Portunus; species Portunus trituberculatus. The sequence continues at coordinate 14,046,774 of NC_059298.1, forward strand.
GTGTAGCTGAGGTTCTTAGTGGGTTAGGTCTTGAGGGTGTGGTTGGAATACCCAAACATAAACACTAATGGCACACAAGTAAGATGAGATTATGCTGTACATCAGAATTTTTCATTATACATTATTCTAATAGCTAAATTACTTGTTCAAAAACAGCATCTCTATGGAAGATTTAATCTTCTGCAAGCTCCAGATAAATATTTATCATTCATGTCAACTAATTCATTCCATTAGTTGCAAAGAATGACCATTTTCAAGCATAAAAGTCACCAATCTAATGGGAGCACAAAACCATTGTAGTCCATTACAGTCAATAGAGGGAGATGCCACACCTCTGTGTTCAGAATATTGGGTACACCAGCACTGCATTTTCTCTTCCATAATGGTTTGTTTGTTTTTTCCAGTGTTTTCTCTGCACCTGTCAAAGCATGTTCTCACCCATGACCATTTATTTTATTCAATATCTTAAGAATATAATCACTTAATCATTATCTGTAAAATACCCAATAATCTTGTATGTACTTATAAAACACTCCAGCCTTTTCCTTAGTTATCTTTTTATCTGATTGTTTCTTAGGTTGTTCTTTTTCTCTCATTGTTGATTTTGTCCTGAGTAATTACTGTTTGTTGCTTGAAATAGTCTGAAGTATTATATGTATTCAAGTTAAAGAATTAGTGGCAGCATATGTCACTGATAGGCATTAGGTGGCCTTAAGTAAACACGCTGAAGACTTAGTTCACCACAGAGTCTTTTTTGTTGCAATGTTTGTCTGTGTTCATTTTCCAAATATTAGTTTTAATCCCTCAAAAGGGAATGCTAACAACTTGTCTATGCTTGTTATTTTTGATACTTCAGAATATTTCAAAAAATAGTATTTGATCAATATCAGGAAATTCAACATAGTGTTTATAACATTGCTAATGTTTGTTTTTCTTACCGCCTCTCTCCCTTGGCTGTTGTTGCTTGATTGCTTGATTCTGCTTACCTTTTGCTTATCATTTTCTTTTCCTTTCTTTTTTTCATTTATTCTATTTTTTTTTTTTTTCTTCAATTTCAACTACTATCTACCTCTTGCTTATGTATTTTTGCTTATTTGCTTTTTGTTACTTGTCAATTTGTGTTTCTCTCCAACTTTTTTCCAATACTTTCTAATTGTCATGCTATTCACAATCTGCCTCTTAATTCAAAACATATCTCAACTTGTGCCTTTCTTTCAATACTGTCATATTAATCTTATGCATGAATTATGTACATATGGCTGGCAATATCATTGATGTTAAAATATACAACAATATGAAATTATATATGGTAAAATTTGCATAATATCTATACGGTAAAATTTGCATAATATCTACTGCACTGCCTTTGATGCACGCACATACTGTGCTGGTGCTGCTGTGCTGCCATGCTGCCATGCTTCCTTGCCGCTACACAGGTTAAATCCTCACAGAGTGCCAAAAAGGCAGCTTCCCTGCGTGCCAAATTTGAGAAGTGGGAGTCAGAGGTGGAGCGTAACAATGAATACAACCAGAGCATCGAGAGGTACGAGGATGAAGACGAGTGCATGCCCTCTATCGACACGGCCCGGAACCTCCGTGCCATGTTTGAGAACAAGGCTCAGGAGTCGACCCAGCCGGTCGGTCAACGTCCCAAGGTCAAGGTCAACAGATTTGTGGTAAGTATTTGAGATGCTTTATTTGTGTTCTAATGACCTGTCAATGTTGGTCAGCACTTGACAAGCAAATGAATAGGAAATTAGTTTTATGCATACTTGGCATACTATGTAATATCTGATTGCAAGACTAAGATTTATGCATGAATGCCAGGAATATATACTTGGAATGTGAAGATAGGACTGTGTATGGTTATATACCTGTGATATTAATGTGTCACATAAGATGACAAAATATCCTTCAGGTGATCAATAAGTGTAGTACATACAAGAGTGTTATTGATGTTTCTCTTTACATGACAATGCATGGTAGCCTGTAATGTAACATAGATAAGATTTTAATTTTGTATTGACTTAATGAACTTGTCAAAGTTTCTTCTAGTAAAATATAGACATATCATTCATTCCTATGTGAGCTTGACAATTATGGGGGTTGCTAATTAACATACATTGTGTGAAAAAACTTGCATGTAAATATGATGGATGGTTGTTTTTCATATTTTGGCATGTATATTACTTTTATGCAACCTGAAAAAAATGTGTAAGGGCGGCTAAAGTGTGAAAAGTGAAGGAAACTACTCAAGATTGAAAATACATTTCAGATACCTGTATAGTTATCTTGTATAGATACCTGTATAACTTATGGGATGATTTTTCATGGGGAATGTGAGAGAGAGAGAGAGAGAGAGAGAGAGAGAGAGAGAGATTTTCCCAGATCCATTTCTTCCTGCATGGTGTTTGTATTTTGTTTTCCTTGTTTGTGCTTAACTAATAACTTAATGCAAATGAAACTTAAAAAGATATATATACTTAATGTAAATATTAATAATATGATATTGTATATATATATATATATATATATATATATATATATATATATATATATATATATATATATATATATATATATATATATATATATATATATATATATATATATATATATATATATATGAATTGAATCATCAAATGAAAGTAAGTAATTACGAGCATTGATTACACATTCTTTGAGCGTTCATCTGCTGTCCACTTGGTGCCGTGACTTCACACAGGAAGGAAAGCTCCCTCAATGTTCTGTCTTGTGTCTTGCTCAACTGCAGTTCAGCTCTGTACCCAACTGAGTGTGCTGAGGATAGTGTGAAGGCAGAGAGAGATTTAACTCATTGGTCCCACAACACACTTTCACCTGCTGAAGTCCATACATTGTCTTCTCAGTAACTATGACTTGTGTTAGCCACTGCAAGGATGATTTGTCACCTCCCCGGAAAGATTTAATAATGAACTGCCATATTGTCAGAAAGATTAGCTACCCAAGATTTGGAATGGAAATGTGAAATTATCAGACAATACTATTTGTTTTCAAGACCAAGGAGGATAAGTAGGACAGGCAACAGTATCTGCTAACACTGTAAAGGTGCTGAGTCTTCATAGCCTTGGTGGATACTCTGTGAAATGTGAAATTATCGGACAATACTATTTGTTTTCAAGACCATGGAGGATAAGTAGGACAGGCAACAGTATCTGCTGACACTGTAAGGGTACTGAGTCTTCATAGCCTTGGTGGTTACTCTGTGAATTTTGTCCTCATATCCAGCTCCTTGAATGTGAGTAGACTTTGTGGTACAGCAACTAGTAGTGTTAGTTTCAACTAATTGTTTGTTTTGTTTGGATTACTTGAAGCATGCAGTGTAGTAAACATGAGATGCATTGCAAGTGTATCTCTTTGATGGTTTCCTTAATTGTAATAGAGTATATTTCCAGTATTTTGCAAACACTGAAAGATGAAGGTCTTTAAGTTTCCTTTCATTTACTTTATGTAATTCCTTGCATATGGCTGGCTTGAATCATCTTTCAGAGTTTGTGTCATTTTAGTAACACTGATGTGTAATTGCACGAAGCTAATTCTGTGATTATGATGAACAAGTGACTCATTAAGATGCCCTGCCTCCCTCTTCAGTGAAGACCTGCCTCACCCCAGGCGCCTCAGCCTTCCTCCATCATCACTGCTCAGCCATCTCCTCAAAACTCACTGCTCATCGCACAGTCGTCACGTGTTTCTTGTGTGAAAATGCTTCTTTGTAATGGAGTAAATTAATGTATATTCTCTAAGTTTTATGTAATTATGTACTCCTATGTCAACATTTTCAGTAAAAACCCCATCTTGTTAGACCAATTCTGATTTGATAGAGAGATTTATTGAAATATAAATACAATAATATATTAAAGGACAATTGTAATATCTTTAATTCCAAAGAATTGTGAAGCAGATAAATAGTTGAAGTTCTGAGATTAAATATAAGAGCATTCTTAGGAGAGAAAAGGAAGCATCTGCTTGAGTGCACATGTATGTATGTATGTATGGACCTCAACTGAGGCAGGTTGATCTAATTTGTTCCACTTTATTGCCACGTTGATTTTCATTATGCAAGTCATTACTCAAGACTTGTATACTTGAAGACAGAAATGGAATATGGGATAGGTAAATATTTGGCAGTGATATGGTGTTGTCTTTTTTTATACGTATAATGCTCTTCCAAATGCTTGTGTTGTCTTGAGTATCTTAGATAATGGTGCTTAGTCCAGCACTTGAGTCATAAAAGGCTGCCTCATGGCTTCCGAGACTTTAGACATCCAAAAAATATGATGGCAAATTTAGCAAATGAGAAGATAGCTTTCATTAGTTGCCAGTGACCAGTGTTGACCTGCAGTGCTTCAGGTCACTCTTTTTATATTTAGTCTTGGATCAGCTGTGCCTTAAGACCAAAGCAGCTAAAGTGCCATGATTATGATTAGAATTAGCATTGTTAGTAAAATGTTTTAATTTTGAATTACTCCATGAAAGAATATAAACTACAGAGTTCTACACTTTACTGCTGTGTGATTATTCACTTAAGAGTACATACTATACCTTTTTAAAAAGATAAAAAGCTTACAAAATGATATGTGCATAGAATTGCTTACATTTGTCATTGCTAGAGCACAACACATGACTTAAAAATTAATATATGATGGTATTTTGAGAACTCAAGCATGGGACTGGTATTATTGGCTTTGAAAAAAATATTGTGATGAAAGAAGTGAATGTTGAGTGGCTGTGAATGTTCCGTGCCATACACTACCCACTCCCATGCTCCCTGGTACATCTGTGCTTGCTTCTACATTGTCTTGTTGTCAGCTTGTCTGCAAATTATCAGATTTTTATTTTGTATTGTTTATTAGTGTCAGACTTGTAAAGAATGGATTTCCTCAGTGTATTCATTGTACTATATCTAGAATGCATGGAATTATCTAGAATAAGTAGCATAAAGATGAAAGTAATTTCTGCACAGTTATCAAAACTTAATATTTTAAATGAAAAAATACCAGAATGTTGCTTCCTTTTGCTTTAAATTCATACATTTTATTTACAAGTTTTGTTGAATATTTAAAAGTTACCTTCCCAGATGCCTCAAAACTATATAGTCTTAAGTAGTTAAGACTGATATTTGAGAATATTCATTGTAGGAGTCAGTCAGTGGAGCATAAGTAACTTGAGTCATATTGCTTAAGTAACTTCTTAGTTGATCGTTAGCTTCACCTTGGAAGTGTATTGAAGTGTACTCAGTGTAATCATGTTGGAAGTGTAACTAACTCCACCTGAAGTACACTGGACCCCTGGTAGCAATCAGGTATTAATTCTTATGAAACTATCATCTTGCAACACTTCATGGAGATAAAATAAGCTTCTATTATTTGCCAAAGTCTGTTTCACAGAAGTTAGGTTTATGGACCACTGAGTCATCACAAATCAACAAATGATGTGGTGGTGCATTGCAACACCACCTGTGTGTGATCTTTTCCCTTCCATAGTTACTTTCATCACTAAAAAATGTTATAGGTTTTATGTTACCATTTGAATTTTTATGTATTTATCAACTTTGTATTTAAATTGGTTAATAAACTACAACATTACATGTGTATAGCTCAACATTGCTATTTTCTTGGGAGAAGAAACTACAGATTATGGTAAGACAAAGAAATGTTTATTTGTTGGTTGTTTTGTGGTTACCTAAAATAATTTGAAGTGTTATAAGAAAAAATTGGTCATATCTAGTTGAAACTAACTCATGATTTGTTGTTCTTTGTAATACTTGTTTCAATTTATTGATTTTTACATGTATTTTTATTTTGTCTATTTTTTTTTTACAGAAGTAATATATTAATCTGAAAATAATGTATATACTTACATATATATAATACATTACTAACTTGATGATTGCCTAACACATCATCATGGTGTGACTGAAGACCACTAATGTGTGACAGGTCACTGACTGCTTGATGGTTCATGCCACTAGGCCCACATTTATATAGTTAAGACACAGATCACTGTTATGACTTGTGGTTTGAAGCATGCAGACTGATTCCTGAACATTTGCTATGTAATAGTTATTTCTATTTATTAATTTTTCTCGTATATCAAGGCATCCTTGTCCTTAGTCTTCTTTTTATTATTCAAGACGGGTTCATAGTTTGATAATGTCTCCTTTGAACTTGCAGTAAGATTTCATTTATCATTTTAAATTGTAATTTGTCATGGAAGGACAATCTTGATTTGAGTTCAGTTGTGGAACTTTTTCCTATGAGCTGTTGGTTGCAAGACAGTGTATATTATTCTGTTCAGCCTTTGTACTTAGATTTATCAGTTCCCTTCACTGATTCCCATGTTAAATCATTTAGTAACTCATTTATTTTAAAAGAAAACAAGTTTGTGAAACTTACTTTATTGATAGTATCCTTACATACATTTAATCATCGCTAATTAGCAAGGTTTGTCAGGCACTAATACAAAGACTGCCATTACAGGGTGGTGGGGGTGACAAGTGCATGCTGTGTGACCACTCAGTCTATGCCATGGAGCGGTTGGAAGTGGCTGGACGGGTGCTCCACAAAAATTGCTTCAAGTGCTGCAAGTGTAGTACAAAATTAAGGTGAGTGAATTTGTGGTTCAGTATTCCTGACTATGCTAGTGTAACCAATAAGTCAGGGAAAGTTAATGAACATACAAATAGAGAAACATTTCAGCAAACTTCTGGGCATTGGTGAAGAAGTCATATAATTCTACTTAATTTTACAGTGATCCAAGTCATTAACTATTTCTTGTTGATTTAAGCCTGCAAAGCCATTTCAATGAGAGAAAGATAGATTGGATACCACTTTTGCCTTAGTCTCAACATTACAAACTTTTCTTTCCAGTATGAACACATTCTCCATAGGTGGTGATGACATGTATTGTACAACCCACTATAAGCAAGCGTTCACCGAAAAGGGCACCTATGATGTCTTTACACCAAATAAAGGCAAGTGGACTCGGAAAATTGAAGCTACCAACTCTGAGTCCTCAAAGAGCCAAGAATGAATGCTCTTTGTTAGAGTAATTAGACATTCAGAGTAACTGGAGACCTCATCTTAATTGTGGATGAAGCAGACTGTTATGCTTTGTAGATTGAGGGGTTTGGCACTAACATGGAGAATGCATGAATGAAAGGATATATTTTTAACATACATATATGTAGTAATTCTACCTGTGCACACATTCATTTACTAGACTTCTAGCAGCATACTGAGTGTGGATTTAAGAAATGCCACTGTTATTTATTCCATCACTTAGTCCTGATATGTGGGAAAACAAGATCTTGATTTTCAGAGCAGTTTTATAAAATTCAAAATAGAAAAGACAGTCAAGCTGTATCTAGTAGACATCACAGTTCATAATCAATAAGGATAGCAAACTGCGATCATTTTAAGCCAAAGTATAACATTATTAAGGAGCATCACATGAATTTGGCAAGAATGCTTCATTTTAACAACAGGACTTGTCAATCATTTTGGTTCAATAGACAAGCCAAGTTCTATTCAACCTTCCACTTGCACCTATGCCTATAAGACAAACTAGTTTCCTCATGACCACATATTAATATATATACAAGTACATGACGAGCAGCTTGCAAGACATGTATTATGCCAACCTCAGGTATTGCAGAGAACAGTCTTCTTTATCACCAGTTAAATGAGGAAACTGGTGTCTAGTCTTAGCTGAACCATTACCCTGAGTTCCATGAAGTGTGCTAACCCTTTATCACAGCATTGTCCACCCCCCATCCCCACTGCTGACAGATCTGAAAATGGCCATCTGAATCCATGTTCAGGCTAGTGAGAGAAGCCCAGTCTCTTGGCACTTGTTTTGCAAGTATTCCAGAGAAAGTTGTCTGTTTGGCTTCGGTAGCCTGATGTAGTGTAAACCTGTGGTGCACTGATACTGTAATGACTTATCACATATCAGGTAGGACTGCAGTTGTATGGTAGTACAGTAGAGGTATATGCCATGTAGAACTTGTTTAGTGAAAAGTGTCATTTGTATAAGAGTAGATGTTGGTAAGCATTGGATCACATGATGTAGACTAGTCATTGCACTCAGATAACAGTGTTTCTTAACCACAGTACAATGTCGCCTGCCAGACCCCAAAGCTGACTGGGAGTATCTTAGATTCACATTTGTAGTAATATTAATGACTTGCCCATCACCATTATTATATAAGTAGAGTTACCACAGCTTATGTGGTCACAAGCTCTTAATTTTTTGATTTCCAATCTAACTTATTTATGCTCAGGATCACCTGTTAAGGCTCCCTGAGGTGGAGGGTTAAGGGGCTGGCGGGAGGCAAGTGACACGCACCACCACTCCCTGCTAGGGGTCGGTCACACCAGGTCCCTGATGGCACAAACACCTTCACTCCTGTGATTCACTCCTCTTGAGTTGTATGTAATTTTTTATTGTATTTTAATTTTTTGTGTGTATTACATTTTATTTGAGTAGAAATTGTGTTGTCAAAGACAACCATATGTTTTACACATGTGGTAATTACTGTACTTTTAGTTTCTAATCTTCATAACAATGATAAATCATCTTAATGTAAGTTGCATGTGGCAAGACAAAACTGCTAAAATATCATAAACTCATGTATCTGGCAAGTTGAAAAGTAGAACTTCATAAAGAATACTTTCAAAATTCACCCACAACATAGTAAGAGATTTTGATATTTTTGCAAGTGTCAAGTTTTATCATAAAATACACATGCAACCTACATTTCTATGGTTACACAGTACAGTATACATATTCACACTAACATACTGCAAATTCTGAATTATCAATGTGAAGATCATCCAGTGAAGAAAACCACTATATTCAGTGACTAGCTCTGGTGCAGTAATTTTTGTTGGTCTCAGGGACACAAATATAACACTTGTTGATTTCTTACTGCTGTTTGCTGAAATCATGCTGCAAAATTCTTCACATTCTCATCAAGATCTATAAATTATTTGCGTAATACCAGGTTATGATTGGGAATACAGTGGCAGTAAGCCTATAGACCATAAATTTCAATAGAAGACTACATAACAGCTTATTCATGAGCAAGAGCATCACCCGGTCAGTGTCACCATGTTCCTTAATTCTCAGATGACAGATTTGTTGCACCAGAGTCCATGCCACCAGAGTATAGGGACTCCTCTGCGTGCATCTTATTTTAGTAACTATATTTAGCCTTGTCTGATGGAGTTTTTTTTAAGACTCATGTAGGGAATGCATTTTACATATCACTCATTAGATTTTTCCATGATTAATTTCATTCCAAAGTGGAAAGCGAATTTTAGTTGAATATTGTTTTGTCTAAGAAATCACACAATATTTATGTATTTATAATGTTGCCATTTCCAAAAAAAATTAATTTATGGATGTGAAAATTTAACAAAATTTTTACATGCATTATTACAAAACAGACCTTTGTGCTTTATGAATAGACCACACCTCCAAGAATATCTATTTGTTCTCACATTAGTGTTATTTATATTGTATATACTTTGCCTCAAGAATGTTCCTTGAGATAATCAGATCTCTCATCTCATTAGTATCACAGTGCTAGGAAATACATCCTTGCTATTTTTTTTTTTTTTTTTTTTCAACTTCACTCTTAAGTTTGCTTGACACAATGTAAATGCTAAATTAAGTTTTGAATAAGAATTACTGAAGAGAAAATCTGTTGACTGACTGACGGAAAGTTCCCTATATGGTGCTTCAATACTGTTATGAAGAGCCAGTGTTCATTGTGCATCTTGTCTCTTCCTCCTCCTCTTAAGCCATTAGCCACATTGCTATGTATGTTACGGTGCTGTTAACTCGGTTTGTGTATTCTCTGATTAATGGTGTCCATAACAAATTCTTATTTACTTAATGCCATTCATATCAACTGGCAATGCAGTTTTATAAGTTGCTTGTCACATGTAGGTAGATTCCTTGTAAATTTTTTTATGTATTAACTTTGGCTGCATTCCAATTTCATTCTTAAATAGCAGAATGCTAGACAAGAGATCATGCTAGGAGTTCAACTTTGTAACTTTTACTTTGTTTATATTTATATTTAAGTCATAAATGTGTCAAAGGAGAACAAAAGTCAGTCAGTCTCAGGTAAAGTTGTGGTGCCAAGGTTTCTGGTGCCTTGCTGTTATGATAGGGAAACCAGACATGTATGTACGTACATCACATTCATTTTATGTAATAAGGAGTTTCATATTTGCTATTAAGTACTATGTATATGATATTGATGCACTATTTACACTTATTAAACAAGATGTAATTAATTTGTTTATTGTGAAAAGCCACTTTTAGAATAAGCCAGTCTCCCTCAAAGTCAACTCCCTTGTGTATCTCCCACAGAATCAAGTAAGTATACACAATATATTTCTCATATTTATTCTTCAAATACATACAATTTGCAGGCCTATTTCTTGTTTACAGGTCTATATATCTTAGTTTTAGCAAACTGCTTCTTGTTCTTTCCGCCAAAGCCTCCACCTCCACCACCACCACGCCGACCGTGGTGCTTGCTTGCTGTAAAACCAAGGTCTACAAATGGAGGAACTTGGAAGCCAAAACATTTAGCAACCTGAAAAGGAAATCATCAAGTAATTGATGTATTTACTGGTCTTAATTACATCATATAAACCAAATCTAACAACAAAAAATTCTAACTTGAATCCTGCTTAATCCTAAATACCAGATCTGCCCTAATCCAAGTTACTAGTTCTGACTCATCCTAGGAAGATCTGATCACACACACACTACGTAGTGTTGTGGTTAACATGCTCGGCTCAAAATCGATAAGGTCCAGGTTCAAGTCCTGAGCGCGGCAAGGCATATAGGCAAGCCTCGTAATGTGTTGCCCCTGTTCACCAGCAGCAAGTAGGTACGGGATATGACCTCGCTTTCCAGGATGTGTGGAGTGTGTTGTGGTCTAAGCCCTACCCAAAGATCAGTCTATGAGCTCGCTTTGTAATGGAAAAGGTAAAGAAATAGAAATCCAGTAAATAAGGAAAATTTCAAGGCAGCAAGAAATGAATATGTTAGGGTGAGGAAGGAAGAAGAAAAGAACTTTGAAAAGGACATTGTTGAAAAATGTAAGGAGCAACCAAAACTTTTCTACAGATTCATAAATGGAAAAATTAAGGCAAAAAGAAACAACAGAAAGGTTAAAAGGAGAGAACGGGATAGTGGAAGACCCAAAAAGTATGGCAGAACTATTAAATAATAAATTCCAGGAGGTCTTTACTAAGGAATCCAAATTTGAAAGGCCACAGGGTAATAGAGACAGTCTATATGAAAGAGATTAAAGTAACCAAGCTTGAAATAAAAGAGTTAATGAAGGAACTGGATGAAGAGAAGGCAATGGGACCGGATGAAGTCTCAGGCAGAATACTGAAAGAATGTAGGGAAGAACTAGCAAGTCCTATATACAACATCATAAAATGCTCAATAGAAAATGGAACAGTACCAGTAGAATGGAAAAGAGCTGAGGTGGTTCCCATATATAAGAGCGGAAGGAAGGAAGAACCTTTAAATTACAGACCGGTATCACTAACTAGTGTAATATGCAAGATGTGTGAAAGAATAATAAAGAAACAATGGATCGAGTTCCTTGAAGACAACAAATTAATATCAAATAGCCAATTTGGTTTTAGAAAAAGACGGTCGTGTGTAACTAATTTATTGAGTTTCTATTCTAGAATAGTTGATAGAGTACAAGAGAGAGAGGATGGGTTGACTGTATTTATTTGGATTTAAAAAAGGCGTTTGACAAAGTGCCACATGCAAGATTACTATGGAAGTTAGAGGAGAAGGGTGGCTTAAAAGGAAGCACATTGAGATGGATAGAAAATTATTTGAGGGGAGAGAAATAAAGATGGTTGTTAAAGATATGAAGTCCAAGTGGAGAGCAGTAGAAAGTGGAGTGCCACAGGGGTCAGTATTGGCACCAATACTTTTCCTCATTTATATTAACAACATGCCAGAAGGAGTGAACAGCTACATAAATCTGTTTGCAGATGACACGAAACTAGGCAGAGTTATAAAGCAAAAAGAGGATTATGAAATACTGCAGGAAGACCTAAATAAGATCTGAGAATGGAGTAAAAAGTGGGAAATGGAATTCAATGTGAACAAAAGCCATGTCATGGAAATGGGAAAGAGTGAAAGACGACCCATGGGAATCGACGATGGAAGAAAACAATCAACCGGTCAGCCATATTGATAGAATTTTTAGAGTGTCAAGACGTCTCTGAGCAACTCGCACGGAAAAGCTACAAAAGGAGCTGGAGCATGACCTAGACATATGTACGGGGAGGAAAGGGTTCCATAGGTTCTCCTGTCTCCATAATAATACTGATAATCCGGTATATCGGATGCCGGTGTGCATCCCTAGTCCTACTGCAGTCTTGAAATGGTGAAAATAAGAAATCTGGTTAGAATGCAAGTGTTAGTGAGCCAAATCTCTCCACCAGTGGATTTCCAGGAGAAAAGTTACCAGTGACTCGTCCTCCAACAATCTCCCTCCTCTTCTAATTTATCCATCACCAGCCTTCATTTACAGTATGTACAAATCAAAATTATAAGAAAATACATAGAAATTTTTATAAACTTGAAGGGTTTGCTGAAATGAGAATGATTTACCTGATTTATAGGTATCAATAGTTCAACTTTTTAATACTCGAACAGCCATTTGGAATTAATAAGTTTGAGGTTTGAGTCTCCATTCTATATAAATGAAAAAATGACAGAGAAACCATCATCAAGTTAATAGAGGGAAATAGGATATATAAAACACCCAAAGAAATTAATGAACTTATGAATGAGAGCTTTAAATCAGTATTTAATGAAGAGGGAAAGTTCATACAGCCAAGCAACAAAGAGACACAGGAAGGATTAAGAAACGTTGTGGTGCAAAAACAGAGAATTAGAAAATTACTAGAAAAGGTGGATGTAAGAAAGGCAATGGAGCCAGATAGAATGTCAAGATGGACACAGAGAATGTAGAGAACAAGTGGTGGAGCCAATTGGGATATAATCAACAACTCTTTAATGGAAGGGAAGATACCAAAGGAATGGAAAAGAGCAAATATAGTCCCTATGTACAAAGGAGGAAAAAAGACTGAGCCCCTAAATTATAGACTAGCATCACTAACTAGTGTTGTGGGGAAAAATCGAGAATACTCGGCAGAAACGAGTATACTCGTTTTCACTATATGTTCCGTTTTCAGTCATCCACGAGTATACTCGTCTAAAATTTTACCTTAAAAAAAACCAGCTACAGACGTATATATTCGTTTTCATTAAATGTTCCGTTTTCAGTCGTCGACGAGTATACTCGTCTAAAACTTGACCTTCAAAAACCAGCCACAGACGTATATACTCATCGATTCTGAGCCTTTCTAAACCATTCTACGTGTGAAACGAGTATTCTCGTCAAATTGTACGCCTGGCAGAGGCGACAGGGAGGAGCGGTGGGATTTCAAGGACGCTCTTACTAGATTTGTTCCAGCAACCACTGTCGTCACATGGGTGTTGTTTCCATTCACATTACCACTTATTTTTTTGTATTTTCAAATAATTTACACCCCAAATGTCTAGTTCTGAGGAAGATAGCGAATATGAACCTTCCCTCAGAAGCTTGAATACTTCTGATGACACTGCCAGTTCATCAGACAATGAATATTTCTCAATAAGTGAGGAGGAGGAGGGAGGTGAGGAGAGAGCTTGGAGTATCATAGACAGACTACTTTGTTAACGCGGAGTAATGTAATGTTCTGTATATAGTGTACTGGGGCTGTGTATTGTTCTGCTACCCCAAGGGACGCCACGCTCAGTCGGGTTCCTAACACAGCTTAAGGAACGGGCTCACGCTCCGCTGGCAATCCGCTTGCCTTCTTTGACTGGTCCTCCTGTCCTGCACAGCCAGTCTAGTTCTAGTCTACTGTCTACAGTCACACTCCAGTGTGTAGACTGTAATTATACATCATCACGCTAGCTACAAGCTCCATCTAGCCGCTACCGACTACAAGTCTCTCTCTCGTCGCCGGCTACTTCTCAAGCCTTTCCACGGCCGCTCGCTACCAAGCTACTAAGCCTCCAGTACATTTTGTATCCTACAATAAACACAGGAAAGCTCCCCCAGTGTTTGTCTTCAGCCACACCAGAACATATTGATGGTGCCAGCGGTACCAGGACAGGAGTTTATAGGAAGACAAGTTAACTCATATATGTCTACAAAGGTATCTTCAAAATAAAAAGTTAACCACAAAACGGGGAAAACAGTAATTACAGGCTGTTTTCATAATCAGCATGAAAAATACTATATAGAACCTAAATAAAAAAAAATTAGTCTGAAAAAGAAACGTTTTTAAGTAAAAAATTGTTGGGAAGGGGTTAAAAAATGGTTAGAATATCTGGAGAGAAATGGAATAATAAATAACTTCCAATTTGGTTTCAGAAAAGGAAAATTATGCACAACAAATATATATATATATATACAGGTAACTCGATTTATGCGTGTTTGATTTATGTGTTTCTGTTATAACGCGACCAAAAAAATATTATAATTGATTTAATTTGTGTGATCGGTTTGCTTATATGTGATTTGGCCCAACCGCATTTTCAAACTGAGCGCCAGACGCAATTTCAAACTGCACGCCAGAGAGTTCCGCAGCTGCCAGATAGGTGGGAGCTCCGCTCTTCTCGTGCCTCATTTCCAGTCTGCCAGCACTGAGTACAGACAGAATCTCTTCAATCTGCCTATAATTCACCAAGATGGCCCCAAAATGTCCTTCATCTTCTTCTGCATGTGGGATTATTTTTGATAAGTGGATTTTTGATCAAGTTTTACGGTAAAGCTCAGAGGAAGATGGTGACTGACTGTGGTGTGAGTGATGAAGGTAGTGATGCAGTGTTGTGTTTACATATTCTTTGTTTTGTTGTTTTCTCTTATTTTTTGCTTTTCCCTATTCTAGTATTTAGAATGATATATAATAAAATCATGTTAATTTATCCAAATAAAGAGTATTTTGTACGAATTTTTTTTGGACCACATCCCGCATCCCCCCCTATTATCTATTGTTTCTTATGAGAATTACATGTTTGTTTTACACAAATTTTGATATACGTGAAGCCTTTTGGAACGCATCTATCGCGTAAATCGAGTTACCTGTATATATATATACAGACACGCTCATTTATTTTTCATTTAGTACTTCTGAATAGTTATGGTGCTGGTAAAGATGGTATTGTGGAAAATCAAGTCTCCTGTACCACAGATGGAAATATTCATCCTATCCGTCCTTTAGGGACTAAGTGGTGATAACATCATTAGATGAAAATGATCTTAAATATACTAATAAACAATTATTTTCAACTTACCTTCTTCAAGTCCAGAGTGTTGATATTGAACAAGTCCTTCTGCTGATGGGAGTTGTATGCCCGAACATATCCTTTAAAGGCCTCTTTGGCACTAGCATGAAGGAAGTAATTCTGTGTCATCAGCTTCTCTAACTGTGGACAAAACCATAACTAGACTTCTGGGTTTATCAGGATAGGCCTAAGAAAATTCAACACCAGTCACAGAAGTGACCACTAGAGATGCACTATTGTTTGTCATGGTAAGTAAGTTAGTTTGCTGAGTAGCAGATTAACTGGTATTTTTCAATTCCACAATACTTTGTTTCATCTGATCACATTAAAGGCTAATTTCTAGAAAGCTTGTCAAAATATTCATATAACCAAATCTATTATGTTGCCATACCAGCACACTTTATTATGCCATGACCCCCCAAACCAGGTTCTGTTGTTAATGGGGGAGGGCTTTGGGTACGGGGTCTGCGGCCTGATGCCTCCAAGCTGCCTTGGTGTCCCCGAGGCCTCAGGCTGCAGCCTCTAGACTGATGAAATTTGCCGGGGTCTTTTCTTCCTTCTTTCCTCTTCCTCCCTTCTCCTTTATCCCAAGGTGTGACAGCCATTCTGATGGGAAGCCAGGCTGGGCTTGTCCCAGTCACAAATGCTCATTTTCTGTCCTTACTCCTAATGAGGGTTCTGACAGGTGGACCTCATTGTCTCCCTCCTCTAAACTAATTCTCTACAGGGGCTCCTGGGTCCATCCCTCACCAACCTAGTCCTTTGTCCACCCTGGCTCTCCTTTGACTCTCCCTCTCGACAAGCCCTCAACTATCACTGCTTGTTCAACAGGCCCCTGGGGACAATTCCTTACCCCTAATAAATGCTTCCCCCCTAACACACATAACTCAGTATTCACACTACCTTTCTCCTCTTCCCAAACCATGACAAGCCCCACCTCCTCTACCACATCCACTACTGTTACTTTTACCCTCTATGAACCTCCCATCTCTAAAAAAGACACCTGTGCAAACCACAACTATGATCAACTCTCAATTAATGTGAGTGTTACAATCCTGGAGACATTGTGTAATTCAAAATTACAATATTCACAGATAATTTTCCCATATAAAATAATGGTAATGGGGGGTGGTTACATTCCTGGCCACTGGGAATTTTGTTACTCAAACCTTAACCCTTATGTTCCAGTGATTAAACTATTTTCCAATATCCCATGACGGGTAAAAATGGTAAACCTAGAAATTGTCAGAAGACTGTTTGAATACTAATAATTATTTTCTTTGTTATTCTGAATACAATGATGTACTTTCTAGCTCGATGTGACCTCTGAAAGTTTAGTTATTGCCTTATCAAGGATTCCTCCTCCGCCCGCTGTATGATCTGTCAAGCAGAAACAGCTCGGTGAGTGATGACACCGCGCAAACACACACACACACACACACACACTCTCTCATCTTGGAAGAGAAATTGTACACTTCCAATGTGAGAGAGAGAGAGAGAGAGAGAGAGAGAGAGAGAGAGAGAGAGAGAGAGAGAGAGAGAGAGAGAGAGAGTATTCTTTCACCCCTTTTCATATCAAGTTTCAAGCAAATAACATGTAGGTATCATCTATCTATCTCTCTCTCTCTCTCACACACACACGCCCCCTTGATCGTCTTCCCACAACACGAGAGGCACGCCTGCGTCTCCGTGAGCCACTCTGAGTTCTCAATACAATGGAGTCTGTTCTCCAGCACCACTATCTCTGTCTTCTCTCTGTTCTGAGGAAACAGGTGGATCCTCTGAATCATTTTCCGAGTCTTCACTACTGCTGTTTTCGTTTTCTTCAGTTTCTTCCTCATAATCACTGTCACTGTAGTCAGGCTCAGAAACACTGCTAGATAAAAATTATGTCTTGTTCCATAGTGAGTTATGAACTGAGACGTCCCTTCGCTCTTATCAGGGTGCTTTCGACACAGCAGGTCGCTGGGGTTGCCACGTGTCGTCCTCAGAATGGGAGAATAGCTTCGTTACCCCTAAATATACAGAGCTAGTGGCAACACTACGGGTGGAAAAAGAAGCCAGATACTTCCACTCACCATCTGACTCGAGAAACCGAACGTGGAGCTCAAACATGAGGCGCGAAAATTCTTGATTATGGGAACAATCGCCGTCGCTACAGACGCACTGATGCAATCGTTCATATAAGATCGCCGGAACATAAGGGTTAAAAAAATAAATAAATAAAAAATAAAATACATCACTTGGTCACAGAAACAATAAAAACATGCATTCTCATCTGCGCATCTTTCTTGTCCAAGTAATTAGAAAATTATTATTCAATGTGATTGTCATTTGATTTTATATGCCAGGAACATTATCCCATATTCATACATTTATAATTAGTGTGTTTAAGAAAATAAACAATGAATGTAATTTGGTGGTAACTTCGCACATGCTGCTCTCATCCTCCCCTGTCCCCAACTGCTCTCGCTCATCTACTCAAAAATACTTCCTTTACACTAACTGGCAATTTTTCTGGTATGGACTCACTTTCAACAAATTATGTACAGTAAAATCCCCATCACCTTCTGGTCTCAGCCATTTAATCTCAATAGATGCTGGGAGACTGCCTTAGCCTACCTGCGCATCAGTCACACTCGTCTCATCCTACTCCTATTTAATGTCTCGCTCTCCTCCAGTTCCTTGCCCATCTTGTGATGCCCACTCCTCCATTTCCCATATCCTCCTTTTGTGCCCAAGTTATATCCAAGCTCACCTTACTGCCTTCCCTTACCTTTCTTCACTATCCTGAAATCCCTACCTTCCTTGACATTCTTACAGAATCCCGATCCTTCAGTATCTCATATGTCATTCCTACTTACCATTAAAG
Source organism: Portunus trituberculatus (assembly GCF_017591435.1). Taxonomy (NCBI): domain Eukaryota; kingdom Metazoa; phylum Arthropoda; class Malacostraca; order Decapoda; family Portunidae; genus Portunus; species Portunus trituberculatus. Next base: position 14,065,090 of record NC_059298.1, read on the forward strand.
CCCTTCATCTAACCTACACAACCAACCCTCAAACCCTTTTTCTATAGTACCATATGACTTATTGTAGTCTGTTACATTACACATCCCCTAATATTAACTTAACTTACTATACTGTGAAGTGATTCCTAAATACATTTGAACTTTTACATTTACCCCTAAAGATGTCTACCAAACAAATCACACACATTTTAAGAGATCTTTATATATAAGGCACATTTTAAGATATATATGACATTTTAAGAATTTTTATATATAGTGACCAGCACAGTATAACACTTTGATGTACCAGTGTTTACTAACTCACCTGAGGCTGAATGTTGGCTACCTTACTCCAAGTGATGTCCATAGCCTCCACATTAACCTTGTGAGTCTTAAGGTATCGCACAAAGCCAATTTCTTCCTCACGTATGAAAAGAAGAGCATGTCCCTGACCTCCTGCACGAGCTGTCCTTCCAACACGGTGAATGTACTCTCTGGAAAGTATAGCACATTATTTACACTGTAATTGGAATAAAAAGAGGTTAGAATGAAATGAAGTTTAACTTTATGCTATCTTTCTCACTCACCTAACTTTTCCTTTTTATTTGTCTTTTCTACTTGTGAAAAATAGCAATCTTAATGAAAAGAACAGGGAGCAATGCTAGAAAGAAAAAGTCCACTTCAAAATATGGAAAAAAAAATATATTGTTACATAAACATCACTCTCCTTCACTCCTGCACACAGATTTACAAGTTCATGGCCTAGTAGTATAACAAAGATGTCAGGAATTTCATGTCATATCCAGCACCTCTAGACATGCATCTATTTTTTACAAACACATAAGTGCATCTTAATCTCACTTGGGATCATCTGGAGGATCATATTGCACTATCCAGTCCACAGCAGGAATGTCCCAGCCTCGGGCAGCCACATCTGTGCACAGGAGAATGCCAGACTCAGCATTGCAGAACTGGTAAAACGTGCTGGTCCGCTTTACCTGCTTTTGTTTACCCTTGAAATAAAAATTAAATTTGTGATAAGTGTGATATCTATACTTCCCATTTTCAAAACACTCACACTATATTATACAAAGTGAAAATAAATAATGGGGGTTTACTTAAAAATAAATAATGGAGGTTTACTTAAAAATATAAACAGCCTTGAAAAGATGTCGCTTCACACCTCATCTCATGAAGGGAAAAAATATTCAAGAGATTTATTCCTGTCACAATTTACAATCCAAAAATGAAAGCAGCTATATTTTTCCAACCCAAGCAATCTACCATTATATTATGATGAAACCTAAGTGAATGTAAGATAAAGACTCACATGGATACACATAACAGGAAGGTCAATGTAGTTAAGAAGCTCGTGGTAAAATTTGACAGTCATGCAGGAATTGAAGAACACCATCACTTTCTTCTTTCGGTTTTTCTTGATAAATGTATATAAAACAAGGAATCTTTTGTCAGCAGGGCACACCAGGAAAGCTGAAATATTAAACATCTTTCAGTTTATTGGACACACGAGTATACAGAACCTCTGACATGTACACCAGCTAACAACAATTTTGATTGAAAGGAGGGTTTAAACCAGATGAAATACCATGCTGTTTGAAGACAAAACCAAACTGTTTCCATCTAGCACAGGATTCGAACCAGTGAAGTAAAAATTAAAACAAGTGTGGTATACAAACCATTCCATTAGGGAGAAGCGAAATATGAGTATATTGCTAACTAACCAGGTATACAAACCATTCCATGAGAGAAAAGAGAAATATATTTCCAACTAAACAGGTACTATTGTTTCCAATAAGTTACATTCTCACTTGGTAAGAAATGAACATGCACACACATACACTATCACATAAATAAGAATTGAAAAGCAGCATGTTTCAAGTAAGACTCAATCCTTCAAACATCTAAGGAGAAAATACATAAAGTAAAAAATACATGAAATCTCTGGTGTTCACTCACCCTGCTCAAGGCCTTCCACTGTGGCACTAATCTTGTCTGAGTCAACATCCACCTCCATGGGCTCAGTTTTAAGGGCAAGCCTGGCAAGCTCATTCGTCTTGTTATCTTTGGTGGCACTGAACAGCAAGGTCTGTCTTCGTTCTACCAAGAATAAGCAGGCAATTGAGCTATGTCATCTGTAACTGCTTTTAATAATGACATCCAAAACTATTTTAATTATTTTCATGTACTTCAGACACAAAACTGCTCATTAGATTACTTAAAATCATGTGTTGTGTGGGACTGCTCACAAGGTACCTAAGCTGAATAATGGATAGATGGAGATCAGAAGATATGGATTTAATACCTGCTGAAAATAGAGAAAAACTTACTGGGCAAAATTCGCAAAATTTGTTTCATTTCCTCTTCAAATCCTACATCAAAGATTCGATCTGCTTCATCAATAACCAAACACACAAGGTTCTTGAAGAGGAAATTTGGAGAGTTTTGCAAATGGTCCAGAAGTCTCCCTGGAGTGGCCACAAGAGCATTCACACCTGCAAACAAAAAGTATTTTAAACCTATACACCCCTTCCTCTTTCTGAACATGCAATACAGGAATATAAGGAGTAAAAATACACAATAATGTAGACAGACATCTGCCATTCATGTCCTTTAGCTTCCTATACATGGCAAATTTTGGAAGATGTTGTGAAGAGTTCATAAAAAGTGTATGCAAGTGAAATCAAGAACGATTATCACTTAGAAGATGAAAGGAAAGGGTAAAGCAATATACAAGTGAGAGATGCTGATAAACAATGATAAGGAAAGTAAAGATAGTGCTTAGAAAGAAAGACATGTACTCTTCAAACATGACTATCCCTTTGGATAACACTCAGAGGAGGAGAGACAACAAAGCAAAGTGGATACTGTTTGTGAAGGATCCCTAGTCCATTCTCATACCTCCTCAACATCAGTCCATTCTAACAGAATGAACATGTCTGTCCTATTTTACATCCTATTTAAGCAAAATTAGAATTATGAGAATCATTATATTCATAACACAGAGTAATTCTCCAATTACCTTTAGCCAGTTTTGCTGCCTCACTCTTGCGATCAGCACCTCCCATGATGAGGCCATAAGTCTGTGTGTGTTCCTGCATCACTTCACGCAGCACACCAAACGTCTGCATTGACAGCTCTCGTGTTGGCGAGATGACAATCACACCAGTACCTAAACCATCAAATTAATCTACATCAGTTTATTCTACTTATAATGTAAACAAACAAGGATGTAAGATTTCTAGTTTTCTCCTGTTAGAAAGACAAGCCTATAACTCCTCACTGATAACAGCCAAGAGAAAAGTGGTCAGAATGTGAATGACAAAAAGAAACCTATTCATCATGATCATACCAAGGATTCTATCCCAGCTGTGATATAAGCACAACACCGAGCTGTTTTAGCTTCAGTACACTGTATAATGAAGTATATCAAATACTTTTATAATAAGCATTGCTGCTAACCATTTCTTGGCTTGAACTTGAGCTTGTGAATCAGTTCTACAGCAGGAATGACAAAGGCCAGAGTCTTCCCTGCACCAGTCTTGGCTGTCCCCCGTAGATCCCTCCCCTCCAACAGCTTGGGGATTGCCTTGGCCTGAATCTCTGTCATCTCCGTAAACCCCATGCCTTCTATGGCCTTCATGGTCTCTTCAGAAACTTGTCCACGCAGACTTTCAAAAGATTTGTTTACAGTTGTGTCAAATCCTAATGTACTGTCAACACCTGTAACAAAATGTTATTTTAGTAAGATCCTCCATCATGTCACACTTCAAAAATAGTTTCCCATGTAAGGATGGCCAATAGAAAACTTTGTATCTCATCAGTTCACTTGATACACATATCAAGCAAAAACTCCAAGAAACTCAACTTCAACACAAACAGATTAAAACCAATACTATATCTTTATTGCACCTACCTTCTTTGCCCTCTTCACTCTCATAGCCTGTCTCTTCACTCTCACCCTCCCTCTCCTGTCCTTGCTTCACTCCATTCTCTTGTCCACTCTGCACTATTGCTTTGTTCCCCTGCTGAGGCAATTTATTTTTCTTTTTCTTCTTCATTTTCTGTTGAGTGTCATTTTGAACTTTGTTATCTGCTCCATCATCGAGGGTTTCTTCCAACTGCTGAAGTTTTTTCTTTTTCTCTGCAACATTGAAACAATCATAGTAAAAATCCAACAGGTTTTGTTACTTTACATTACAATGCTTTCCTTCCATTTATGATACAGCAATCTCCCTTTCACATCCTCACCTGAAGACACATTAACTGTTACAGCAATTGAAAAAAAAAAAAAAAAAAAAAATACTATATAAGAAAAAAGAAAAATATATACAAGTACAAAGTCTCATTGTTTATGACCTTCAGCTAGTAGAGCCATGTTGCTACCACTCCTTCTTTCCTGTCCTTATTCTCTACAAATCCTGTCCTGTCTAGTAAGGTGGTGATAAACCCTATGGTCAAAAAGGCTAGAGAAAATGCTTGAGCTGGCTGAGCCACACCACTACATACTTCAATATTTTTATCAATATAGCCCCAGAGGCTTTCAATGTGGACATTTCTACACCCCATACCCTTAAACCCAACATCTTCACATCAAATTTTCAGCAAAATGTTTATAAATAAACACATTAAAACCATCTAATTAATAAACAAAAACACTAAATAATCACCTATAAATAAACAATAACACAACCTTCCCATGATTTGCTAATCAAATACACCAGAAGAAAGTGTAAGCAGGCCAGCAAGCATATTCAAGTAGGCCACATGGGAGCAACAGAGATGGATGGCAAATTCTCCTTACTTTTCCTTTTTGGGAAAGGCTCGTCATCCTCTGCTGGGCGTTTGCCAAGAATATTGTGAGTCTGGATGAGCCACTCCGTTTCATCCTCAGGCAACTTTTTTTCTGAAGAAAGGAATAGGAAAACAATTCACATCTATAAATCATATGGTTTGGAGATAACAATGTATATATTTACATAATTCTAGCAGGTACACAGAATTGTAGGGAAGCTTGTACTATCTCTTTCCAAATCTAATTTATTCAGCTTTCTCTTCAAAATCACAATTGCTCTTCTTCCATGCACTATCTCCAACTACTACTCTTCTTTATACTAATCCTAACCAAATCAAACCTTACATGACTAAACTTACCTAAACCAAACCCAACAAAACCAGTAAATGAGCCAAAGTAAAGCCCATAAATCTTTAAAAAATTGTTGATAGCGTCATTATTAATTCAGTGATATGCGGTCATTTTGTCCACATGCCATTTCAACCACAGGTTATTTCGCCCACACAATGGAGTCACTTAGCCCACACTGCAGAGTCATTTTGCCCACACAGTGGTATCATTTCACCCACATCGTGGAGTCATTAGTTTCTCATCTCTCTCTCTCTCTCTCTCTCTCTCTCTCTAGTACATGAATTCAGTTAAACACGTCTTCGGTCAGAATTAAAAAACTAACTCTCTTTTTTCTCTCAAGAACTAGGCTATTTTCAAAGGTGACAGTTTATTAGCTGTGTTCCCTATAGTGTGTTTTTCCTGTGGATAATGCTGAAATAACTTTATCTGCCACTAGAGGTAAAAAACACCTTCAAAACCGGTAACTTTAACTGTAGCCTTACAAAAGTAGTGGAGGTGCACTGCAGAAGTGTTTCAGAGTACGGTGCTTTGAACGTTCAAACTCTTTCACTGCTATAGACAGTGTTATCATCAGCTACAACTTCCAGGACTTTTTTTATTTGTTATTTTCCATTGATCTCTTTTTTTTTTTGTGATTGTTGTTAGTCCCATATATTATTATGTGTTCCATGGTTTTAGTATATGATGTTCTTTTTTATACAATATTGTTCTAGATGATTTTTACGCTTTATTTTATTCATTTCATATGTCGTAATCCTAGATATCTTGTAAAGATTGATGTTTTGATTGGTAGTTTATGTGCTTTATATGCTTTGTTTTTGTTTTAATACATCCATAGCTTTTAGGTTTCATATTAAATATACAGGAAAACCCCGCATAATGAACGTTTACACAACAAATTTTCGCCACAATGAATGTTTCGTTTTTATTACCCTTAAATCACATACGAACACCAAACCCCCATATAACAAATTTCTTATTGAAGAAATTTTGGCCGAGTTTGAATCACCACCACCACCATCCACTGCCACGTCTGAATTTGACGTGTTTGGATTTTTTATGTTATTTTATTCTATTTTTAATTACTTATTTTTTACTCATCCTAGGACCCCATACAACAAATTTTTGCATAACGAACACTTTTTTTGGAACCTAACTCATTCATTATACAGGGTTTGCCTGTATATAGTTATGTAAAGTAATTACTTGGACCATATTTTTTTGTATTTTTATATATGTAGCTGTGGTTCCTTTTGATCAATAAACTAACCAACTGTGTGGAGAATGAACTTGTATGTTGCGAATTGTCTCTTACATGTGGGCATATTGATCCTTACATACGGGCAAATTGACTTGAGGGTGAATTGGCAGTAAAATCATAGTTACACCAACAGTTTATTTCCGGATGAAACTATTTTTTTCTGGTGATCTTGATCTGTTTTGAATGAATCTGCACTTTGTTTCCATCGCTTTTTTTTTTTTTTTTATCCTCCCTCCTTTCCTTACAAATCACCGCCACTACTGCTCACCGCTGGCTATGCCATCCTATTTGATCTATTTAACCAAAACTAACCTAACCTAGTTGAGACAACACACACCACTGATACATTTCCTCAGAACAAAATTAACTTTATCTAACAATTAAACCAATCTGACCAAAGCAAACTAGCCTGACCTGACTAGCAATGTTGAAAAATTAATATGAAGTTGTTACCTTATTTCTCTTCGTAAAATATGGCAATACAATGGATATATATAATCAAGGCAACACCCTGCCCAGGTAGACATCTTCCATAGACGGATTCAAATTGAGTTGCTTCTCTCCACAAACTACTCCAATTGGCTAGAATTATTATTTATTACTTTCATTGACAGTGGTTGAATGCTCAAATGAAAGAACTAATCACCATCATTCATTTCACGCATGCGCAAATAATGTGGTAATACGCACACATAAACGAACACGTGTAACTGTTCCTCAGTGCCCGGCAGTCCATCACACAGGCTGGTGTCACTTGCTCTCCCAAAAAAGTGGCAATTTAAAAAAAAAATATATATATATATCATTATAAATAATTTGTGATGGGTAAGAATGGGTTCAAATTACTCAAAATAAAAAGCTCTATAAGATGAGAAGGGTAACAAAAGCCACGTTGCTGTTGGTGTAAGAGTATAATAATACCAAATTGGTATGTGGGCAAAATAACTAAAAAACAATTCAGGACATATTCATTACCTTTCAGCTCATTTACTGGTTTAGTTATGATAATTAAGTTCAGTTTGGCTACATTTAGGATGCAACCCAACGTGGTAACACTGAAAGCCACAAGAAAAAAAAGACAACTCAGATTGGCTAGATGCAGTCGAGGACCACAGATCAGCACTAGTGCCTAAGATTATACCAGTCAATATTCATGGCCAAAGAATTTATGAATAACCAATCATGATGCACAGTGCAACAATAACAAGCACTACACTCAATGGTACTACATATCACATGATTAAAAAGCAAACTGTTACTGAATTTTACACCACCCACCCTCAAACCCCAGATTCTCATCCGGCCCCAAAGCTGTAGATAATGAATGATAAAATGGAGAAAGGGACGCGTCTCTAAGGGTCAAATTTACAACTCGTTTAATTTCAGAGACCACGATATCTCTATGTGGTGTGGCTTGTCAGTGTGATGACCATATCCCGTGATGAGGCGGCCACGCTGCACCACCACTACCACCACACACAACCTGTCACGTCTGCTACTTGAGCCACCCTCACCACTTTTGTTATATCACACCAGCAGGGGAAATCCAAACACAACCCACACATAACTCACCTGGAACACTGTCTCCTTTGTTCTCTTCTTTTTCCTTCACAATTTTCAGCTTCTTCTTTTGGGTTTTCTTGATTTTCCTCATCAAAATTTTGTCCGCCGTGGGCTGCATGGCTCCTCCACTCACCAAACTCCTATATCGTTTCTTCTTTCTCTTCCTTCTATAACTTTCCCTCACTTGTCCTGGAGACCTGACCCTGACGTACCGGTGGATTCACAGGACTGGTGAAGAGTGAGAAGCAGATAGAAAGTAAGATTCCTAGCGAAGCACAACAGCGGGTGGACTGCAAACTTCACCTCCACGTGCGCTCTGCAGGCTGGTGTCTGGCTTCTGGTTACTCTGGCATCTGCACTTTACTTTCCGTCTCGCCTCGTTATACCAGGGTTGTGTTCGGGATATAATAATGACATTTTGCTTTTCATGGTTTATAATTGTTGTTCAATAATTGTAAAAACGTGTAAAAAATTCATTAAGTAGTTTCTGTATTGATTTCTCTCTCTCTCTCTCTCTCTCTCTCTCTATATATATATATATATATATATATATATATATATATATATATATATATATATATATATATATATATATATATATATATATATATATATATATATATATATATATATATATATACATGCATTTCTTAGAAGATGGATACAGTCTTCCTCTAGAGATACATTTGTTTGATTATCTTAATCATTATTAAGGGCTCCATGCGAGGACACACATACACACCTTATGGTTTAGATTTATAAGTGCGTTTTGAAATCAAACCACCGTAACCTTTTTTTTTTTTTACCAATCTATAGATACTTATGATTGCAAAAGAAGTGACATGCCAAGTTATATTACAAAAAGTTATCCTCCATAGCTACCCTCTGGTTGTTGTTGTAGGTATACTATGATCTATGAAGAATTATTAATGCAACATGACCAGGGATAAATCCTTCTATGAAGAAATAGTTTGGAGCATGTTGTTTCCCGAATCTTAATGTGTTAATTTAAATACAAAGAGGAGCTTTTGTGCCCCATCTGCTCCTTTACATTACCTTACACAGAGACAATACTTAACCACTAAACTGACAAGAGAGCCTGCAAATAGGTCATCTGTCCAACAGCAGGATGGCTATGTAAGAGAGAGAGAGAGAGAGAGAGAGAGAGAGAGAGAGAGAGAGAGCATAATCTCTGAAACAGACTGCAACTAATAATAGTTCTGTATTTCTAGATAATTTCTCATACCCTTGTTCACAGATCATCTGCATATCTTTCCAGTGTTCTTCCAGGTCACTTCCTATATTTCTACAGTAGTGTATGACTCACCTTCCTTGTTCAGCTGCACCAGTGAATCATCATGAGCTAGCTTCAGCAGATGCTCAACACTGAGAATAAAATAATTTTCCAACTCCAGAGTTCACTTTCTTTTCATTAAAGGATTATTTTCCAAGGAAATCCACAAGGATACAATGGCCACACTAGTAGGGGACAATGCTTCCTCCTATGGTATAACTAGGAAATGGGCAGCTAAATTCAAGCGAGGTAGGAAAAATTGAGGGATGACCCACATAAAGGATAACCTTCAATGGTGATCACCCAGGAAAACTTGAGTAATAATTCATAAGACTATGGAAGCGGATAAATATTTGCATCTTTAAGAAAAGAATCAGGGCAATTACTGCAGACTATTTCTATATGATCAAGGTCTATGCTATTCAAGGTTTCATTCTCCAAAAGCTTCTTCAACCAGACCAGAAGTGGCTTTGACATATATCAGGGACAATCTCTAATTCTTTTTAAGCTTAATACCTACTAACCTTGAATCCTGTCAAACTCCTGCTATCTGTCATGTGTCATTCTCCTGATAAGTGGATGGGTGCTGCAAGGGTTAAGAATACTTAAAATAGATTGATAATAATGAGGTTGTTAGTGCAGAGAAGAAAGGGAGCTTTAAAAGTAACATTCATGAATGTGGACAATAGGTGGAAATAGGTAGGTATATTTTATACAGACCCTGGTAGTGGCTTCTACCAGATTCTCTTGTGTTTTTTATCATTATCATTATTATTTTATCAATTCAAAGGCAAGGTAGATAAGAGTAAATAACATAAGTAGAACAGTAAAACTATCTTCCTTTAAGTCACTAGATAAATATACTAAAAAATATCCATTACTTTCCAGAAAAAAATATATGTAAATAATCTAGCAATACACATCATGATAGGAGATAGAAAACATCTCACAAAAATTATTTTCTTCCAAGATAAAACGACAAAGTAGTGAAGGCAAGGATACTAAGGACAATAGCAAAGCAATATCAATGATGGCAGTCCATGAACAGCAATGCAAGCAAGTGTCAGACAATTTAGTTTTGGAGTTCCAGAGGCCAATGGGCAAAATTGCTCTAATTACAGATACAGGAAAGTTTAACATTTTTTCCTAGAGTACCTAGTTGTTGATGCATGCATACAACAGGGCTGATTCAAATAAAGCTTATGGAAATGCTACGTTCTCAAGTGAAAATTTCCTGAGGCTTCATCACCATGGCCACAAGCGCAGCAGTCTCTCTACTGTAGTAAAGCATTTCAAGGAGAACACCATGTCTTATTTTCATTGATTGTGATGATTTTAAAATGTTAGTGAAATAATCATAGTTAGGTTCCAGGTTATTTTAAGACATCTAATGAAATTACCTATATAAATTGATAAAGATTTTGTATGTAACATTTATGGAAAAAAGTTAACTATGTATAAGTCATTTACTGCAAGTAACTGCACTGTCTATATTGTCCATTGGTTATATCTTTTTTCATTCTGTTTTCTAGTTTACTCCTTCTATGAACAATCCAGACTAACCTTTACTAACCTATGGAATCTATTCAGTATCATGAAATATCATAAAATCTAAAAAGTATAAACAACTTGCATTTCTGGAGAGTCAGTTAACAAACTCTTTTTTTTTTTTTTATGAAAGAAAAGACAAGAAAGAGAGGGAAGAAACATTACATGTCATATTTTGCATGTTCATTTCTATACAAGCACTGCCATATATAAGGCTGATTACTAGCAATATAACAATAACAAAACTAGTGTACCATACCTGCTGTGTATAGGTAGCTCTGTCATGTCTTACATACTGTTGTATGATATTGAGCATACAAATAGTACACAATGAATGCCTGGAATGACTCATATGGAACTCTGATGTTTACATGATGTTAATGAAATGAAGTGCTACATGTGTAATGGTGTCCCTTGGCCTCAAGTGAAAACACTATCTTGCAACAATTCTAGTATCAATAATTAATCTTGAAAAAAAAGACTAATAAAACAAGCTTTACATGTCAAGCTTAAAAAATAAGCAAGACTCACATACACATGTATTGTACTATTTCTTCTGCCACTGATTAATACTAGATACAAACTGTTTGGTGACTAAAAGCTACTCTGCTATGACTGGTTCATGCTGTCAATTGTTTTCAACTATTGCACCAAGTAGTCTTATGCTGCAGAATATATATATATATATATATATATATATATATATATATATATATATATATATATATATATATATATATATATATATATATATATATATATATATATATATATATATATATATATATATATATATATATATATATATATATATATATATATATATATATATATATATATATATATATATATATATATATATATATATATATATATATATATATATATATATATATATATATATATATATATATATATATATATATATATATATATATATATATATATATATATATATATATATATATATATAATATATATATATATATATATATATATATATATATATATATATATATATATATATATATATATATATATATATATATATATATATATATATATATATATATATATATATATATATATAAACAAAGGAAATTATATAAAAACAAAGGAAATTATAAAAAATATAATCATTCTTTATTTGCAAATAGCTTTTCAAATCTTATGTTTGTCCCGATACCACTGGAACTGCTGATTAATATCACTCATTAATAAAAATTATAGTTCCACATATGCTTAAATTACTCTCATACAACATTGCACTCTTATTGCTTCTTTAATAAAGTTAATTAAGTAATTATTGCTCATTTCTAATAAATTAACAACTGATAAAATGCTACAATTTGAGACAAAAACTATAAAAACCAAGCGATAAAACCTTTAAGTTATTGTAATCTACTAAAAGCAATTAAAGAAGCTACTCTCTACAGCTTTTTAATTGACTGACATTTATACTTTCAAAATACTGAGCTAGTATTCATAGTATGTTTAATTTCTATGACTTGGGTTGATATATGTATCTTGATTAAATATTAACACTCTGTTTCAGTGATAGAGTCTTTAGGTCTGCCCTCTAATTCAGTGACAGCAGGTACCTGCAAGGTGGCCATGAAGGGCTGACTGTCAGATTGAATAGAGGCAGTTGTGCTTGGCACCTTGGGTACAGGCAACACCTGAGGCAGCACACATGGAGGTGAATGTGGACGGGGAGATGGCCTTGCCCTTTGCCATGCCTCAGGTTGTGGCAGGGCGCTGGAGGAAGCCCATTGGGTGCGCATATCCCCATGTATGGAAGACCGGCGGGTGCTGGGGCTGTTGGGCTGGGAAATGGCCAGCCGAGTAGTTTCACTACTACACACAAAAGAGGATCTGCGACCAGTTGGGGAAAGGATACGGGAGGATGTCAGTGGGATGGATCTTGGGACAGACAACATATCAGGCAAGTTGTTGTCGATACTTGTACTATGTCTCTTTCGAAGCTCTGTTGCCCTTGAGTCTCTTCTTCCAAGGTGAGAATACACTCCATCTTCCCCATCAGAGAAGTCTGTCTTCACCGAACAAAGGTCCTCTAGAGAGACTGCCAAGTTTTCAGAATCTCTATGCATTCTCCTCTGAATCAAACCTTCCATCAGCTGGTAATCAGCTTCCTCAGCATCCCGCAATGGGTTGGAGCTGATAGTGATAGAAATTCCAGCAGATTCTGATAAGAACCGCCGGCGGACAGGAGGAGGACCTCTGCTTTGGAAATGTAGGTGTGGAGATGAGGGAGGAGACAGCCTGCAGACAGTCTCCAGTTCATCTGCCAGACTTGTATATTCACTAGCAAAGGTGAAGATTTGGGGAGGGGAAGATGGAGGAATAACTTGAATGATGGGCTGATTGGGGTTAGAGTGACACCTTTCATACTTTGGAGGGGAAGGATGTCCAGGAATTTCTTCAGTGTCATCCATAAAGCAAACTTTAGGACTGAACATTGGCTTTGAATCTCCAGACACATTGGAAGACTTGCGTATGCTACTTTTTCGACCTCCAGAAGATCTCCGTTCCCTTGATGCCCGACCTTGAGAACTTCCTGACTCAGAGTCTAATCTCTGTTTTGAGCGACGACTTTGCCGCTTGGCTTGCCTGGCACCTGAAGCCTTCACAGATTCAAAACTGAGTCCTTCCAGCATTCCCAAATGAGTGGATGTTAGAAGTTCTTCAAAATGTCCTGATTTGGGAGAGAGTTTGAGTTGGGCAGCTTCGTGTTCAGCATCAGTTGTGTCACTAACTTCTTTATCACTTGTCTCTTCTTCAGGGGTGTGTCTCCTGCTCATGAGCTTCTCTGTTTCCTCTAACATTTGATGTAGGCTTGTCTGAGATACAGAACGTGATGTGCAGCCTTCATCAGACTTGGGGCTGCCTGACCCTGAACAAGGTGAAGCAGATCTCCTGTGCTTTACATGACTCAACATGAATCGGTGAACAACAGCATAACTACTCTTGGTTTGCTCCATTGTATCCTCTAGTCTCTTTATATGAAAATCTAGATTATTCACTGATGTCATTGCTCCAATAAATTTTGCATGCATATCTTCAATTCTCTGTGCCAAGCCTTCAGTTCGCTCAGCCATGATGCGCACACGTTCCTAATGAAGAAAGACAAAAGAATTATTCAAACAATAAAGTGATGCCACCACTACTTTATGTTAGTGAAGTCTTTATCAGATCACACAAAAGCATCTAGTAAATTTAGTTTATAATACTAATGCATTTTTTGGTGAAAAGGATATGCATTTGTTTACAGCCCTCCTCTAAAAAAATCATGAAAACTATTCAATACTACACCTGATAGATAATGCAAAGTAGTTTTCCCCTGTCATATATATATATATATATATATATATATATATATATATATATATATATATATATATATATATATATATATATATATATATATATATGAAATTATAGCTGCACTCAGTGCTAATGCTGTGAATCTATGGCAGCAACTTTAAAAAGTGCAGACCATTTATTTACTAACTACTTAACAGAAAACACTGTTATGTACTATACACCTTACTCTAGCTTATGGATGTGTAGGTAGCCACAAGACAAGACACCCTTGGGAGTACACCGACTCGCAATTTTAAAGTATTGACTGCCTATGTTAGGATGATAGGTGTAGTGATTTCACATGTCTCTTCATATTCTTCAGAAAATGAAATAAATTTTGAACCTTAATCTAGTAGTAATTTATAATACTGCTGTGGATGACAGTACTATGTACCTCTGTGCTCATTTGCTCCTTTTGATCTTTCTCTCTGTTATAGCCATCCATGCACTCCTCTTCAAAATCATGCAAACGTTCTAAAGACTCTCCATCGAGGAACAACTTGAGACCATTATCATATAGGAGTGGCTTTCCTTTCCATCTCCTGAAGACATACTTGATGACCCGATGAATGTGTGACAGGATTATAAGAGGTGGCGGGAATACTGGCTTGCCTTCAAATTCCATCACAACCTGTAAATCCAAAGACAAAGTACAGAACACATTCAGACTTCATGACTGCTTTATTTAGGAGAACTGACATCAAGCTCAAGAATCATGAGATTTACAATTTGGATAATATGGTAAAGGAATTTGCTTGCTCTGGTGTTCATGTACATTTTTTTTTTCCTTTGACAATGTTATTTCAAATAGTCACTTTTACAAAGACAATGCCTTTTAATGTGAATGCAATTAGTTATAAAAAATAGTATAATGAATCTAGATTAAGATTATGAACACGTAACATAGAATTACATGGTTAATAGTCCTACAAGACATAACTCGAACAAACATCTTCTAAACAACCAATTGGATTAATGTGACAGTTTAGCACAGCCTGTTTGACAGTACCCCAATTTGTGACACTACAGTGCATTGCCAAGTACATTGATTAGGGAATTTACTCTTGGTTTTTAAAGGCAAAGCCAGCAAGAACCAAGTAGAAATTTTGACAGGGTAAGGTTTTATGTGATGTAGTTGTGACATGTATCATGTGTAACTGCACCTCTCCTTTAACTCTTGTCTTCTAGTCCCTCCCTCACTCTGTCATTACCTTTCTCCCACTCTATATCATCTTTACATATCATAATTGTGTCACATTAAATCTTCTGTTTGAATGCCTACTCAGCTCATGCCAGCTGTATCTTCAAAGCTAATAATAAACTCTTTAGTGAAACAATGCAGTGTAGTGCTATAAATAAAAGGGCAGTGTCAAACAAGCTATGCCAAAATGTTACTGATCTAACTGTTTGCTTAGATGCCATCTGCAAAATAAAACAAGGTCTAATGTGATCTGAAATGGATGGTAACAACACAGCTTACCTGAAATCTTTGGAACATCCACACCTGGTGGGATATTGCATTGACTTCCTGAAAGATGTTGTTGAACACTGCAATGAGGAGGTTGATGAGGAGGATGTTGGCCACCAGTAGGTACATGGACATGACAGTTGGAGTGAGCCACCGGCCTGGGTGGCATGGTATCTGGCCCTCGCCGCCACAGTCCGGATCAATGTCACCAGCAAACACTTCACCATACAACATAAAATAGGGCTGAAAAATCATTATTCTCTTTCAGCATGATGCTGGTAAAACCATTGCAGGCAAAAATATCAGTCTCTTAAAAATTATAAGAAAAGATACTCTTGAAATATGATGAAAATGCTAGACCAACTCAATCTGTAACAGAAAAGTGAGATCACTTTAATTAACTCAATAACTTCAAATACCTAAGGATGGAAACTAGTACTGCATTGTTTTTCAGAAGTACTAAATAATTTGTATTCAGATAAACTTAAAAGAATCCTCATCAAAATGGCATCTACTTCTGTTAATGACCAGTCTCTAATAAGTTGCCAATGATGGCACAAAAACAAAATCACTTAATTTTCCAATCAAAGCTGAGATTGAAAAATTTATGAAAATATCAGATATTCAGTCCTATGGTTGCTGCTATTTAGGCACATGAACAAGACAGCCACATAAAAGATTCATGTCTATGCACCAAAGAGTACAAGACTCAATATGGCAGCATCATGGAGCAAGCAGCATGCCTGGATGACTGAGATCTGGGTAAGGTGAGGAAAAGTCACCCTTGGGCTTAGGAGCTCAGTAATATTTTGTAGCTGCTAAGACTGATGAGAAAGGAAAATGTTGCACTCAAGCTCATCTGCTGAAGTAATATGAATTCCATTAAGACTATTGCAAATAATATTCATATAGTATATTCACAATGGCATCTCAAGTAACTTAACCCCTTCCTTACCGCAGCCACCCCCCGATATAAACAAAGCGTTCCCCTCCTATACCGCAGCCCCCTGCCCGTGTGCGCACGTGGCTCATGGCCAGATCTACACATTATATTTCTTTCTAACTCAGTGTTATGTACTTTTTTCTAAACATATTTGTCATTTTATTAATAAAAGAAAACGTAAACATAATCATAAATTGTGCACTAATCATAAATTCAGCACCACACACTCTGCACCTGGTGAGGGTGGCCCTGAGGCAGTCATAACTAGGCTGCTCCCCCTCACTTGCCGAGAGGGTTTCAACACTGCTGTCACTATCACTCTCTCCTACTTCTTTTTCAGGATCATAGTCTGAATCATATTCATCTGGAGAGTCTTCCAGTATATCCTCACTATCTGTCTCATAATTATGATAATCCTCATCGCTGCTACGCGAAGCAGACGCCATTATCTCTAACTAGAGGCAAAAGAACAGTTTCACCACGGCCGATAGTAGAGAACTGATGTTCTTGGGGGGACTGTGGGAATAATATATGTCAAAGAATAGTGATTGGCTTTATAGTTTATGCATGAAAAATTAACTCCGACATTGATTGGCTAGTGGGGGGGATGGTTTTGTTACGCTGGGGTGGCTAAAAATAACGCCTTCAGTGTTTGTTTGTTTATAGTGAACCACGTGGAGCATGAAAAAGGCAAAATCCACACTCAGGCCACGGTTATACACGGAAATGTATTGGTGTGGTACGCGCATTACGGCAGCATCTTGCGGTACCACGAGGTCGCTTTTGCGCGTGGTACGCACGTACTACAAAACAGTCTTGCGGTAAGGAAGGGGTTAATCTTATCTTAAAGTGAAAAACATTCATTGTCTTTTTTTATACGAAAAAAACTTGCCAAGGGCAACAAAACATAAAAAAAAGGCCTACTTGAATGCAAGCTCCCTAAAAAAATAGTAAAGCCAAAAGTCTGAGATAAATGTCTTGGAACCTCCTCCTTAAAAGAAGTCAAGTTGTAGGAAGATGGAGATACAAAAGCAGGCTGGGAGTTCCAGAGTTTATCAGAGAAAGGTAAGAATGATTGAGAATACTGGTTAACTCTTGTATTAGAGAGCTGGACAGAATAAGTATGAGAAGAAGAAGAGAGCCTTGTGCAGCGTGGCCACAGGAGGAGGGGAGGCATGCAGTTAGCAAGATCAGTAGAACAGTAAGCATGAAAATAGCGATAAAAGATAGAAAGAGATGCAACATTTCAGCAGTGAGAAAAAGGCTGAAGACAGTTAGTCAGAGAAGTAGAGTTGATGAAATGAAAAGCTTTTGATTCTACCCTATCTAATAAAACTGTGTGAGTGGAAGCCCTAAAATATGCAAAAAGTACTCCATACAAGAAAGGATAAGGCCCTTGTACAGAGTTAGCAGTTGGGAGGGGTGAGAAAAACTGGCGATGTCTCAGAACACCTAACTTCATAGAAGCTGTTTTAGCAAGAGATGAAATGTGAAGTTTCCAGTTAAGGTTATGAGTAAAGGACAGACTGAGGATATTCAGTGTAGAAGAGGGAGACTGTTGAGTGTCACTGAAGAAGAGGGGATAGTTGTCTGGAAGGTTGTGTCCAGTTAATAGATGGAGGCATTGAACGCTACTAAGTCTTCTCTGCCCCAATCAGAAATCTTAGATGGATCAGAAGTCAGGCATTCTGTGGCATCCCTGCATGAACTGTTGACTTCCTAAAAGTTTGGTCATCTCTGAAAGAATGTGGAAAGATGTAGGGTGGTATCATTAACATTTGAGTGGATACGGCAAGAAGATTGGTTAAGATCATTAATGAATAAAAGAGAGTGGGTGACAGGACAGAACCATGAGGAACACCACTGTTTATAGATTTAGAAGAACAGTGGCTGTCTACCACAGCTACAATAGAATGGTCAGAAAGGAAACTTGAGATAAAGTTGCAGAGAGAAGGATAGAAACTGTAGGAGGGCAGTTTTGAAATCAAAGCTTTATGCCAAACTCTATTAAAAGCTTTTGATATGTCTAATGCGACAAAAAAACTTTTACAGAAATATCTAAAAGAGGATGACCAAGACTCAGTAAGGAAAGCCAGATAACCAGTAGAGCGACCTTGACAGAGGCCAAACTGGTAATCATATAAAAGATTGTGAAGTGACAGATGTTTGAGAATCTTCCTATTGAGGATAGATTAAAAACCTTAACATAAGCACGAGAATAAAGCTATAGGACAGTAGTTTGAAGGATTAAAATGGTCACCCTTTTTAGGAACAGGCTGAATGTAGGCATACATCCAGCAAGAAGGAAAGGTAGAAGTCGATAGACATAGTTGAAAGAGTTTGGCCAGACAAGGTGCAAGCATGGAAGCACAGTTTTTGAGAATAATAGGAGGGACCCCATCAGGTCCATAAGCCTTTTCGAGGGTTTAAGCCAGAGAGGGCATGGAAAACATCATTACGAAGAATTTTGATTGTAGACATGAAATAGTCAGAGGGCAGAGGAGAGGGAGGAAACAAGCCCAGAATCATCCAAGATGGAGTTGTTAGCAAATGTTTGAGACAAGAGTTCAGCTTTAGAGACAGATGATATGGCAGTAGTGCCATCAGGATGAAATAAAGGAAGGAAAGATGAAGAAGTAAAGTTATTGGAGATGTTTTTGGCCAGATGCCAAAAGTCACAAGGGGAGTTAGAGTTTGAAAGATTATGACATTTTCTATTTATGAAGGTTAGGTTAGGTTAGGTTTAGCAATTTGAAGAACAGACTTGGCATGATTCCAGGCAGAAATATAAAGTGCCTGACAATCAGGTGATGGAAGGCTCAAGTACCTTTTGTGGGCAACCTCACTATCATGCATAGCATGTGAACAGGCTGTGTGGTTTAGGTTGAGAAAAAGAAATGAGGAATGTACACCTCCATGCCAGACACTATCAGCACTGTTATGTGTTCAGCACAGAGATGGGTGTCAGACACCCATCTCTGTGCGGAAACAGTAATCATTCCAGGGAAAATGAGCAAAATACCTCCTCAGGTCCCCCCAACTGGCAGAGGCAAAATGCCAGAGGCACCTCCACTTTGAGGGATCCTGAGGATGGATTGGTGAAATAGGGCAAGATACAGAAATGAGATCAGAAAAACCCAATGGAGAAGATAGGGTAATAGCATAAGCATTAGGGATTAGAGGTGAGGACAAGATCAAGAATGTTGAGCGTATCTCCAAGATAGTCAGGAATGCGAGTAGGATGTTGCACCAGTTGCTCTAGGTCTTGGAGGATAGCAAAGTTGAAGGGTAGTTCACCAGAATGGTCAATGAAGGGAAAGGAAAGCCAAAGCTGGTGGTGAACACTGAAATCTCCCAGGATGGAGATCTCCATGCAAGGATAGAGGAGCAGAATGTGCTCCACTTTGGAAGTTAAATAGTCAAAAGAATTTACTATAGTAAAAGGAGTTAAGGGAGAGATAGACAGCACAGACAAATTTAGTTAGAGAGTGACTATTGACTAAACCAGACAGTGGAAAACTAGGAAGATTTCTCAGAATCAAAAACACTTTATAACTGTATTATAAGGTTCTTCTTTAAATAAAGAATACATTCTAAGAATAGAAAAAAAAAACTTGAAATGAAAATTCTTTTACAATTTTTTTATGCAGGTCCAGATCTGTATAAAAAATTATTTTTTGCAAAAAATTTTTTTTTTCTCAGTTTACAGGCAGTTCAAGAAGTATATAGAGAAAAATATTGATCAGTTCAAGAAGTATATAGAGAGGAAAAATATTGATATAAAAACTGGACATGACTTACAGAAGTGTTCATTTTAAGTATCTTCATTCTATAGTTCAATATTTTTACCATCTGTTGCATTCCTAGGAACTCAAAAAGACTTTAAAACTGTATATAAGGATTCTTATTTAAGTAAAGAACACATTCCAGTAATCAGACAAAAATATCTGAAATCAATACTTGTCAGAATTTTAAATGCAAATTTTTACAAAAAATTGAAAAAAAATTACAATAAAAAATTTTCCTCTAAATTTACAGACAATCTAATAAGTATGTATTTAAAGAAGAATATGGATACCAAAATTATGCATCACTTTATTTAAGTACCTTTATTTTATATTAAAATAAAAAAGGTTTTATCTATGCTGCATTCCCAGGAACTCCCAAAATAGCTTATAACTTCATATAATGGTTCTTCTTGAAGTAAAAAACAAACAAATAATCAGAAAAAGTATTTGAAATTATATTTTTTTTCAAATTCTTTTTAATATAGGTCCAAACCTGTATGAAAGATTTTTCTTTAAATTTACTGACAATTCACTAAACATTTTGGGAAGAATATTGATATAAAGATTATGTATCAGTTGAAAATTTTTTTTTTCTTTTATTTATCTATTTCATTTTACAGTTAAAACTTTCATTATGTATGGTTTATTACTTTGCTAATGACTTTCCTCTATAAAGATTGTTTTCCTCTTCTATTTGTTAGTTTCAAATTTAAGTCTTCTGCCTTTTCCACACTCCCCACCTTATATTCTTTTGTTGTCACATCTGATGTGATGTGGCAAAGCAGCACTGCAGTGCCATCACATCTAAAGCTGTGTATTTACCTAGTTGTATTTACCTAGTTGTAGTTTTACAGGGCCTGGGCTTTATGCTTGTGTGGTCCCGTCTCCATATCTACACTTATCCAATTTTTCTTTAAAACTATGTACACTCTTTGCTGACACCACTTCCTCACTCAAACTGTTCCAAGTCTCAACACATCTTTGCGGGAAACTAAATTTCTTAACATCTCTCAGACATCGTCCCTTCCTTAGTTTCTTACTATGCGATTTTGTGCTTCTAAAGTCATATTCTTCTCTCAGGATCAGTTTCTCATGTGTGTGTGTGTGTGTGTGTGTGTGTGTGTGTGTGTGTGTGTGTGTGTGTGTGTGTGTGTAAATCACCTCTTCCTCCTCCTCCTCGGTCGCCTGCTGGTCACCCAGCCAGTCTTCCCCATTACAGAGCGAGCTCAGAGCTCATAGACCGATCTTCGGGTAGGACTGAGACCACATCAACACACAACACACACCAGGAAAGCGAGGCCACAACCCATCGAATTACATCCCGTACCTATTTACTGCTAGGTGAACAGGGACCACACATTAAGAGGCTTGCCCATTTGCCTCGCCACTTACCGGGACTTGAACCCGGCCCTCTCGATTGTGAGTCGAGAGTGTGTGTGTGTGTGTAAATCACCTCCTCCTCCTCCTCCTCGGTCGCCTGCTGGTCACCCAGCCAGTCTTCCCCATTACGGAGCGAGCTCAGAGCTCATAGACCGATCTTCGGGTAGGACTGAGACCACATCAACACACAACACACACCGGGAAAGCGAGGCCACAACCCATCGAATTACATCCCGTACCTATTTACTGCTAGGTGAACAGGGACCACACATTAAGAGGCTTGCCCATTTGCCTCGCCACTTACCGGGACTTGAACCCGGCCCTCTCGATTGTGAGTCGAGAGTGTGTGTGTGTGTGTAAATCACCTCCTCCTCCTCCTCCTCGGTCGCCTGCTGGTCACCCAGCCAGTCTTCCCCATTACGGAGCGAGCTCAGAGCTCATAGACCGATCTTCGGGTAGGACTGAGACCACATCAACACACAACACACAGGAAAGCGAGGCCACAACCCATGAATTACATCCATGTATATTTACTGCTAGGTGAACAGGGACCACACATTAAGAGGCTTGCCCATTTGCCTCGCCACTTACCGGGACTTGAACCCGGCCCTCTCGATTGTGAGTCGAGAGAGTGTGTGTGTGTGTGTGTGTGTGTGTGTGTGTGTGTGTGTGTGTGTGTGTGTGTGTGTGTGTGTGTGTGTGTGTGTGTGTGTATTTACCTATTTGTGTATTACAGGGCCCGAGCTAAGCTCTGTGTCCTGTCTCCTTGTCCTTGGTAGTCCCATTTCCTTCAGCCATTCTTCATATGTTAAGTCCTTTAGTTCTGGCACCATCTTTGTAGCAATCTTCTGTATTCGTTCTAATTTTCTTATATCTTTTATAGAGCTCGGAGACCACATCACAGTTGCATATTTCAGTTTTGGACGTATCATGCTTGTGATGATTTCTTTCATCATATCTTTGTCCATGAATTGAAATGCCACTCTTATATTAGTCAACATTTTATATGATATACCAAATATCTTGCTTATATGTTTTTCAGGGTTCAGATTTTCCTGTATAATCACTCCCAGATCTATTTCCTCTTTAGTCTTCATTATTTCTTCCTCTCCCATCAAATAGTCCCATATCAGTATTCTTTTGCGCTTTCCTAGCTCCATTAAGTGACATTTCCTGGCATTGAACTCCAATTTCCACGTCTTACTCCACTCATAGATCTTGTTTATATCATATGTAACAGCAAACAGTCCTCCTGGTTTTTGGTAACTCTTAATAGCTTTGCATCATCAGCAAATAGATTAATGTAACTGTTTATCCCATTGTGAATGTCATTTACATAAATCTGAAACATAATGGGGGCTAACAATGACCCTTGTGGCACTCAGCTTGCTACTTTACCCCAAGATGAGTGTGTATCCTTGACCACAGTTCTCATCTCCCTGTCCTTCAAATAATCTCTTGTCCAGGCTAACAAAGTTCCTTGCAGTCCTCCTATGTTCTCTAGTTTCCAAGGTAGTGTTCCATGAAGGACTTTATCAAAACCCTTTTTTATGTCCAGGTATACTGTGTCCACCCATCCATCTCTTATCCAGTCCTTCTATTACTCCCAAGTAGAAGCTTAATAAATTCGACACACATGACCGTCCTGTCCTGATGCTTGTTATGACTTGTTTTTCTTCCAAATGTTTAACCCATTTTTCTTTGAAAATTATTTCACACAACTTTCCTATAATGCTTGTGAGTGACACTGGTCTGTAATTTAATGGCTCAGTTGCCATTCTCCCTTTAAATATCTGTATTAAATTGGCTCTTTTCCATTCTAGTGGAACTTTCCCTTCATTTAGTGAACTTGTAATTATATCCCAAATTGGATCCAGTAATTGCTCTTTACATTCTTTTAGCACCCAGCCTGAAACACCATCAGGCCCCATTGTTTTTCTGACATCCAAATTACCTAATAATTTTCTAATATCTTCTTTGTGCACTGTTCTGTAAGATCTTCTACAGTGAACACTGTTCTGAAGCTCTAATTCATTATTTCACACATTTCCTTCTCTGTTTGGTATGTCTTCCATCCTTTAATTATTTTTTCTATTGTTTCCTTGTTCTTCATTTTGCCATTTATGAATTTGTAGAAAAGCTTGGGTTCGTCTTTGCTTTTACTCACCACATCTTTTTCAGTTTCTTTCTTCCTCTCTCCTTACTCTAATATATTAATTTCTTGCATCCTTATACTGCCATCTGTTATTGTCCTTTTTCTGCTTTATGAGTTTCTTCCAAGCTTTATCTTTTGTCTTTTTCGTGTCTGTGCACCTAGCATTGTACCAAGTGTGCATTTTTTTCCTAACTCTATAAAAAGGTATGTATTTCTTTAGTCCATTATATTTCTGTAAGAATATTTCATATTTTCCTTGTATTGTCCTTTCGTACATATTGTTTCTCCATTCAATGTCAGCAAAAAAATTCCTTAATTTTTCATAATTCTTGCATCATTTAATCTCTTTTTTGTAGTTATCTCTGTAACTTATCCCATCCTCCTCCTGTATTTCCAGCTCTAATGTCACATGATCACTTCTTCCCATTGGAAGGGGGCTCTGGTTTCTTTGTGAATACTATGTCAAGTAACAATGGTTCTTCTTCCCCCCTGTACCTTGTTGACTCCTCCACCCACTGGTCCATTGTATTTACCATTGTCAACTCTAACATTTCTTCGCTCCACTGTCCAGCATTATCCATTACTTCCATCTCACTCCAGTATATTTTTTTACAGTTAAAGTCTCCAACTAAAAGGATTCTTCCATTTCTTCTCAACATATTATGTAAGTACTCTCTTTGCATGTCTTCATGTTCCTCAGTTCCCCATGTATTTGTCTTAGGTGGCACATAATATGTAACTATGATTTTCCTTTTCCTCAATTCCTTTGTTTTGATTGTTACTCCCATTTCTTTCACCTTGCCCTCACCACATTGCACATCCGCCACACATATATTATCACGAACCATTATTAGCACTTCTCCTTCCCGTCTCTTACCTCTTCCTTAAAATTTACATGGATCACTGCTCTTAGTTTTGTTTCAACAGTGAACATAACATCCAAGTTTTTCTCTTTCAAATATTCCTTAACCTCCAACACACTGGATTACAACCCATCTATTATATTACTACAAGTCACTCTTAATTTCTTGCCTCCTCCATGACCTCTTCCTTCTTCCGTAGATACCACTTCTTAGTCTCATATCCAGAACCCTCCAGTAGAAAATCTTTTTCTCAATCTCTCTCCCTTTCTTGTTTTTTTTCCTTAGCTTCATTTCTTAGCACTTTTTCTTTTTCCCTCTCCTCTAGGTTCATACCTCTTTTTATCCAAATATCTTTTTGTTCAGTATCATCGGCCAGCTTCATTGGACTCCTATCCCTCTCACTAAATCTTCCCAACCTAATCACTTCCTCCACCTCCTGGTCCACCTCCTGTGTGCTGTCCTGGACCAATTTGATAATAGTTTTGGCCAATTCTCTCTCTACATTCTTTCATGAACTTATTTGGATTTTTTTTTTTTCCTTAATCCCAAAAATCATGAAACATTTCCTCTTATCCACTGTATCACACACTATATCTTCTTTCTCCTTAATTACTTGTATTACAGTGTCTTTTGTTTTTTCCTGAATTTGCCTCTTTACTACCTCTGAAAATTTAACTTTTTCCTCTTCTTGTCCTGGTTTCCATGCATTTCATAATTCCTTCAGCTTGTTTTCACCCAATCCACCTTCCACCCTGTCCTCAATCCTTAAGGAGTTTTCGTAGTCTTGACATATAATTTTTAGTATATCATTTTGTTTCTTTTATCTCCTGTATCTCCTCCTTTAATCCTTGATTGATTACAATGACCTTCTCACATTCGACTAATCTCAATCTCAGCTCTGTGTTTTCCGCTGTCAGTCTGTCCTGCTTGTCCATTAAACTCGACATCACTTCCTTCATGTACCTTATCTCTCTTTCTACGTTGATCAACCTCCTCATCCTCTTTCATCCCTAAATCCAGAAAATTCATTATCCATATTATCCTCAGTCAATTTCCTGAGTCCTACATGTGTTTCAATATATCGCAGATTTTCACTCGGTGACATTTGTTTTGATTGTGTCATACATCTGGCCGCACCACTCAGTTCCACTTCTCTCTCCATTTTTATCCATCTGTACGATCCAAAACACTTATTTATTATGGAGACAGGAGAACCCTATGGCTCCCTAACCCCCAGTACATACATCTAGGTCAGGCTCCAACGCCTGTTGTAGCTTGTTCCAAGCATGTCCTCTCTGTGTGATGTCGGCAGTGTGTGTGTGTGTGTATTTACCTATTTGTATTTACCTATTTGTGTATTACAGGGCCCGAGCTGAGCTCTCTGTGTCCTGTCTCCTTGTCCATTCCTGTCATATCTCTCTTTCATCTGATTGACACACACTACATCAACGACATGACAGCTCAGTTTATTCCACTTATCAATGCTACGATGCGGGAAACTGTATTTTCTCACGTCATTTAGACAGATGTCCTTTATTAGCTTTTTTCCATGTCCTCGGAGATAATTACTTGTGGTCACCTTTATCAACTCTCTATCCAGTATGTCACTGCCTGGTCAAACTCTTTCATCTGTGTCTCTCTACTTCTATTTATCCTTCTTGCTGGAAGTTTGCTCACATTCAACCTGTCCCTAAAAAAGGTGACCACTCCAATCCTTCTAACTACCGCCCTATAGCTTTGATTTCCTGCCTTTCTAAAGCCTTTGAGTCTATCCTTAATAGGAAGATAATGAGGCATCTATCAGCTCACAACCTTCTCTCTGATTGCCAGTATGGTTTCCGTAAAGGCAGATCTACTGGTGATCTTCTTACTTTCCTAACTGAATCTTGGTCATCCTCTTTTAGGGACTTCGGTGAAACCTTTGCTGTCGGCCTTGACATATCGAAAGCCTTCGATAGAGTCTGGCACAAATCTTTAATTTCTAAACTACCCTCCTACGGATTCTATCCTTCTCTCTGTACCTTCATCTCCAGTTTCCTTTCCGATCGTTCTATTGCTGCTGTAGTAGACGGTCACTGTTCTTCCCTAAAACTATCAACAGTGGTGTTCCACAGGGTTCTGTCCTATCACCCACTCTCTTTCTATTATTCATCAATGATCTCCTAAATCTGACTCAATGCCCTATCCACTCCTATGCTGATGATACCACCTTGCATTATTCAACAGCGTTCAACAGACGCCCAACCCAACAACAATTAAATGACTCAAGGCGAGATGCTATAGGACGCCTAACTTCTGATCTTTCACTTGTTTCTGATTGGGGCAGAAAACCTGGTTTTGTTCAATGCCTCAAAAACTCAATTTCTACAACTATCTACTCGACATAACCTTCCAGACAACTATCCTCTCTTCTTCAATAACACTCAACTTCCCTCTCCTCTACATTAAACACACTCGGTCTATCCTTCACTAAAAATCTAAACTGGAAATTTCACATCTCTACTCTTGCTAAATCAGCTTCCAAGAAGTTAGGTGTCCTGTGGCGTCTTCGTCCATTTTCTCTCCCTCCCAGCTGCTTGCTATGTACAGGGGCCTCATCCGCCCGTGTATGGAGTATGGCTCTCATGTCTGGGGGGGATCCACACACAGCTTTACTAAACAAGGTGGAATCTAAAGCTTTTCGTCTTATCAACTCTTCTCCTCTAACTGACTGTCTTGATTCTTTAAGTCACCGCCGCAATGTTGCATCTTTATCTGTCTTCTACCGCTGTTTTCATGCTGTCTGCTCTTCTGAACTTGCTAACTGCTTGCCTTCCCCCTCCTGCGGCCTCGCTGCACAAGACTCTCTACTTCTTCTCATCCCTATTCTGTCCATCTTCCTAATGCAAGAGTTAACCAGTATCTTCACTCCTTCATTCCCTACACTGGTAAACTCTGGAACTCTCTACCTGTGTCTGTATTTCCACCTGCCTATGACTTAAACTCTTTCAAAGAGGAGTGTCAAGACACCTCTTACGTTAACTGGACCCTCCTTTTAGATTTTTTGTTTTTCTTTCTCCTACTTTCCTCTCAACAGGGCCTGGCAACCAGCGGGATTTTTTTTTTCAACACTTTGTTTTCCCTTGGCCAGTGCCCTTGTATGTCAATCTTGTTCACCAATTTATACATAGTTATCATGTCTCCTCTTGTTCTTCTCTCTTCTAATGTGGTCAGCCCCAGCTTCCTCAGTCTTTCCTCATAGTCTAACTCCCTGAGTCCTGGTACCATCCTTGTTGCCAGCCTCTGTACCCTTTCTACCTTCTTCACATTTTTCTTCATATGCGGTGACCAGACACATGCTGCATATTCTAACTGGGGTCTTATTAAGGTACATAATATCTTCTTCATCATTCCTTCATCTAGGTAGTGGAATGCAAGGCCAATATTTTGAAGCATGTTGTATGTTTTCCAAAAAATCTTGTTAATGTGTTTCTCCGGTGACAAAGTGTTTTGCACGGTTACTCCTAAGTCTTTCTCCTCATTGGTCTCTTTAATTTTCTCATCACCCAGCCTGTAATCCCAGTTTGGTCTGTATCTACTTCTTCCCATTTTCATAACATGGGTCTTGTCTATATTAAATTCCATCTGCCACTCTTTACTCCACTCATATATTTTATCAAGATCTTCCTGTAACTTGTTACAATCTTCCACATTCTTTACTCTCCTCATAATTTTAGTATCATCTGCAAACATGTTCATGTAACTGTCAATTCCTACTGGCATATCATTAACATAAATCAAAAACATGATGGGACCCAGCACTGACCCTTGTGGAACTCCACTGGTTACCTTCTTCCACTCGGACTTCTTCCTCTCACCACTGTTCTCATTTCTCTTCCCATTAAGTAATTTTCCATCCATTTTGCTAGTTTATCATTTACTCCTCCAATCATCTTTAGTTTCCACATCAGTCTATTGTGTGGTACTTTATCAAAGGCCTTTCTCAAGTCCAGGTAGATAGCATCCACCCATCCCTCTCTATGTTGTAGTATGTCAGTCACTCTTGAATAAAAACATAATAAATTGGATACACACGATCTTCCTTTTCTGAAACCAAACTGCCTTTCACTCAGAATGTTTTCACTTTCTAGATACTCACTCCACTTAGCTTTAATTACTTCTTCACATACCTTGCACAATATACTAGTTAACGATACTGGTCTATAATTTAGCAGTTCCATCCTACTACCATTCTTATATATAGGCACAATGTCAGCTCTTTTCCACTCTTTCGGGACTAATCCTGTTCGTATGGAGGTTTCCACAATATCAAATACAGGGTTCAACAATTGATCCTTACATTCATTTAGCAACCTCCCAGATATGCCATCAGGCCCCATTGATTTATTAATATCCAGATTGCTTATAATTTTCCTTACATCTTCCTTAGTAACCATGATGTGTAATTCACTGTTTGATCTGCTGCAGTCTCTGACGAGACAGCCAGACGTTACCCTACGGAACGAGCTCAGAGCTCATTATTTCCGATCTTGGGATAGGTCTGAGACCAGGCACACACCACACACCGGGACAACAAGGTCACAACTCCTCGATTTACATTCCGTACCTACTCACTGCTAGGTGAACAGAGGCTACACGTGAAAGAACACACACCCAAATATCTCCACCCGGCCGGGGAATCGAACCCGGTCATCTGGCTTGTGAAGCCAGCGCTCTAACCACTGAGCTACCGGGCCGTGTGTGTGTGTGTGTGTGTGTGTGTGTGTGTGTGTGTGTGTGTGTGTGTGTGTGTGTGTGTGTGTGTGTGTGTGTGGTCCTCATATCCAGTATAAAGTGGTACACTGTACTGCCATCAGTCTTCCTTTTCCCCTCTCTTGTATGTAAATATGAGTGAAAATGTTTTGGCTAAGTGATTTATCCACATAAAGACTTTGTATGTTCAGGTATGTAAACTATACCCATATATATATATATATATATATATATATATATATATATATATATATATATATATATATATATATATATATATATATATATATATATATACAGGGAACCCCCGTTTAACGAAGGTTCACACAAAGAAATTTCGCTACAACAAAGGTTTCATTTTACTACCATCTGCTCATTTAACGAATACCAAACTCGCTTTAACGAAGTTTTATCCAGGTAATTTTTTCCAAGTTTGAAAGCCCTGCCGTATTACGCAAGCCGACAAGCTTTTGAATACACTAGCAGCCGCAAATACTAAGGCCTGCCTCAGGAGAAATCCTGGGACACCTGTAGAATCAAGATCAAGATCAAGATCAAGCCTCTCGTGGACAACACGCACCACTCACTACCATAACAGCGTCAGCAGCAGCTCGTCTTCACTCACTCAGTTTACCACCAAAATGCCCTGCAATGTGGCCTAGCATTCCTAAGAAGACCAGAAAGTCTCTTACTCTCGAAGTGAAGCTGGATATTATTCACAGACACGAGAGGCGAGAAAACTATATCATTGCTGGCCATCATTTTGACTCCATCTACTGTCTCTACTATTTTCAAGTCAGCAGACTATTAAGAAGGCTGGTGAGACTGTATGTTCCTTGCAAGCTAAAAGAACCACCTGAACTCATGACTCTACAATGGATAAAATAGAAAGCCTTGTGGAAATGTGGTACATAAGTTTTGTATGCGGTACAATGATGGGCCCTTTGTTTACATTCCACAGGTTGCTGGTTAGTGTCTTTTCCGTTTCACTCTCCCTCCCTTCATAAATTTAAGATCATCAACATTATAATTACATACATACATTAGTGTACATTATAATGACTTAAATTAAATTTAACTGCCTAAATGTTAAACTTCATAATTTTTACTTTTATTAAACCTTTCACTGTACTATGATGCACTCTCGCTTTGCTTACTCTCAGTGGAAGTTCAAGTCAGGGGTTAAACTTGTTATAATTGGTTCTCTTAACGAAATTTTGCTTAACGAAGTGTTTTTTAGGAACGTAACCCCTTCGTTAAACGGGGGTTGCCTGTATATGTATATGTGTATATATATATATATATATATATATATATATATATATATATATATATATATATATATATATATATATATATATATATATATATATATATACAGTATATAAGTACAATACTAACTTAGCACATATGTATCTATTTTTGCTATCTGTGATGCCAATGTTGGAATATGTGATCTATACATAACGAAAGCAGCAAATTCAAGAGATAATGCACAAAAGTCAGAATGATAAGAATTTAAGACTCAGCATGAAACTCAAATACAGTGAAACTTGAAGGAGTACTTTACTTGTCAATCATCTGATATTCAGTAGACACTAATCAGTGATATAGTTTGAAAAAGCCCAAGAGTGAGGGAGAAAGGATATAGGTGTAATGATTACAGGATGTCAAGTCTTATTCTGACAGACACAGCTTCCACCATCAATCCCCAATGAATCATAATGAATGTTGAAGAAATAGACTATGCATTATCATACTGATAGCTATCATTGGCATCTTATCATCCTCCAAGATGTGAATTCAATGGCAACCTTACGGACCTGATAGAAGATGTGCCGTGCAAGTCGCCAGTGTGGCTCCTCATTTGGATACAGGATGCTTTGCCGACACACTCCAAAGGCCATTAGCACAACCAGCAGCAGTACCACAAAGTAAGCCATATTCTTGATCATCTTGCCCATCATCATTACCAGTGGACCAAGATATTTGTTTGCTGATAAGATCTCCAGAATTCTCAGATACCTGAAATATTTAACCAATATTACACCTTTGCATAGACCAGAAATTCGTGTTTAGTTATAACATCACAACTGTTTCAAAGGAAATTATACTAAAGCATGATGTCCTATACACAAAGTTAAGATACTAAATTCATACCTTGATAAATTAAACTGAGCCAACTCTTTAAGTAATACAGCACAACTGATATTATTCTGAAGATCAATAAACAAATTGACTCACCAATATATGATATCAACACAATAAATAACACGGCCAGCTTGCATCATCTGTTCTTGTAATCTCAGTGTCATGCCGATCATAAACAGCACTCCAAATAACAAGTCACACACATTCCACAACTTGTCTGACCATACGGTTATTTTTTGTCTGAAAGAAAAAGAAAAATTAGCAACATTCTAACATGTATCACAAGGTGGTGTGTGACTTAACCCCTTCCTTGGCAGAAACGAGTATACTCGTTTTCACTAAATGTTCCGTTTTCAGTCGTCGACAAGTATACTCGTCTAAAACTTGACCTTCGAAAACCAGCTACAGACGTATATACTCGTCAATTCTGAACCTTTCTAAGCCATTCTACATGTGAAATGAGTATTCTCGTCAAATCGTACGCCTGGCATAGACGACAGGGTGGAGCGGTGGGATTTCAAGGACGCTCTTACTAGACTTGCTCCGGAAACCACTGTCATCACATAGGTGTTGTTTTCATTCACATTACCACTTATTTTTTGTACCCTTTTCAAATAATTTACACCCTAAATGTCTAGTTCTGAGGAAAATAGCAAATATGAACTTTCCCTCAGAAGCTTGAATACTTCTGATGACACTGCCAGTTCATCAGACAATGAATATTTCTCGACAAGTGAGGAGGAGGAGGAGGAGGAGGAGGGAGGTGAGGGGAGAGCTTGGAGTTTATAAGAAGACGAGTTAATTTGTATATGTCTACAAGGGTATTTTCAAAATAAAAAGTTAACAACAAAAATGGGAAAAAACAGTAATTACAAGCTGTTTTCATAATCAGCATGAGAAATACTATATAGAACCAAAATAAAAAAAAATTAGACTGAAAAAGAAATGTTTATCATGGTTGCTGCTTTTTTCAGTTCATATATGTACAAAAAGTTTATAAAGCAATAAAAATCACTACTAAAAAATGATCAAGTTGGGACCACTATATGTCAGCATCTTTTCTGTTTACTACAAGTTTCCACCACCTCAGGGCTAGTAAACCATTCCACTTTAATAGAAAAGAATGACCTCTGACTTCCCATATCACCTTCACCCACTTCCTTATAAGAGAGGATGGGCAGCTGAGTAGTTTTGTATATCATTCATCCTAGCACTGATCTACCACTGGACTACCTGTTACTATATATAACTGATAACAAGAGAATTACATAAATATTCCACATTAAAAGCAAACTAATCTGAAATCATTATAATTTCTGATCAGTTCTCAACAGTAATCTTATCATAATTCAACTTACTTTAATTCCACTGGTTCTGTAGACAGTATCTCCCGCACTTTTTCCAGAATGAGCGTGGAAATATATGCAATAACATACCACTCCATCCACTGTGGCTGTTTGGGGAGCCTCACCAGAACAACATAAGTGAACAAACACAGGAAGAAAACGTAAGCTATCTGTTAGGGAGAAAAAACAGAAGAATGCAATCACTGCATAAAGTAAATGTTATGGAAACCACATCTTGCTGAACCACTTAATCTGTTAACTGAAATATGTCAAGGAAGGATACTATTAATTTCATTCAGGGTTATTATAACTTGAATATTAGGAAGCGTTCCTTATATAGCCTTTGAAAGAAAGCCTATCAGATTAAGAATTTCTATGATATGATATAAGGCAAAAATACATAAGATCTTACAGAATGAGCCCAGAATTTGGTGATTGGAGCATTGTAGAACTCATAAAATTTTATTCTTGCAGAGAGCTGCTTTGAGCGGATAGTGAGAAAAGCTGATGTGTCCAGGACTGACAGATGACCACCAGACACTCCATTCTGTCTCACTGATGAATGGTGCTCATCAACATGACTTGAAGCATCAGGCACAGGTGGGACAACTAGGGTGCTCGGGATAGGCCCTGCACTGTTGCTGTTGCATAGTGGTGCCTGTAGGGAAAGTTTTGTATCAGTTTCAGTTGAATTCTAACACTGACACACACACACACAAAGCATCAAGTTATTAATGTCAACTTCCACAAAGCACATGGGTTTTACTTCTTGATTTATTGTTTTTGCTAATGTATTCGTTTTACAAAATGGATGATTCTTGCATGTCTTTTCTGTCTACAGGTGTATTTGCTAGTTTTCAACTTATCCTCAAGTACATTACAAAATGTATCCTCATCCTTGTTTGTTTTGCTATTCTAAGCTTGGTGTAATGCCCTCCAGGATGTCCTACCTCAGGCTGGAGGGTTGGGGTGACGGGGTGAGAGGGAAGCGACACAGAGTTGACCAGTTGGGCCTAGAAGGAGAGGGACACACATCGCAAGTGCCAGGAGAAAAATACCTTCAAAATTATCTTCAGCCACTAAAGAAAAGGTCATGCCAACATTGCTCTCATATTAAAAAAGCAATGCTTCAAAAAACCATCTCTCAGCATTAGTAATTTGGAAAAGATAAAATGTTACATAAGCAGCAATATAGCACCCAGCACATTACACCAAAAAAGCACAAGAAAACATGAACAAACACATGAGCCTGATAGATGTGCTCAGTGCTATCTTCCCAAAAAAAACATAGACTAAGTAAGACATTCAGAAGTAGGAAATGTCAAATGAGACCGAGCCCGATTCATTGCTGTAGCATGGCCGTCTGGGGTCAGAATGAAGTGCTATTGTTTACTGCTATATCAGAACATTTAATAAAATGTAAAAGAAATATAATAACTGTTGGTTAGTACTACAATGTCTACTCACTAGCAACCATGTACTGTACTGCCATGTGCATTTAAGAGAATCAGAAAAAAGGTAATCTTTCGTTTGCAATAAGTGTAACTTATGTCCCTCTGTTAAATAATTTCTCATAAGAAGGTTCTTCATGCAATGAATATTCATATACATAGTGAGATTTCTAGAAAGCTGTTAGTGTATACTGGGTACATGAACATATTGTTCCCATCTTACATGATTACCAACTAACAATGAATATGGATAAAGGTGTGTGTCCAGATGAGCAGGTTTATCAGTGGGCATGTTCATTAATGTACACATTTGATGGGCTGGACTGTCCATTGAGTAAAATTCCTAGGCAGTGCCTAGTAGCTTGAGCTTTGACTTAACCAAATACAAGTTAACATAAGTAATAGTACACCCACAAGAGAGTTAGCTCACACATCCCACATCATTGTAACATTGCTTACATCACTTGTACCATGCAATGTCTATCCTGGAGACCTATGATGAGCAACCTCCCATTTACTGTTCTAAACAACTGACAAGCAATTTAATTAAATTCTCTTTTCTCTTTTTTTCTTTTTCTTTCTTTACTTATTTCATTTTATTTTATTTTTTACACACAAAACAATTATCATGCTACACAATATTTTCTTCCTAATAATGCTAGATGTCATGCTTATCATAATGCACCTAACACATTACTGACATTGTTGGACATGCCCAGCTATTTATCAACTTGGCCATGAGGATAACATTCACAGGCAGCCCCGTTAGAATTTGTCCATCAACTGTGCTGCCCAACAGACACTCCTACTCATCTGGATGGGCCTTAAAATTCAGTCTGACAACTAGTAAAATGTTCACAAATGTTAACAAATACTAAAGATTGGAACACTAGAGGACTTGCTGGTATGGGAATGGAAAACTACTATTTAGAAGGTAAAAAAAAAAAAAAAAAAAAAAAAAAAAAAAGTAAGTGATGACTAAATGCAATTTCATCTACAGTTACGATAGTTATTGCTTCCATAATTAATCTGATTGTCACTCACACAGCTGAATAACTTCTCTTTTGGTCAATAGCATAGTGAATATAAAGTGAAATGCAAATTTGCATCTTATTCATGAAAGTTGTATATATATACATGTATATATAAATATATATATATATATATATATATATATATATATATATATATATATATATATATATATATATATAACAGTTCCAGAAAGTAAAGAAAATAAATAGCTTATAAAACTTCACTCTTAACTTCAATATTAGTAAATACTACTAACGTTTTCAGAGGTTCTGTCACGCTGTTTTTACAAATAACTCGATAACAATGCATTGTACGTGTATAATGTTTTGGAAACGGGCTATTCACCCCTTGTGCTAATTTTTGACATGAAGCTGATTCATCTAAAGTTAATACTTAAGGTACTTTACTTAGAACATCATGACCATATCCAGCTTGTGGAAGTCGTGACCAGACTTAGCTGGCAACCATCGAAACAGCATTCTGTATAAGCCCCGTCTTCCTGACCCCCCTTCCTCCTTCTTCCATATACTCCATTCATGTTGTATGGGAATGTATTTCTCCCTATTTCTGTCAAATTGTCTTTTTTCAATACTGACACATGCATATGTACTGAATGAGCACTAAGTAAGAGGGTGGGGGAAAGATGAGAGAGGGAAAGGAAGAGGGGGACAGTGATAGTGGGTGTGATAGGGGGAGGGAGGAAGAAGGGGGAAAGGTGAGAGAGGGGGAGGAGGGAAGAGGCAGACAGTGATAATTGCTGAGAGTGGGGATGGGGAGAGAGGAAAGATGGGGTGATAGGTTGGGGGACATACTGCAGGATGTTACCTGAGTTGGGAAGTTACATGTTTTCATTTACTTTTTCATATTACCGTCTTAGTGCTCATTCAGTACACGTACATGCGTCAGTATTGAAAAAAAGACAATTTGACAGAAATAGGGGGAAATACATTCCCATACAACATGAATGGAGTATATGGAAGAAGGAGGAAGGGGGGTCAGGGAAGGCGGGGCTTATACAGAACGCTGTTTCGATGGTTGCCAGCTAAGTCCGGCCACGACTTCCACAAACTGGATATGGTCATGATGTTCTACGTAAAGTACCTTAAGTATTAACTTTAGATGAATCAGCTTCATGTAAAAAATTAGCACAAGGAGTGAATAGCCCGTTTCCAAAACATTGTACACGCACAATGCATCGCTATCGAGTTATTTGTAAAAAACAGCGTGACAGAGCCTCTGAAAACGTTCGTAGACTGATGTAAAATGATAATCAAGAGGTACATTTCCTTGGGATAGAACAAATACACGTGGAAGTGAGAGGAAAACAAATAACAAGCAACTTTTCAGTCAATTAGTCAAGCAAACAAACATCATAAAATAATTCAATATCAAAGACGGGAAGATGATGTGCTAGTAAAAGAAGAGGACAGAATCAACTTGAATAATAATCAACCTGAATAAAGAATGCAAGACTAATAAGTAACACAAAAATGTAAAGTATAAGACAGAGATTATTGTGACTTCAGAATAAAGAGAGGAGCTACAGTTCTATGTGATGACATGAATAAAAATAATGAGGAACTAAAGGACTGTCACTGGAATGAGAGGACTGCTGTACTTCTTTGACATAAAACAAACAATCTTTAAAAGAGATTTTGTCATCAGATGGGTACAAATGCAGAGAATGAAAAATTCAAAAGATGTGCACATACATACATACAGTAAACTTCCTCCACCACTGCAGACTTCGAGTTTTAAAAAGTTTCTCTCCTAGTTAGAAAAATATTACCACCATATTCTCTTGACTAAAAGGAATGGAATGAGAGAGGTTTAGAAATGTTCTCTTCATATACTGTACCCCAGTTCCTACAATGAGGCAGGTGACACTTTGCAATTATAACCCTCTTTAAAGAGCATTTGGTGTATAGATTATCATCATTATCATGTTCAAGTGATTTAGTCTTGTAGAACAAACGGGAAGAAAAAAACCACAGCCTGCATGGCTACCAACAAGAACAAGGATTAAGAAAGCACTTAACCACAGGGAATGTTTAATCACCTATACACATTAAGAATAGGGTGGCCATATTCTTCCAACTTGGATGTGAAGTATATGACCAGATTGTGTCACCTCTACCATATATAGGTCTTAGTTATTAAGAAATAATCTTATTAATGCCAGTGGTTATGATCTAACTTTACCTCTGGGTCATGGTCATTCCTCAGGTCCATATTTTCATCATCCGAGTCTGTGTCACTCTCAGAGTCCGAGGATCTCTCTGGGTCATCGTACTGATGTTCCTCACGGGTCTGAGGCATTGTCTTCAGCTCCTCGCGGCTCCTGAAGCCCAACAGCAGGACCAGTGGGGGAATCAGGAGGCTCAGCATCACCTGTGTGATTGCATACAAAGGTATGATACCCAACATTAAACACACAAATAGAAAGGTCACTGCTGCACTGGAAATTTAATAGGGAAGTTCACATTTATACTATTTTTACATGTTCTGCAAAAAAACTATGATGACACAATGTAGGAAAGAGAAAATAAAAGAAAATATAGTAAAGCTTTTCTCAACATTATTGATGTATAAAAGTTGTAAATTTTGTTAATTCAGTGCATGGCAATTATAAAGATTCAGACTATTGAAATACTAATATTTCTATAAAAGGAAAAAGCAGACAGATAGGCACTCATGGACAAATTAATGAAAGAAAGAATTTCATTGACTCAACTGCATAACACATACTCATTGCAGCACTACCACTCTTCAACATAACACAAAGTATAACAAGAAGTGATGGCAATTTTATGTTAACACTACTACAGTTCATACACATATTCATGGAATTGATTTCACCTTTATGTTGGTGTTCTTCCTGGTTCTAAGTCCACCCAGCCAGAGGTCTGCCAGAAGGATCTGACAGCAGGTGTGGGACAGCAGAGCACGATGGTTGTCTGCCACAGCCAGTGAGAGACAAGTCTGCTTGGACCAGTTTTTCAGCTCATAAGTCAGGAGTTGCTGTGCCCGGTCATCATCTTGTCGGTAGCAGTAGTCCATCACCTGCAAGGCTGAGGAAACACAAAGCCATCATTACAAGTAGCTAGGATGTGGAGGAAGATATGTACATACTTCTAAGCATGCAAAAGAAATTAACTTATTGTGGACAGTGATTAAACTCATAACAGCCAACTCATGATAAGCCTGGATATGCATAGTTGTGGTGTGAGCTGACAGATAGTGCAAGAACCACCAGCCTTGGTTCTGGAATATTGAGGTATGTAAGAACAACTTGCCAGTGAGCACCAGTGAAGTAACCATCACATAAAACCCTGCATTGAAGTGATCACAAATATCCCACTATGTTTCATAGCTGTTCATTTGTGAGGTGGTCAGCTGCTGCCATACCACTGCCAACCACAGATAGATACATTGATAAAAAAAAATATCCATAATGATGCTTACCTAGAGTTTCAAATTCTTTAGCATATCCCTTGAGTTCTTCATAAACTTCTGTCTCTAAATCATCATCAGCTGCTTCATGTGCTAGAGCCTTGTACAACTTTGCTGCCACCAGAGCCTTGGCAATTGCTTCCTCTCCATGCTGCCACATCAGCATTGCCATGCCCTGCCTCTTAGTCAACACTGCCCACACCTGGACGATAAAAAAAAATATAGGAGGTCACATCCTACTAGCACTGTATACAACCAAGATATTAATAATGTTATGTGATATATCATCCTTTTTCATAAAACTGTCCATTTATAAAAGTATGTTGGACAGTATTTTAGAGAAGGCAAAATGTAGGAATCTACATCAATGCAAAAGGAATCATATGCATTACTAAACAAAATAGCAGCATAATGCAATGCCTTTAGGAACCAGGGATTATAATTATAAATGGCAAACCAATACTTTACAGTAGGAGTCATATGAACGTTAAATCATAATGGATTTGCTATAAATTTTTATTCTAAATCAGCAAATTAAATCCTATGTATTCTACATACATTCCACAATAACATCTGTTGGACAGGACCATGTAATGAGTGAGATGTCTTGTATTGAATATGATATTTCGAGGATGCCACAATGCTTACTAATATTATACTCACTAAAAGTTCACTGAAGGGATAGTCAAATTCAAATCTGAAGGAGAAATCATCTTGGCTGATGTAAGACTTTGGGGATGTGTTAGGGTTCTTCTGCAGCAGACTCTTGCTGGCCTGAAAGATGCTGCTGTTGTTGCGGTGCAGCCGTGGGGACCTGAGCATTGTGTTTTCATATGTGGTGCGAAACTTCTTCCTTGTATAATAAGCTCTGGTGGACAAAAGTTCAACAAAATTAGATATGCATATTTTTTTTTTCATTTTTCGGATCTCAAATAGCCTTTCAGTGATATATAGCAATCAAAGCCTTTGAAAGGAAGAAGGACATTATAGGCTGCATATCTTTGCATTCTTTAGGCCACTTAGTACTTTCATTGTAAACTAACTATGGGCATTTACAGACTCTTTAAGCCACATTTTGGTTGTTTCAATAACTTTGATAAATCTGTGGTCTATCCTTATCATACACATACCTATAAGCTCCACCCATCAATTTGTTGATGACGAAGCCAATGTCAATGAGAGTATAGCGATAGTCACGAGGAATATTCTTCTTCACATCACGAATAATGTACCGCAGTGTGTTAGAAGGTCCACTTTTCTGCAGATAATTAAGAATATATGTGATAATTTGTCTAGCAAAGTATATTTTACTCAGTTTCCTCCTAAGATGACAACCATGGCAGAAAAGTCACTAATCAGTCCTGTCCACGCATAACAATCTTTTATGGTCTCTCTCTCTCTCTCTCTCTCTCTCTCTCTCTC
The DNA here is from genome assembly GCF_017591435.1 of Portunus trituberculatus. Classification (NCBI taxonomy): domain Eukaryota; kingdom Metazoa; phylum Arthropoda; class Malacostraca; order Decapoda; family Portunidae; genus Portunus; species Portunus trituberculatus. Next base: position 14,105,490 of record NC_059298.1, read on the forward strand.
TCAAGACTGGTCTCATATTTTACAGATATTTATCTTACACCTACAATACTTAACCTAACCTCTTACTTCAAGCCATTTCTTTTCTGGCGATGTAAGTTACACCAAATTTCCTGCTCAGAAACCCACTTCCTTTAACTTTTTAAGACATAACAAACCTTTCATAACACTCACCATTCAGTCTCTCCACTCATCTCCATTACTCATATCTGGCCTTTAATATTTAAGTCTTATTTGTATCTCCAGAATTAACGGTAAGAAATCTTCCATCTTACTTACTGAGTTGTAGAGTTCTTCCAGTCTCTGGATAGTTAAAAACTTGTTCATGATAACTCCTTGCTCTAGGAGAAGCTTAACAAATTCAATGCGATCATTTACTAATGCATCCATCATGGCTTGCTCAAGAGAACCTGAAAAATTAAGAAGATTAATGCTTGTTTATCAGGAATTATGAACACTAATAATACTCAGAAATTGGTTTGACTTCTGGTCCATCTGATTTTTATGTATGCAGTTCAAATGTATCAATCTGGAGTCATTCAGACAGCAAAATCCTAAAGTCAAGGGTTGTTTTTAAATGATAAATATGACCATTCTAAAACATTTTCCCAATTAAATATGATTCAACACATCCTGTAGAGACAAGAACAGGCCAGTCCCCAGTTTATACCTTTGGACCATTCCACATCCTCACAGAAGACATGTGACCTTGCAATGTCCACTCTGTTCCAGGTGAGGGCAAGAGACAGCTGCTCTGGAGGGTTGAGTCGCTGGGCATGGAGGAGAGCTGACAGAATGCTCTGGTCCAGCTCAGAGCCTTCTTTTAGACGGAAAACAGTTATCTGTCAAGGCAATAATCAAATATTCAACACTTATAATACCAGCAGGCTTACAGCTTACGCCTGTACGTAATAGAACATTCTTTGTGGAAAGAAAGTTTAGAAGTCATTCACACTGTATCCCTTCCAATAATCTACATTTTCCTCCACTAACAGTTGAAGCAAAACAAAAAAAGAAAAAACAATAATTTATCCATGACAAATATCTGGATACTATAAAGTATCTGGGATTTGCTAATACCTAAATTCAATTATTACTAGCTACAGACATTGTTATTAATTTCACCAATATACTAGTTAAACTTTATTCATATATATTTTCACTTATTCATGTGGTGATAAGTTACTGGACCACTGACCAGATCTCTCTTGCGCATGCACTGCAGCACCTCAGTGTACAGCTTCTCTGCCTGCACAGGCCGCAGCTCAAACACTCTTCCAAGAGTTATGATCACAGTCTCACGGCTTCCTTCTATCATGCTCAGTCCTGAGTAAGTATATCTGAAGAGAAAAGATTTTTAAGAGACACATAATTGAAAAGAAAGTTTGATGCAGTTTTCAAACAGTATGTAATGAAAGAGTAGAATCCTATTTAGAAGAAAATTAGTGATGAGGACACGAGACTATATCTATCCAACTGACCATTTCAATTACAAAGCTTTATCGTATACATTTTTTATCACAACATAACAGTTTGGTCTGTTCATATACAATGTTCTACTAAAGGATAGTCTTGCATAACACTGAAACATATGTATACTGATGTCTGTGTATGTATTACAAATTTGTAGTATACATCAGTTGAAGTAGATTCATGTGATCCTGTCTCTGTATCTACATAAATTAGGTGTCTATCCAATCTTAGATAAACATAGTAAGTTCATCTTGCCATTTAGTTCAAGTTTAAAACATCAAAAGAATTTTTTTTAAAGTGAGTAGTAAATGTATTCCAATAATAAGACAAAATAATATTCACAATTCTCAACTTATTCACTCACTTATGTACAAATGCCAATATGTCAGCTGCTCTTCCCGTTCCGTCGCAAACGATAACAGGGACAGGTGGGGAGTCAGTGACATATTCCAGCACCTGCCGGATGGTCTGAGGTCCACCCTCTATGACCACACACACAACAGGAGTTGCCAAACCACCCCCTGAAAACATAAAAACATTTATCAGTTTCTCTACAAAACAGAATGAATATACAGATTTTTAATTTTTATGGTTAATGGAATGTTTTTACAATCATTTAGATATAACAGGTACATGAGCAAATGCACAAAACAATGAATGATAAGAGAAGAGATAGACGCAAAAAATTAAGACGAGTTTGTTATTAGAATGGAGAATAACTATTTACAGTATTACGTTAAAAACAAGAGAAGTCGATGGTGTGTCAGAGTTCCGTGTTTCCTCTTTCATTTAATTCATTTCCATGTGTAAAAGAGGCTGACCAAGGAATACGGATAGAAGGTAGTTACATGTGGAAGGACTAGGTTGAGAAAGGTTGCTGTTCAGGAATGGTCATCCTTTTAATGGATCCTCAAAGATTAATTATCAATAAGAAAACAATAAATTGCAATCTTTTTATTAAAGATGAGTCTCTCTCTCTGCAATATGATATCCAAGAAACACAAAAAAGTAAACTTACTATTATGAGTGACACAGGTGGCCAAAAGGAGTGGAGCTGGGAAACTCCAAAGATTTCTCTTGCAAAACATGAATTACCACAATTAGAAATATTTATATTTCTTCGAACAATTATGATACACTTACTTGTTTTAATTCTTTGCTTTGAAATGTAGTTTTCAAGCTTTCTGCGCAGAATGAGCTCTGGTCCATACTTGCCTACTGTTCCATTGTCCACCAACAGGAAAAAGGTATGGTGCTTATTCAAAGCAACAAATCTGAGAAAACAAGACATTACAATAAATATCTTTAATAAAAGTGCACAAAACCAGAAATGATCCCAGTGAAAAGAATAATAATAAAAACATAAATAAAGTAATACTAAATTACAAATAAAAATACTTAAATACATAGATAAACCAATCAAATAATTAAACAGCTAAATAAGATGACTGATCAAATACTGAGATAAGATAAATAAAATAAATAGATAAATTGTTATATCAAATAAATACAGTGGAGACTCAATACTCGAACGTCTAAATAGTCGAACTTTTCAATAGTCGAACGCAAAAGTTCAACTTAATACTTGAAAAAATACCTATTAGTCGAACATCCGTCCCCGTGGCTGTAAAGAAAAAAAGGTCTCATCCTTCCCGCTGCCCCACCGGTCCACGACAGCCAGTTGTTCACTGTCGTAAGAATAACATCGTCTTGCGCTTTCATCCTTCCCGCCGTCCCACGCGCCCCACCGGTCCACCGGAGCCAGTTGATCCTTCGCTGTCGTAAGAATAACATTGTCCTGTGCTTTCATCCTTCCCGCTGCCCCATGTGCCCCACCAGTCCACCGCAGCCAGTTGATCCTTAGCTGTCGTAAGAATAACATTGTCCTGCGCTTTCATCTTTCACAGCGCCCTACTCTCCCCACTGGTCCACCGCAGCCAGTTGATCCTTCGCTGATGTAAGAATAACATTGTCCTGAGCTTTCTTTCCATTTTTTTTTTTTTCTGCATTTAGAAGCTTACAATGGCACCGAGGCTTGTTAGTGGTGAGAATAAGCCTACAAGAAAGAATGTAGTGACAACCATCAAAAGGAAAAAGGAGATTATTGATAAATACAAGAAAAAAGGAGGAATAACCGATCGTGCAGCTGAGTACTGTATGGCTAAATCTACAGTAGCCACAATACTGAAGAAGACAGAGCTCATTAAAAGAGCTGACGCGGCTATTGGTATGAAAAGGCAATTTAAGCTACCTGTGGCAGTGGAAGAAAAGGAAAAATTGTTGATTGGATAAACCAAAGGCAGATGGCTGGTGATCCTTTGTCAGAGGGCATAATTTGTGATAAGGCTAAGCTGTTGCATCGTGATCTTATTTCTGATACTACTTCTGACTCCAATGATGATTTTAAAGCAAGTAAAGGATGGTTTGTGAATTTCAAGAAAAGAACATGATCGTGATGCACAGCAAGCCCGCAAGTGCTGACAGAGTTGCCACTGAGTAATGTGTGCCTGCTTTTTAAGAAATTTGTGGATAAGAAGCATTTAAGCCCACAACAGATCTTTAATTGTGATGAAACTGGCCTGTTTTGGAAAAAAAAGGATAAAAACTACCAAACATGATCTATATAACAAAGGAAGAGAAGTGTTTGCCAGGACACAAGCCCATGAAAGACAGGCGAACCCTGCTTCTGTGCGTCAGTGCTAGCGGCGACTGCAAAATTAAACCGATGTATTTTTCTAAACTTGGGTTTGGCAATGGCTGGAATGAATTACCTGATTTATAGGTATCAATAGTCAAACTTTTTAATACTCGAACGGCCATTTGGAACAAATTAAGTTCGAGTATTGAGTCTCCACTGTAATTTCACATTTACAAATGCCATTTTAAGGATAGCTTTCTTCTCTATCTACAAAATAAAAACAACTTCCTTCTTTCTATAACAATGATAGAGACAGAGCTTCCAGGAAAACTCACTTTGATTTTGGTGAATTAATAGGGTGGTAGGGGACATCCTTATTGCGGCCCACCAGGTCCTGCCGCCTCTCAATGATGCCCCAGGGAGCAATACCCACGCTCACCAGGTGGCCGCTGCGTACTCTTAGCGAGCTCTCCGTCACCAGCGCCTCCCCCACGTGCCTGGTGACTCCTGCTCAAACACCTTCATGTTACTGAACTACTTTGTGTCTTGAAAGGCAATAATATAACCCTACAACCAATCCTCACAATCCATACTAACCACAAAGAGGCTTACATGAGCTACATAACATGACTGTCACCTCCAATTCCACTGCCTCTCACTAACCAGGTGGAGGGAGGCACCAATTAATGTCAAAGGGTGGTGTATCAAACAGGATGGTGCAAGAGGTGTGAGGTGTCAGGTGGGGACTTTGTACAATTTCAACACTTCTTTAACTCTGCTGAGCCACCACAAAACTATTTTACCCATAAGAATAAAAAAACCTCTAACTTATTATCTAGGCATGGTTCAGGAACAGTCCTCTTGCTGACCAAACAACCACCCATATTTATTAATTTTCTTTTTCTCTTCAGTGTAGGAGTTCTAATAATACAGCTGCCTATAATTGGACACATTCAGACTCAAAATCAATAGTTAGAGAAGAAAACACTGAAAATGAGCTCCACAAGCCAGTCAATCAAGCCCTACAACTAACTCTCTAAGACTAATCATTATGAAGCCATTACAAATGCATATTCACACACATTATATGTATTTGTGAATCAAATAATTGAATTAAATACAGCAAACACACACACACACACACACACACACACACACACACACACACACACACACACACACACACACACCATAAAAGATCAACATCCAAATAACAAAAAAGCACCAACTTAAACATAATAATAACAGTGAAAGCCAATGCTTGACTTATCTCATAATGAATATCACCGTTAGCTTTACCACTCATCACTCATACTCAACAGCAAGAAAAGCAAAAATTACAGGGAGAAATAAAATACTGTGAAGCTAATGTCCATAGAAGTATGTTGCACAGGTCTACCTACATCACTGAAGCAAGGAAAACATAACACCATTGTGGTTATACTTGTGTAGAAATAGTAAGAAAAGGATATCTTTATGAGACTATATATTTCATTCACACAGTTTAACTTAAGACTTCCTGGAAATAAAGCAGAGGAAATTATTGTGAAAATAAAGTATCAAAGTATAAGCAAAAAAATAAGAATACAAAAAAGATAAAGGTCATACCTTCTAGTGCATCAGCATTGTGCAACAATAACCAGAGTAAAACGCAATGATCCCCACGCTTGTACATCATTGTATTAACAATTAAAAGAAAAGATTTAAATACACTATATATCTTAATACAAATTTATTAACATTATCCCTTAAAGCCAACTGGGCTGACCCCAGACACACCTGTGTTTGTGCCAGCAGTGAAGACCCATGCTCCCGTTGTCTTGGCAGCCTTTAACAGACCCTTTCTGATCACCTTCTTCAGCTTGGGCTGTAGGTCAAAGTTTGCTTTTCCACCTTGAACTGTGATCAAGAGCTTTGGGAGGTCCAGTCCCCACTCCCTGGTAAGGAGCTGCAGAGTGTTGTCGGGCCTTGTGTCGTGGGCCAGCCGGATGTACTGCAATATGATTTTATCCTCATCAGACACTTTGCCTCCATGCTGAAGTCCTAAAATCAGATATATTTATCTACTTCTATTTGTCATAATTTTTTTGTTTATGATACTTCATTAACCAGTAATTTTCTGTATGTACTGACATAAGTTTATTGAAAAACAACATTTCTTTTATTTCTCTATATTGCAAACTATTGCAGTCCATACTAAATATGCAGTGTTTTCTTCAAATACTAAATTCAACCAATACACAACATAGTTTGCCTTTCTACATGCACTTTTCTCAACTGACATGAGCCTTGGTGGGATGTGCGCCTCCTTGGAACTCGAGAATTCCATAGGCGTCTGTGGGGAGGAGCTGTGTGTGTCTTGAGGGACTCCAATGAAGGTCTTCTCCGTGCCGCAGGGTGGCTGGCGACCCATCGCGGTGATACTGCCACAGCTGTCCACAGCAACATCTGATGGCCAATAGCATATATAGAACATTTGAAACAAATTGACAACAAAAAAAGATAATTATATACACAGATGGAAACAAAGAGGGAGACAAATAAGTCTTAACTTCGTGAATTAGATATCAAGTATGAAATACTATAATGTCCTCATGAGTATAAATTAGCAGTTAAACATCACAAGAATCAAACAATTCTTATATAATTCTAGCAAATCTATTTACATTTATTAGAAATTTAGTTACAATGAAAAAATTATGGCATAATAATATTTCAGTGGCAATATCCATCCAATATGCAGCAAAGATTCACAGGAAACTAACAGTGTAATCTTGACACATAAAAAATTAGTATGTAATTTAAATGAATAAATAGCCTATACAGTAGTAAATTATATACATGCTGTATCTTGAGACAGACAGTGGAAAATTCTTGTATATTTTGCAGCAGTGAGTAGTAATGTGGCATTGTGGAATATGTAGCCCAGGGTGTATGAAGTGCCTGCTGTGTGATCTACAGATGAGATGGAATAGCTACCTGTGTACCTGGTAGTACACAGTCAAGCTTAAGACTTGATCTTTAGGAGAGAAAATTCCTTTACTGTCAGGCTGATCAGTAGCCACAAAAATATGAATAAGGCCTGAGAACCTCTATTATAAAGACAACAGTGTTATTTCTTTGTTCTGACCCTCCTTAAGAAATATGAGAAATACTTCCACACTATCCACTATCTTGTAATTATTACACTCCTCATCCCCCATCCCATTCAAGACTGCCCCACACAAATTAATTATCAATCATCATTCATCACTGCTGTCACTCATCATTACCATATATCAAGTAAGGCAACCTAGCTGCCACTACACCTGCCAGTCACTGCTGGCAATTGTTCTGAGTTGTCATTCACACCACTACTGCCCATGGAGAGGCATGCAAAATATGTACAGAGCCTATGGGAAGTCACTTGTGAGATATCTAGTAAGAATTGCCGCTGTTAGTCTTGGGTAGAGAGCTGTGAAATGGCTCTTAATCTTGTAAAAGTGAAGTGTAACCATGAATTTTGATGTTTGCTTACACAAAAAAGTAATAATATCTATTTAGGACTAAGAAATTTGAAATAGAAATAAGTATCTCTATTCTTTAATATATATATATATATATATATATATATATATATATATATATATATATATATATATATATATATATATATATATATATATATATATATATGAAGAGTATAAATGGACAGAAGATTCTCTCTTAAGCATATTCTATTAAAAGTAATGGCAAGTTCTGCATTTATTATTTTCAAGATATTTTCTTTATACCTTAGGATAGTCTTCAATTTCCTTCCAAGAGTATTGATGGTTTCACCGTAGCTAACCATTGGTGCTAGATTCAGATTTTGGTTCCCATGAACCTTCTTCAGTAGCTGGGAGTAGTTGTCTCTACGGTGGAAGGGTTAGGAGTGAAGTTACCGCCTGGCTGTGCTCTTTATATACACTCAGCTTTGCTCTATGGACGGAGCTGATCGGCTGGTGTTTTCTCGTCACTCGGTAGGGCTGCCACTTTGTTTTTCTGCCTTGTTTTCTTCAGAAAATTTTCAAGCACTACCAAGTATGAAAAAAACAAGGCTGAAAAATGAAGTCGCAGCCCCACCAAGTGACGAGAAAACACCAGCAAATCAGCTTTGCCCGTAGAGAAAAGCTGAGTGTATATAAAGAGCACAGCCAGGTGGTAATTTCACTCTCAACCCTTCCACCATAGAGACAACTACTTCCAGCTACAGAGGATCTGGATCTAGCACCAATGGTTAGCTATGGCAAAACCATCTATTTTTTTTTTTTTTTTTTATCTATACAATGTGGGTTTTTCACGGGAATTTATGGGCTAAAGGAGATACTTTTTGGGGTACCTCCTATCTCAAAGCCTACCCACTAGGAAACCGTTGCCCTGAGTGAGGAAGCCCAACCTACACTTGGACCATGAACAGGATTCGAACCTGTGTGCCTGGAGACCCCTCGGACCACAATGCACGCATGGTTCCACTGTACCACGGCGGCCCTTGGAAGAGAATTGAAGAATATCCTAAGGTATAAAGAAAATACCTTGAAAACAAAAAAATGCAGAACTTCCCATCACTTTTGATAGAATATATATATATATATATATATATATATATATATATATATATATATATATATATATATATATATATATATATATATATATATATATATATATATATATATATATTGTGTGCTGACTGTACAGCATGCATCATAAGGGCACTGTATGTCAGTCAGAATCATGCTGACTTTGTTATGCCAGAAATCAGAGGAAATATTTGCTAAGATAGTAATGAAAATGTAAAAAAAAAAAAAAAGCACTGAAAATGTGCATAAAATAATGGCATAAATTTTGAAAGCTGAAACAGCTTCAGCCTAAGTAAAAAAAAAAACAAATTTCATTATAACCCACAGTTAAAAATTGCTAAACAAGGAAATGAAAGACCTAGCACACTGTGTGTGCGTCTTAATGCAGACTTGCTTGATTGAACACTGAACTTGTGCAGAGTTAACAAAATTGTATTATGTAATTATCTGAAGTAGCTGTTGTTGCCTGGACTTACTTTGCTGCTGATGGATGGGAATTACAAAGTTTTTCAAGGAAAATGAGCTGTGCATACTTTTTTTTTATCAACATTACTTCATTAAAGTACATGAGTAAGAAGAAAATCCAGTGATATAAATTACAGTTTATTGTATTTGGTATCTTTGCTGTTCTCTTCTTGAAATTAAATAAATTTTGTAGGTGAAAGTCATAATAAAGATGAAAGCAGGCCTGGGAATATGTCAACAGCAGAAAAATAAATTTAGTAGTGCATGGTTATTTTTGCTGTAATTAATAGTAAAAGTCTCAGTGATGGGTATGTATCAAGATGCTCTAAATGCTGCTCCAGAGTCATGTCACTGTTCAGCATCTCATGTTACTTGCCGCTTCACTACACAATACTGTAATGACTCCATGCTATGTGGTGGCAACTTCATACAATTTGCGTACTGCCTGCTAGAATCATTAGTTTCGTCATGCACTTCCTGTTGACCACTTACTCCAACACACTTCTTCCTGGTCTGAGAGCACAAGGAGAGGATTTCAAGATAGATAAAATTTCTTTCTCTTATGTATCTACAGGTTATAAAGTTATCTTTAGTTAGATGCATGCCATTACTGAAGTATACTATGGTGGTAATAGTAATGTTATTGTTTTTGCATACTTTTAATAGTAAACACATGACTGACAGGTGTGGATGGCAAGTGAATGAAAGAAACCTGTTGTAGCAGAAACATTCTTCTTCTGAATGGCAACTGGTGTCAGACAAATGGAGTGATGCAGGGCGAAAGAAGTGTGTGAGATGGCAGGAATGGAAGACCAGGTATTTTAAGCAAATTATGGCAGAAAAAGAAATAAGTACAAGGAATATCTCAGATGAAATAGACACCTTGAGTGAAATAAATTGCTAAAAATTACCAGAATTAAAGTAAGAATAAACATAAAATTTTGGTCTATAGCTAGGAGTGATGCATTAACTATCAAATAAGAAAAGATGAGGAGGAATGGATGACAATGATGCAAGACCATGGTGGCTTGGAGAATTTTTTCTTTTCACATTTGTCCCTAGAAATGTGAATTATGATTATGTCTTATGTTAATACAGTGTGCACAGCCAGTTGAGAAATTACAAAAATGTTAGGTTAGGTAAGTTTACCTTATGGGGGGTTCAAGGGGGCTATAAGCCCCCCTAAGTTAGGTTACAAAATGTTAATGAAGTTAGTTTACTCTATAAGGGATAGAGTTGGAGCACTGCTTCCCTGGTTAAGAGGTTACAAAATGTTAGGTTAGGTTAGCTTACCTTATGGGGGTTACAGTAGGTAATGGGGGATCAAGGGTAGAAAGGGTATTGCTTGACACAACATATTTATCAGGTAATATAACAAAACACACAAAATAGTCATATCTTTAAACTTCATGTTAACCCAATCCTGTAGTAAAATGTATAGTGCTTACAGATTTCAACTGGATGAAGACTGACATTTGGAAGCAAGAGGAGGTTCAGGAAAATAGGACATATGAGACAGAAAAGCCTTTCAGCTGGGCATGACCACCACAACCTCGCCATAATTCTAAAGTGACCTTGCAATGGTTAGGTAACAGTGTGGCCCAAACAAACACACAAGAGGAATAGCTTATCCGCATGTTGGACTTATGGAAATAACCTTAGCCTACCAATTTCCATAGACATTTAACTTAATTTCTCGGAAATATATTGCGTTTTTTTTTTTTGTCATGATCTAAAAAAAAAAAAAATAATAATTAGTCTAAATTTAGCCAGACTTAGCACTCTTAGGAACACAATAATGTTATTTCAATACCATCCCATCATGTTGCAATCACCAAACTACAAAAAATAGGACTTTCAGCCCTCAGACAGACATACTCCAGTAACACCACACTACTACATATTATGACATCTGACACAAACATACCACAAAAGATAGCATGCACTGTTAGTGTGGTGCAAATGTCTCGGTGTGACAGCAGTGCTATCACACATGACATGGAAGGGCCGGCGGCGACTCACCTGGCGTTGTCCTTGCTGCTTGGGATGAACTTAATGCACTCTCGCTTGTTGAAGACGGTCTCTACCCACCGCGGCCCCGCCTGAAATACACGCCGATTAATTTTCTTCTTCACCTTTCCCATCACACGGGGAAAAGCTGGGAATACCATAATGAATGACCATTGTTTTAACTCATCAAGACAAGTTCTCAACAGCGCCAAGTAGTAAAGCATTATTTAGAACTAGCGATGCCTCTGAGCAACCGAATCACATCCACGCAGTTTGCATATTGACAATCAGAATAAGTTCCTAAAGTTACTAATTAAAAAGCTTACTTTCATAGAAGATAAAAGTGAAATGTGATAAAATCATTGTTCAACTTGAAAGAAAAAACATTCAAGGAACAGGAGAAACTAATAATATAGGTAATATGCAAGCTGTCGAGTTTGGAAAAAAATAATGTCTTCCAGCAAGAAAATTCCTAAAAAGGACACACACACACACACAGAGAGAGAGAGAGAGAGAGAGAGAGAGAGAGAGAGAGAGAGAGAGAGAGAGTCCCAATAAGTTTCGTTTAAGTGAAAAGCGGGGCAAGGCAATGATGGTGATGGTGGTGGTTGTGACGACTGACGCTTGCTTGCAATGAGGACAATAGGGACCCATGAACTGCGAACTGCTGTATTTAGCTAAATAGTTATTGGGGGCAGTGTAAATAGCAGTGTGTGTGGTGGGGTTAAAGCTGAGGAGCCGTAGGGGAAGTGGGTGGGTGGGTGGGTGTTGGAGGCAGTGACGTCAGCGCCCCACCCCCGCGCCAGAGTGAGTGGTGGTGGAGGAGAAAGAGAATGAAACATAGAAAGGTAGATGGGTAATGAAATGGAGTCTCAGATAAAGGTGAGAGTGGTGAAGTAATCAGATCATGTTTAGTGAAAGCAACGATTGTGGTTATGAGGGATGATTGTCCTTCGTTACCCTCTCTATCCAGTCTTCCTGCCCGGTCCAGACCCGCCACCTCTTCCTTATCACCTCCCGCCATTGCTATCACCTTCCTGTGCCCTTACCAACATCTCCACGCGCTGATGCTCCCTCGCATTTCACCTTTACTCCTTCCACCTCCTCGTCCACCCTACTGAGTTCCTGTCTGTTTGTCTTCCACTTTGAATGCTGCTTCCACAACTATTTATTTATTTTTTTCTATTTTTTTTTTTTTTTTCATCAGGTGGGCTTTAGGTGCTCCTGATTGTATGCACACCCACACAAATACACGATACTGAAACTCGATCAGCCACACAAATAAGTCGACATTTAGTTTCATTGGAAGTCGTTTTGTTTTAATCTATTTTATCTATTTATTTATCTATTTCTTTTTATGGGATAAGGAAGATGGAAAGATAATTCGATGTGAGTAGTGTGGTATGTGGATATTTTTTATTATTTATTTCACGTCATAACAAGTTACCAGCTTTAACACCTCTTGCAACACGTAGGATTTTAATCAACTTCTCTGGAAGTGCCGTGACATTTAGTGTGTGTGTGTGTGTGTGTGTGTGTGTGTGTGTGTGTGTGTGTGTGTGTGTGTGTGTGTGTGTGTGTGTGTGTGTGTGTTTTGTTTGCGAATAAAAAAAAAAAAAAAAAAAAAAACAGGACCTTCATCTGGGTATTATAAGCGACCTTGAAGCCCCCGAGTCCCTGGATTTTTAAAGGTGTCCCTGCAGCACTCAAAACACCGGCCACGTCCCCGGCTGGCGGCGCTGGCAGGAGTGTGTTGACGCCCTGTGTTTGCTGTCCTTGAGAGGATGTGCGAGGGCACCGAACGTGAGCCAGAGGAGTCTTTGTGTTGATTCCTCCTCCATATGGAACACCATAAACATTTAGGTCTCTTCTTGGAGTGTTTTCCTTAAGCAATCAAAGTGAAGGGTGAAAAATATAAAGCCACCAACGTGAGAATTCTGAATGCTAAGTAGAAGGTATATTTAGATACGTGTTGACATTCCTTTCATGGTAGAACAAAGAAGCATAAGGAAGCACTGAGGAAGACTAAACAACAGTAGACTTAAGAGGAACTTGACACCATGCTAAGGCGACTGCACCTTTAGCGCCGCTCAGACCGTATGGTATGTGGGGCGCTGACGTCAGTGCTAATCATTCAGGCATTACGAATCAGTGCTACCATAGACGAAAACTGCCGTAAAAAGAGATTGCACCACTAAACACGCACACGCACACGCACAGGCACACGCACACACACACACCGCATAGTGTAGTGGTTAGCACGCTCGACTCACAATCGAGAGGGTCCCGGTTCGAGTCCCGGAAAGCGGCGAGGCAAATGGGCAAGCCTCTTATGTGTAGATCCTGTTTACCTAACAGAAATAGGTACGGGATGTAACTCGAGGGATTGTGGCCTCGCTTTCCCGGTGTATGGAGTGTGGTGTGGTCTCAGTCCTACCTGATGATTGGTCACTACGAGCTCTGAGCTCTTTCAGTAGGGGAAAGACTGGCTGGGTGACCAGCAGACGACCGTGGTGGTGAATAACACACACACACACACACACACACACACACACACACACACACACACACACACACACACACACACACACACACACACACATAGATTAATGCTGGAAAAAACGATCTCCAGTAAGTGCAAGTAGCAATATATAAATATTTATTCACTCTTTTTTTTTTTAACTCACTAGTCTCTACTAAGTGCAAATAACAAAGCTTTTTTCTTCGGCGTTAATGTCAATAGGACCGCCACCAATCTTTCCTCGCCCTCAGAAAACACGCCTGAGATTAACGAACGGTGAAATTAAACAACCTTACATGCTGACCTTTGTTTTGGTGGCGTTCAGAAGGAGCGTCATACATCAAAACACAGGACAATCTCTCGTAAATCAAGTGCATCTTGTTTTAACACTAGATTCATTACGGATTGCGGGAGCGGCTACTGATGGCTGATATTCCCTGATGAGACACGTGTACGGGCCGCTGTGATCATTTTTTCCCCTTTAAATAATCAAGAAAACATTGCAAGGTGAAAAATTTTAAAAAGAAAGAGAGGGGGAGAAAAAAAATGCTCATTTATCTTTTGATTTATAATGGTTATGGAAAGAGTGGAAAGTACAGTATATATTTTTCAAATTTTTCATTTTATTTTCTTTACGGTACGACGCTTTGGCAAGAAAAAAAATAATTGTATTTTTGAACTCATATATTTCTTTGTGTGTGGCGTACATTAGACAACGAGGTGAAAGGAAGGGGAGATATGGTGCCTGTGTGTGTGTGTGTGTGTGTGTGTGTGTGTGTGTGTGTGTGTGTGTGTGTGTGTGTGTGTGTGTGTGTGTGTGTGTGTGTGTGTGTGTGTGTGTGTGTGTGTATTTACCTATTTGTATTAACCTATTTGTGTATTACAGGGCCCGAGCTAAGCTCTGTGTGACCTGTCTCCTTGTCCATTCCTGTCATATCTCTCTTTCATCTGATTGACACACACCGCGTCAACGACATGACTGCTCAGTTTATTCCACTTATCAATGCTACGATGCGGGAAACTGTATTTTCTCACGTCATTTAGACAGATGTCCTTTATTAGCTTTTTTCCATGTCTTCGGAGATGATTACTTGTGGTCACCTTTATCAACTCTCTGTCCAGTATGTCAATCTTGTTCACCAATTTATACATAGTTATCATGTCTCCTCTTGTTCTTCTCTCTTCTAATGTGGTCAGCCCCAGCTTCCTCAGTCAGTGTGTGTGTGTGTGTGTGTGTGTGTGTGTGTGTGTGTGTGTGTGTGTGTGTGTGTGTGTGTGTGTGTGTGTGTGTGTGTGTGTGTGTGTGTGAGAGAGAGAGAGAGAGAGAGAGAGAGAGAGAGAGAGAGAGAGAGAGAGAGAGAGAGAGAGAGAGAGAGAGAGAGAGAGAGAGAGAGAGAGAGAGAGAGCAGACATAGAATAAAGACTAAATCTATATGAGAGAATAACTATGGCCAGACCAGCGCTGAGAGCAATAAAACCAGCATTACACGAGTCAACACATTCACATTCACACGACTGACATTACTTAACACTCCGAACCTTCTACCTCACTCAAACAACCACGCCACTGATGTGATGTCGAACAAGTGTGACTGACGGCAGAGGTACAAGACTAGGAGATGCACCGCCTGTTTGTTTACCTCTGCGCAAGACTGAGAGGAATGCGACGCGACCAGGCAGATGCATGTGTCAGAAATAGTTGGAGAGAGTGTTGAGGGAGCTTGACAGACTGAGGAGGAGGAGGAGGAGGAGGAGGAGGAGGAGGAGGAGGAGGAGGAGGAGGAGGAGGAAAATTCTCTGCTAGTGTGACGTGGAGTTAGATGACCAAGGACTCGGAATGTCAGGATGGGTGAAGGTGATGGCTAAGGGCAGTGAACGAATGATGGTGTGTGAGGAAGATGGATGATGTGGTGGTGGATGAAGCTTGTGGATACTGGAGGTGGATGAGTGGTGGGTCAGGATAAAAGTGATGGATTATAACGGTGGTGGATGAGGTAGTAGGTAAATGTGGTATATGAGTGATGGATAAAGCTTTTATATGAGGGTAATGGATGATAAGGATGCCGTACGTTTGGCAAGAATGTCAAAAAATACTTTAGCTAATCAGCCATGTAAGTTTTGGAACGGTTTTCTCTTAATTATTGGAAGAAATTGAAGTGTTCCTGCCTTATACAAAAGAATTAAATACAAAACCGTTGGGCTTTTCTTATCCCCGCCTAAGAAAATAAAAAAGCGAGATTATGATACACTAAAAATACAAAACCTTTCATGATTAACCCCTAGTTTCATTCCCATGACGCGTTTCCATATTCATTTTGCTTACTATTTGGTGATTATATACAGTTTCAGAAACTCATGGTGGGGGGAGTAAAGTAGTGAAGACTCTGGCCATTAATCTTCTTACCACCATAGATCCTTATTAATGTAAAAAAAAAAAAAAAATGGTCTAATCGTACGCAAATGTCAAGGTAAAAAATGTGTCCCAGTATTGAAGGAGTTAATTACATATTGGTGGCGTTCAAAGCAGTATTCTAAATCATACCACAATTTTGGTGTAGGTACTCTCTTGAACAGTGACAAGCTACTATAAACAGCTACAACAATACACTGACTATAAAAAAGAAATACATACCAAGGTATACGCAAAAACATAATTTGTTTACGAATAATAACAAACACATTTCCACAAAGTGATTATTCAAATTTCAACATCGATTTCAACAACAACATTGGAGGACATTTATCCTTGACTTTCTCTCCCAAAAATGACATCGGATACAAACTGAGAGAGCTCGATCAAATTTAGCCAAAACCGCCACGATTTACTACGCGCGTCCATCATCATGCTCCACTGCGTCACACACACACACACACACACACACTACTCTCATTCATCATTCCTCAACAAGCTCCTTCGTCCCACCTGCATCCCGCTCCTTCCTCCAGCCCAGCCAAAACATATTTCATCTCCCATTTCAACTTCGTATCTCTTCTCTCTCTCTCTCTCTCTCTCTCTCTCTCTCTCTCTCTCTGTGTGTGTGTGTGTGTGTGTGTGTGTGTGTGTGTGTGTGTGTGTGTGTGTGTGTGTGTGTGTGTGTGTGTGTGTGTGTGTTCTGAAAACGCCAACAACAAAGCCGGAAGATCAAAGAAGAAAATGTTAGACGAGCTCTTTTGTAATTCGCTGAGCCAACACTGAAGACGATGACGACAACGATGCAGTCCCCTGGTGCCGCTTCTCCTCCACTACACTCGGTAACAAGTCTTAGTCTTCGAGTCTCTTAATCTGCACGCTCTTCGTTCCTGCTACTACCAACTTAAAGTCACCACCACCACCACCACCACCATTATTGCTGTTGATGATGCTGATACTACTAGTTCATTGTTGCTGGTGTTACTGCAACTGCTACTTTTACAACTATACGTAAGAAAAAGATAAGGAAAAAGGAGGAGGAGGAGGAGGAGGAGGAGGAGGAGGAGGAGGAGGATGAGGACGAGGAGGAGGAGGAGAACAACTACTGCTACTACTATTTTTACTACTATTATTACTATTATTGCGACCCAACTCGTAACATGACCACCTGTTTTTGTTTTCGTTTCTTCTCTTATCCTACAAGTTCATGTCGTCGACTTAATTTTCTTTGAAACTTAACTTCTCCAACTTTCACACCCCAAATAGTTTCCACACTTCGTCTTCTCATTTTCCTCCTCCTTTTCTTTTTTTCTTCATTTCCTCCTCCTCCTTCTCCTCCTCATCGTCCTCCTTCTCCTTTCTCTGACCCTCCTCCCTTCCTGCAATACTCCATCATCATCAAATTCTTTCTCTCATCTCCTGATCCACTTCCTCATCAACGATCTACTCTCCCTGCTCCCGCCTGCCTCGGCCGCCTCTGTCACTCATTCCTCACTCACGCCTGTCACAACACCAAGCTAACGCTTGACTGACTGAATGATTCTCTCTCTCTCTCTCTCTCTCTCTCTCTCTCTCTCTCTCTCTCTCTCTCTCTCTCTCTCGCTTGCTAGTTGAGTGGCAAGTCTTATCATCGAGGCTATTCTGAGAAGGGAAGTCTATCACAGAAAGCGAATCACATGTAGTCTATCTGAGAAGGGGGAACCTAGTAAAGAAAGGAAGCCTATGATGAAAAAAAGCCTAAAAATCAGTATCCTATTCACAGAAACCGCTCCAATATAGAAAACCCAGCAATGAAAAAAGGCCTATTTTATAAGGGAACCAATCATCAATCTGGCAAAGATAACCTTCAGTGACAGAGCATTTCCAGCGGTCTTATGAACACAGCACACAGCCTCATCGCGGCGCCAAAGTAAATAAGTATAATCGTTAGTTGCTAATTAGAGAAAGTATTAAGCTGTAAGACCCGAATAATGAGGCCAGCTTAGGCACCCGAGGCTGGCTAATACCTGGGATGAAGTTGTGAGCGTGCAATACACCGAATCTTGTATTGCAAATGACTTCTTCTTCGGGACCTTAGAATGCCTTAACCAGAACATCGATTTTAACATATTCTATAGACCGTTCATCCCAAAGAATCCAGGCCGAAACTGCTAGTTCGGTTGGCAGTCCTGCCCACCCCCGCCGCCACTAAACCTTCCCGACACTTAAATTTTCTTCAAGTACATTTATTTTTCTTCACTTAATCAAAAACCTTTACCCCCAAAAAATCAACACACAATATTTTCTTTCCGTAACAAGAAAAAAAAACTGGGCTTCGAAAAAATCTAAGAAAAAAAAACGTTTATCAGGTTTTCTCATAGTGTTCTATACTACAATATGTTTCCATGACGATCTGAAGGCAGCACAGGAACGACTATTATTAAGGACGAGGCTTGGCGAGGCGGTAGTGGGATGGGTAAACTAAAGAAAATTAATGGAGGCGACGGGATGAATAAGATAATGGGGCGGTGGTCTGAAAAGGAGGAGGAGGAGGAGGAGGAGGAGGAGGAGGAGGAGGAGGAGGGGACGAAAAGGTCAATAAAGGAAAAGGAGGTGAAGGAACAAAACAGGACAAAAATAAGGATGTGTAGAAAGAGGAACACAATGACCAAGAATGATATATGAAAGAAGTGAGGAATTGGAAGGATGTTTACAGAAAGGAGAGGAAGGAGGATGGTAATGATCTAATTAGGCCGCGAGGAACGTGTGGAAAGAGATTATGCTGAGAGCGACAGGAAAAGGATATCGGCAGAGGTGTAGAATGAGGACACAAACACACACACACACACACACACACACACACACACACACACACACACACACACACACACACACACACACACACACAGATAAATAGACAGATAGAGATACATTTTATTAACCACTACTCACCATTTGTACGTATAGTTACTGCTGCGTGTCTTCATCCTAGCTTATCTGCGAAAGGAAAAAACACAACATCAATACATGAAATATACAAAAATGAGTGCTAAAGTCAGCTAAAGCGCCTTACTTTTCTCGCTTACATGATCACAGCCTCTGATGTAGCCCAGCACGGCGCGACCAGTAGGAAACAAGAGATGTTATTGAAATGTGGCTGGCGGATCCCGTAGACCTTTGTAGGTTAAGCCAAGCAGTGTATCATCGACGTCTCCTCTCACCTCCCACGGACTGACTGGTTACTGGGACAAATGTACTAGCGTGTATTTTATTATTTTTTCCCCACAATGCATGGACTGACTCTCTCTCTCTCTCTCTCTCTCTCTCTCTCTCTCTCTCCTCAAATAAGAACATAAATCAGAAAAAAAAGCACTGCACTTATACACGTGTTTTTAAATATTAATTTATCAAGATATTTTACGCTTCCGATAATGGCGTTAAAAATATGAACGCTGCTGTGTCGGATTTTCCACCAGCGGATTGAAAAAATAATACTAAAGAAAAAGAAAAATCCTGACCTCGAATTAGCAACTCCTGAATAATGCAACGTAAATATTCATGTGTGTATATTCACGTCCACTTCACCTAAAGTTCTTGTCTACATTTTCTGTTATTAAAAGAAAAAGCTAAGAAGATTAAATATTTATTTCCATCGCACTCTTACGTATCTTCTTACATGAAATATATATTCTCTCTCTCTCTCTCTCTCATATATATATATATATATATATATATATATATATATATATATATATATATATATATATATATATATATATATATATACCATGCGGGCTTTTCACGGGAATTTATGGGCTAAAAGGGGATACTTTTGGGGCACCTCCTATCTCAAGTCCACCCGCTAGAAAACTGTTGCCTCAAGTGAGGAAGCCCAACCTACACTCGGACCGTGGACAGGATTCGAACCCGTGTGCTTGGAGACCCCTCGAACCCCAAAGCACACATGTTTCCACTGTACCACGGCGGCCTCTCTCTCTCTCTCTCTCTCTCTCTCTCTCTCTCTCTCTCTCTCTCTCTCTCTCTCTCAACAAGTGACCCATTCACCGGCGTGGTAATTGGGAGTGAGTTGTGAATTGGAAAGGTCGAGTTCAGTGTTCCTTCTCCCTGCTCCCAGGCTGCCTTCATCCAGGTGCTTTATCTTAGTGTTCTATTACCCCGCCCCGGTCTCTTGTTGTTGTATCCTGGGTCCGTGGTTTGTTGGTTTGATCCCCGGTTTGATCCCAGAGTTCCCTCGTCCATGTCCTCCTGCATTTAAAACCTTTATCTTTGTATAATGACCTGTTTGTTTTGTTCACCTTATTTTATCCTTCTTTATTTTTATTCTTTCCTTTCTTTCTGATTCCGTGATGCAGTATTTATTGTAATGTATGGTTACGACACACACATTGAAAACCAGAGCCTCCTATATTTTGTTTAGCTGCGTCATTGTTTCTTCCTTCACCTCCACACTACGCCTCCAACACCTGCACTGTCCACACACCACATCGCATGTCACGGTGATGTGCTGGTGAACAAGTCTTTATACCAGCAACGTGAATTACCGTAGCCGTGCATTATATCTTGTCCTGCTTTCAAAATGTAGCCCAGCGAAGACCTAAATGTGTCTTGTTTGAAATCTCTTGTAATCTCTTGTAACCTCTTATATCTTGAGTTTCATCTCTCGTGTATCACTCCCACTTTCCCCCTTCTCTCCTTTGTCATTCCTACCTCCACTTTGCTACTTTATCTTCCTCTTATTTATCACTTTCTTCCCTTCTCCGTTCTTTCTTGTCGTTCCTACATATGAGTGTATTTCCATTATCTTCACTCTCCTTTTCATTTATCACTTCCTTCCTTTTGTCCTTTCTTATCCTAGTCTATCTGTACTCTCTCTCTCTCTCTCTCTCTCTCTCTCTCTCTCTCTCTCTCTCCCTCTTTCAAGCCAATGTCAGAGGCTGCATACACTCCATCATTTCCCTAACAGATGACGGCGCCACGTGAGAGGGAGAGAGAGAGAGGGGAGGGGGCGGAGTGTCACGTGAGAGGGATGAGCCTGCCGCCCACTCCAGCTCCAGAAGTGCGATAGTGGAGGACTTTGTGATGGTAAAATTGATGCTAATGCTCCTCTTGTCTAGTGATGTGACGAGAACACGGAAGGGAATGTAGAAAGAGAGGAAGAGACTGGCTGTAGTGATCTGCTGGGTCTTCGTCTTCACATAATGAGTTGGGGCGCTGGAGTACACTTGATGTGATTAATGATTGGGTGTAGGAGAGAGAGAGAGAGAGAGAGAGAGAGAGAGAGAGAGAGAGAGAGAGAGAGAGAGAGAGAGAGAGAGAGAGAGAGAGAGAGAGAGAGAGAGAGAGAGAGAGAGAGAGAGAGAGAGAGAGAGAGAGAGAGAGAGAGAGAGAGAGAGAGAGAGAGAGAGAGAGAGAGAGAGAGAGAGAGAGAGAGAGAACCGTACCTGCCTGTGCTCATTAAGTTTACGTATCTCTAAAATTATACAAGTAAAAATATACCCGAGATGATTTTGCTTGTTATCTCCTTCATAAAATGAGAAATTACAGCAGTCTTGAATATTTTGAAGGCAAATGATCTAGAAGACTAAAATCATTGTGCGTGTTTGTAATAAAGATTCTTAAAACACCCGAGGCAGCGAGAGGGAAAATGAAATAGACTGCAGGGGAACGGAGACGGGTAAGTACACTACTGAATAGGGAAAGATGTAGATAAAGACACACGCGTTCCTCGGAAGGGTCGGGTGCGGTGTTAACTAGTGATAAAAGGACATCTATTCCTGTAAGTCAATCGTGAACATGTGACTGAATGAATGTATATGAATAAATGACTAAATAAGTGATAGACTGACTGATGAAAGTGACTATGGAAAGAGTAGCTGAAAAGTCGGTGTGACGGAGTGACAGCGAGTGGTGGATGGCTCGTCAGTGAATTAATGAAAGGGGATCAAGTGGATGGCAGATAATTGAGCGCGAGTGGGCGAGTGAGGGAAGGTAAAGGTTATGCCGCCAAGTGTCGGTGACTGAACTGAGGAGGAACAAAAAAAAATAACACGGTGGTAATGAGGACGTTAAAGAAAATAAGGGTACACGAAAGATGAGTAAAGGAGAATAGAAGAGTGGAGAAAAAAGTAGAGGAGAGGAGAGGAGAGGAGAGGAGAGGAGAGGAGAGGAGAGGAGAGGAGAGGAGAGGAGAGGAGAGGGAGAGGGAGAGGGAGACGAAAAGGAAGAGGAAGAAGAAGAGGAAGCGAGGAGAGAAGATGAGAAGGATAGAAAAGAAATGATGCTAAAATAATCTTATCCTCCAATTTTTGATGATTTTTTTTATTTATTTATTTATTTATTTATTTATTTATTTTTTTTTTGTGACTCCTCAGGGAATGGCAACTCAGTGGGGCTTTTCTTCTCTTTCAATTTTATAACTCTTGGCCGATGGCGCTCCTACAAAATAAAATAATAAAACCAAATTAAATAAACAAATAAATAAAAATCAACAAACAATAAGTGTATATTTCAACAGCAGCTGGTATCAGAAAACACACACACATACACACACACACACACACACACACACACACACACACACACACACACACACACACACACACTGAAAACTAAGGAGGAATCTCATTTTAAGAAAGTTAGGAAAGTCGGAAACTATTCTTTGAGGGACAGAAAAGTTGGAATTCTCGCAATCCAATGCACGACATATACAAATTCCATGTTTATCGACTTATCTATCTACTATCTATCTATCAATCTACTTACCTACCTACCTACCAGCCTATCTATCTATCTATCTACCTATTTATCTACATACCTATCTATCAATCAATCAATCAAACAATCTATCTATCTATCTATCTATCTATCTACCTACCTATATATCTATCTACTATCTATCTATTTACTTTTATACCCACTTACCTACCTATCTATTTATATATTTTCATCTATCTATGATCTACCTACCTATCCCCTTATATATCTACCAATCTGTCTACCGATCCATCTATCTATCTATCTACCCTCTCCAGATTTCAACGCACACCCTTCTCATGAATATAAAGTTAACACACAAATAGCAATCCTCCATTTCTTATGTACATAGAACTAACTTTAGAAAATTTACTTCACATGAGGGAAAATATATATGCAGAATATCTAGGTAGGATAAGGAGTAAATTTACGTTGAGAAGATAAAAAAAAAAAAAAAGTTGCCGGCGAGGATGAAAGGGGCGAGGGGAGGAAATGTGGAGGGTGGGGATAAAATAATCTGACATGAGGGACGCGGAGAGAGAACGAGAAAAAGAGGAAAAATGGAGGGGAAAATAAAAGTGAGGAGAAAAATGATTTGTGGCTACTGGATAGAAGAGATGAAAGATGATGGCGGTGATGAGAAGGAGGAGGAGGAGGAGGAGGAGAAGGAGAAGGAGGAGGAGGAGGAGGAGGAGGAAAAAAAATAGGAACACAGGAAAACGCAACAGTAAGAAGCGAATGTCAATAGGAAATATGATATTCCCATGATGAAAAGGAGGAGGATGAAGATGATAAAGAGGAAAACAGAGAAGGAAAGGAAGAACAACAATAAAGAGAAAAAATGAGGAAAAGGAAAAGATAGAAGGGAACAATAACAAAGAAAAACAAAACAGAGGCAATAACGATGACGAAAAGAAGGAAGAGGAGGAGGAGGAGTAGAAAAAAGGGAAAAAGGAAAAAAAGACAAAAAAGAACAACAATAAATAAAAAGAAAACGAAATGAACAAAAAACGAGGTCTCTAACATGATAACAAAGACAATAACTACAGTAAGTGCAGAACATCCTAATTCCCAACCACCCCACTCTTCACCTACTTCATGAACTTCCTCAGTATCACCCCTCCTCCTCCTCCTCCTCCTCCTCCCCCTCTCCCACCCACCCTTAATCTTCTTTCTTCAATCGCCTCTCCTTTCCGTGTCACTCTTTTCCTTGTTCCTCAGGGGACGAAAATTTCTGGCCCACTTCGACAAACTTAAGACTTTTCCTTCCTCCTCCGCGGACCTTCTCGCGACTCCCAGTGAAGGTGACAAAGATTTCCCGACGATTGGTGAGCAGGTGACGGGGCAAAGAGAGAGAGAGAGAGAGAGAGAGAGAGAGAGAGAGAGAGAGAGAGAGAGAGAGAGAGAGAGAGAGAGAGAGAGAGAGAGAGAGAGAGAGAGAGAGAGAGAGAGTGTTTGTATGTCGTTCTTCTTTTGCTAGTGTTTATGTTGCTGTTATTTTTTCTCTCTTTCTCTCCTTCCTCCTCCTCCTCCTCCTCCTCCTCCTCCTCCTCCTCCTCCTCCTCCTCCTCCTCCTCCTCCTCCTCCTCCTCCTCCTCCTCTTCTTCCTCTTCCTGAACTCGTCTACGATTCTATTTCCTATTGCTTCATGCTTCTTATCATCTTCTTCCTCTACATTTTTCCACGTCTTCTCATCTCAAAGTGACTTCTGAGGACATTTTTTTCCCTCTCAATTTTCCTTTCATTTCCTTTTATCTTTCTCCATTTCCTCCTCCTCCTCCATCTCCTTCTCCTCTGTATCTTTGTATCTTCCCTTCGCTTATTTCCCCTTCTCTGCCTCCCCACTTCCTCCCACAAAGCAAAGGGGAAGATTTACTACCACTACTACCACTACCACTACCACCACCACCATCACCACAACAGCAACAACAACAACAACAAGAACAACAACAAAGCCATTAATGCAACGTTAACTTTCACACAAAAAAAAAGGAATTACAAAAACAATGAAGAAAAAATATTAATGTTTTGAGAGAGAGAGAGAGAGAGAGAGAGAGAGAGAGAGAGAGAGAGAGAGAGAGAGAGAGAGAGAGAGAGAGAGAGAGAGAGAGAGAGAGAGAACAGAAGAGGAGGCAGGCGTTAATGGAGATGTTATATGAATGAGTGTAAAAAAGGAAGGAAGACTTGCTTTTGAACACCCTGAGTCTGATTCCCTTACATTGCTTTTACGCCTAACTAAGCTGGGCACGAGGCGAATGTACCCTCAAACTCACCCTCACTCCCACTCTCTCGTCAGTGTGTGTTGCGTGCATGGCTGGCTTTGCTGCATGTATAGTTCACCAGAAAACAGAAGTACATGCATACATTAACATGCATAACGACAGCTTCATAAATAGACATTAGGGGAGAGGAAGAAGGGTGAAGAGAGAGGAGGGAGGGAGGGAGGGAGGGAGAGAGAGAGAGAGAGAGAGAGAGAGAGAGAGAGAGAGAGAGAGAGAGAGAGAGAGAGAGAGAGAGAGAGAGAGAGAGAGAGATTTGTCTTTCTCTCTCTCTCTCTCTCTCTCTCTCTAACAAAACAAAGTAAAAGAAAAAGAACAAGCGAATAATCCCAAACCCTTACATATATCACAAATTTCAAATGTTGACGGGTTATTATGCAAACCTACCCTTCTAAATTTCATAAAAACTTAATCAACCTTGACGTGATATGGGGGAAGCAGCAGCAGCAGAGGCAGCAACAGCGGGCAGCCTTGGATATTTTAAAACACGTATATTGTAATCTAGAAATGTTTGTGACACCCGCTCATAGGAAACTGGTGGAGAGAAAGCCGTGGAGTTCCTGTGCTGAATGAAAGAAGGGATCGAGAGGGAAGGGAAGGAAAGGAAGGAAAGGAAAGGAAAGGAAAGGAAAGAAAAGGAAAAGAAAGAGAAGGGAAGGGAAGAGAAGGGAAGGAAAGGAGAGGAAAGAAAACGGATGGGAAGGGAAGGGAAGGAAGGAAAGGAAAAGAGGCGGCGTTGACTCAATTACGTGGTCACAGAAGTGTTTGGACTTGAGGCAGGAACCGAGGGAATGCAGAATGAGCTGGAGAAATAAAGAGTGAACAAGCGAGGCAGAAATAGCAAAGAACAAACAAGTGTGGAATAAAAGGCAGAACACCATTTCACCCCAACACACACACACACACACAAACACACACACACTTTGAGATGGCGCAGTGTGAGGGAGAAACGTAGAGAGAAACAAAGGAAACGGTTAGGATATTCAAATAGATAGATAGATAGATAGATAGATAGATAGATTACGAGGAAATCGGGCGTAAAAACCGTAAAAACCTAGAAAAATGGATAGATATAGATAGATAGATAAATATAGATATCTAGATAGATGGATAAATAAATAAAAAGATAGATAGATATATAATTACATAAATACACAAAAAAGTGACAGACAAACGGATAGAGAGAGAGAGAGAGAGAGAGAGAGAGAGAGAGAGAGAGAGAGAGAGAGAGAGAGAGAGAGATAATACACCTAGTTCTTCCTCATCCCGCTGGTGCAAGAGGAAGACGAGGGACGTGTGTTGGGTGGGGAAGGGGGTAGACCAGTGCGTGTGAGGGAGAGAGGAAAAGCAAAGTGTGTACTGGATGCCCTGTGTGTTGGGAGCCGCCGTAACATAGAGGAGAACGTGACGAGAGAGAGAGAGAGAGAGAGAGAGAGAGAGAGAGAGAGAGAGAGAGAGAGAGAGAGAGAGAGAGAGAGAGAGAGAGAGAGAGAGAGAGAGAGAGAGAAACCTTACACACAAGAAATATTGCAGTATATAAAAAATAACAACACTACAATAACTCAGAACAGAAAATGAGAAAAGTAGAAAAAAAATCTTGAGAAAAAAGGAAAATAATCTCACTTAAAAAAAGAAACAAGTATGAATACCTAACAAGAGAATACACAATACATACATACGTACATACATACATTTCCTTCCCTTCCATTAACCACACGCTACACTGATTAAGAGAAAAAGGAAGAGACAGGAGAAAAAAAAGAAAAGAAAACGTACAGTTGGTAGACAGAGGTAAGGGAGAAAGTACAAGCGTGGCAGGGAAGCAGGGAGATGTTGAGGTTTGGCAAGGGAAGAGCAGGAAGCAGGGAATGGCAGGAGATGACAGGGAAACACGGAAATACCAGTTGAGGATGATAAAGATGCATTGGAAGGGGCAGATGGTGGTTAGGAGGCAGAGGAAAAGATAAGGAAAACAGGGGATAGATAGGAGGTAATTAGAATGCAGGGGAAGGACAGTAGTGGTAGGGAAGCAGTAGAAGAAAAAAAAAACAGGGAGGAAGGCCAGGGGTGGTAGTGAGGCAGGGGGGGAAGAGCAGAGAGAAGGGCAAGGGTAGCAGGGAGGCAGGGGATGGATAGCATGCACTTCGAGAGGAGGTTCACCGTCCATTACTAGGCAGGATATAAATCTTCCGGTGAGTCTCGCAGGCTGATGGCTTGGCGGGGCGGTCAGGGGAGTGGGTAGGAGGAGGAGAGTCGAGGAGAGAGAAAGGGGAGTACACGGGAGAATATGTAGAGTCCAGGAAAGGCGCACCCGTGGAGGGCAGTAGGCAATCCTTGTGACAGCGTAGCGTTATGTAAAGGCAAAGCACGGGAGGGAAGGGGCGCTTGGCGGATGGAGAGGCGGAGTAGGAACGGGGAAAGAAAATGATGAGGGTATGGGTGAGAGGGTTGCATGGATGGATGGATGGATGGATGGATAAATGTAGAAAGAGAGAGAGAGAGAGAGAGAGAGAGAGAGAGAGAGAGAGAGAGAGAGAGAGAGAGAGAGAGAGAGAGAGAGAGAGAGAGAGAGAGAGCTGAGTACATATATATACAAAAAAAAAAACACATACAATTAGATAGATGGATAGATAAAACATAGAAATAAATACATACATACAGACAGACAGAAAAAAGCAGACAGACTGATAGAATAGATAAAAGCAGAATATCTAATCAGATAAACCGATTAACAGACACAAACATTCATACAAGGAAGAAGGAAATATACCGGAAGAAAACGAGGAATGAGGATATTTATCAGACGGAGATAAAGACAGGGAATGACAACACGAGCCATTTGGTATTAGTTAACAAATATAAGACATGGATTCATTTGGAAGATAGATCGTTATGGCTGAAGGACACGAATATAAAAAAGAGAGGGACGCCATCACAGCTCTCTCTCTCTCTCTCTCTCTCTCTCTCTCTCTCTCTCTCTCATGACCATTGTGTTTCCCGCGGGATTCTCCTCGAGTCGCAAAAATAAAAACGAAAAAAAAATACAGACACTAAAGCCGCGGGGAGCACGGAGGGATGAAACAGACCGCCCCCCCTGCTGCTGCTGTTGTTGTTGTTGTTGTTGTTGTTGGTGGTGGTGGTGGTGGTGGTGGTGGTGTTGGTGTTGGTGTTGGTGTTGGGGGTGGTGGTGGTGGTGGTGAAGGTGGTGGTGGTGTTTTATTATTATTGTTGTTGTTGTTGTTGTTGTTATTATTATTATTGTTACTATTATTAGTATTAGTAGTTATCATTGTATTGCTGTTGTTGTTGTTGTTCTTTTACCAGGGTAGGAAAAATAGTTCAGATGTTATTAATAGTATTGTTGTTGTTGTTGTTGTTACTAGTATATCATTGGTGGTGGTGGTGGTGGTGGTGGTGGTGGAGGCAGTAAAATTACAAGCCATAATCATCTTCACATAATGAAGCATATAACGAACCCCCATAAGAAAACACTGCTACCTAACCATGACACTGCAGTAGTCCACACTCCACACCAACAATAACAATAACAACAACGACAACACAAAAACAACAGCAGTAATAACAATAACAATAATGATGAAAAATGACAACAATAAGAAACGAGATAGATAAATACAAAACCACGAAGGAAAAAAACACAAACAACACACACACACACACACACACACACACACACACACACACACACACACACACAAACAACACAAGCACACACACACACACACACACACACACACACACACACACACACACACACACACACACACACACACACACACACACACACACACACACACACACACACACACACACACTACAGCTGAGCCAGGAAGGAAACTCGGGCACCAAAGCAAAACACAAACCTCAAACTTGTGCGAGGCGAGGCTGATGAGTTGGTTGGACCCAAGCGGTGCTAGCCTCGACCCCTGCACCAGGAGGAGGAGGAGGAGGAGGAGGAGGAGGAGGAGGAAGGAAAATATTAAGTAAAAGGAGCAGGAAAGCAATGGACATTGAAAAGAAGCAAGTGGAATGAGAGAGAGAGAGAGAGAGAGAGAGAGAGAGAGAGAGAGAGAGAGAGAGAGAGAGAGAGAGAGAGAGAGAGAGAGAGAGAGAGAGAGAGAGAGAGAGAGACGGTGACTTGGGAACTTGGGAAAATGCGTGGAAAGATCAAGAAAACATATAAGAAGATGAAGGATTTCGGTCGTAGAGAGAGAGAGAGAGAGAGAGAGAGAGAGAGAGAGAGAGAGAGAGAGAGAGAGAGAGAGAGAGAGAGAGAGAGAGAGAGACGATGGAAGGATAGGAGAAGAAAACGAGATAGAAGTGATAACAGGATAAATGATGAAGGAAGAAAGGCAGAGAGGAAGATGATGATGATAAGGGGAGCGATGGATTGAAAGAAGAAAATAAAGAAGAAAATGAAGGTGGAAATAACGACGAGGAGAGAAGAAGGAAGAAAGGAAGATGAAGTGATGATTAGCCGGAAGGAGAAAAATGGAACAGGGATAAGGAAGAGAGGAATAAGAAAATAATGAAGATAAAGATATAAATGAAATGTTTTAAGAGAAAATATGGGAGAAGGATACAGATGGAAAGTGAAGGAGAGAAGGGAAGGATGAGGAAAAGAAAGATGGAGGTGAAAGCTACATGAAGGAAGAGGAGAGAGAATAAGCGTGAAGGAAGATGAAAATTAAAACTATTTTGAAAGAGAGAAGAGTGAGATTATAGATGAAAAGAATAAAGATGAAAAATTAATTGGAAGGGAGGAGAGAGGATAAGTGTGAAGAAAAATGAAGATAAACAAACTATTAAAAGAGAGAAGAGATAATACAAAAGGAATAACGATAAAAATTAAGTTGAGCAGAAAAGAAATGAGAAAGCAAAGATGGAAATACACAAAATAACAAAAAATGGATAAAACAATGAACACAGAGAGAGAGAGAGAGAGAGAGAGAGAGAGAGAGAGAGAGAGAGAGAGAGAGAGAGAGAGAGAGAGAGAGAGAGAGAGAAAGAAAATCGTTAAGCTCACACGTGTCTCTCTATTACATACATCAATACCCTCTTTGACTTTATTACCTCCCATAATACGACACACACAATTTCAGCAGCGTGTGATGGTAACTTTTCCAAACCCAACGTGCAAGTTATACACTCGCCGGGGAACAGGACTGAGTGAGGGGGAGGCTGAAAAAAATGAAGTATCGAGTCCCTTTTTCTTTCGTTTCGTTCAGGTTTCTGGTTTAGTGGGTTGTTGTGACTTTCCTTCTTTTATTTGATTTCTTTTCTTCCTTCCCCCTCTTTCGTTTTGCTTGATTTCTTCCTTTTTTCTTTTTTTTTTTTCGCTTAGATCATGTTCCAGGTTTAGTCTTTTCTTTTTTCCTTCTTTTTTCTTATTTCCTTCCTTTCCGGCTAACGCGATGATAGGTAATTCTTTCACTTCTTTCCTCTTTTTCCTCCTTCTTTTCTTCTTTCCTCTCACGTTTTCCTTTGCTCATTCTTTATAGGTTACTCTCAACAAAATTTTCTTTCCTACATTTCCTTTCTTCCTTTTCTTTCTCATCTTTGGTTTCGGCTCGGTTAGGTCAAAGTAGTGATGAGCCCTTCTTCCTTTCCCTCCTTCCTTTTCTTCGTTTCTGTCCTTCTTTCCCTCCCACTCCTCCTCCTCCTTTTCTTCTTTTCCTTCCCCACGCTGAGGGTACGCGCGTATCACGACAATCAGAAAAGATTTGGTGGAGGGTATTTGAAATTTGATGAGCCTGTCTGTGTGTGTGTGTGTGTGTGTGTGTGTGTGTGTGTGTGTGTGTGTGTGTGTGTGTGTGTGTGTGTGTGTGTGTGTGTAGGACTGCAGATGACGTGTGCAAATGTGGGAGGCTTAAAATACACACACGGATAAGTTCAACCTTCACAAACACACACACACACACACACACACACACACACACACACACACACACACAGACCAACAATTTCTAAGTTTGCTGAATTGTTGCAAAATACAAATGTAAATATTCTTACAAATTTATCTATGTTTACAAAGCTAATAATGGGAAAGTTTAGGTAAATGATTAAAATAGTGAATTATTGGTCACTGTTGTCTTTTGTTTTTTGTTCATAATATTTTCTGTTCAGAAACATTGTATTTCTTTCTTTATTGTTATTATTATTATTATTATTATTATTATTATTATT
This sequence comes from Portunus trituberculatus, assembly GCF_017591435.1. Lineage (NCBI taxonomy): Eukaryota > Metazoa > Arthropoda > Malacostraca > Decapoda > Portunidae > Portunus > Portunus trituberculatus. The sequence continues at coordinate 14,136,844 of NC_059298.1, forward strand.
ATTATTGTTGTTATTATTATTATTATTGTCATTATTATTATTATGGATGCATTTTTTTACAACGGAGCTGTGCTCCATACTTTAATTGTAAAGTCTAAGCATATAAATAAATTCAATTCAATTCAATTCAATTCAATTCACACACACACACACACACACACACACACACACACACACACACACACACACACACACACACACACACAGTCAGCCCAAAGCAATTTATAGGCGTCACGATATTTTACGCTAATTAAACCTGACTTGAGCTTTTTTCAATTGGATAAATGAAAGTCTGGCTGCGGGTGGCGACCTGTTAATTAGTCTGCTGGAAGTGAATTATCTTGTGCATATAGGTACTCTCTCTCTCTCTCTCTCTCTCTCTCTCTCTCTCTCTCTCTCTCTCTCTCTCTCTCTCTCTCTCCTTTCTTTACTTTCAGCAGTCCACTGTACCTGTAAAGTATTCCTTCCAGATGTGTCCCTGCCTCTAAACTTGGAAAATACAATGATAAAGTTAAGGAAGGCTACTTTTCTTGTTCAATGTTATATTCCTACAACAACAATATTATCTAAAGTTCCTTACTCCTTTTCTATCTCCCTTCGTCCTCTACTCCCTCTCCATCTTCCTAACCTATTTTTCCCCTTCCCTGCTCCCTTCCTCACTCTTCTTCATCTCCGTGCAGTCTACCCTTTCCTTTATGCCTTCCCAACTCCTCTCCTCAGCACGCCGCGGTTTAAGAGGGAAGCCGAATTAATTAATTGTAATCAAGTTTCGCCGTGGACTGAAGATTACCTCCATTCATCCATGTCTCTGCGTTGCCTCAGAGACAGTTTTCCTCATTTCCTCATACACGTGCTTCCCTGTCGTTCTCCTCCTCTCTTTATATTCCAGTCTCTTTCTTCAGATGCTGCATTTTGCCAGTATGGTTGCAGTCTTCACCTGTGCTTCATCGACTGCACTGCAGCTACTGGAACCGATTCGTACGTACTAGTTGAGCCTCTGCCATGCTGCTCAAATTCAGTTATGGTCAAAACATTCCAGCCTAGCTACCTTGACGCCAAGCCTCCCCGTGCCCTCCCAAATATTTCCAAGATTGCGAGGGAAGGTTGTTTAACCCCACCCAGCAGACCTAAGCGAGCCCTGGTTAAAGCAATACCTCTTTTACTCCATTCTCCAGCCTGCCATTCTCGAAAGCATCAATCTTTGTGGGGTGGAAATTCTGACCTTCGCCATGGCACCACGACTCGGCGCAGGGCATCACTCACCGACCTAGTTGTGCTCCACTCATCTTTGCTAAGGGACATACAATTTAACCCCTTCAGTATTGAGATGCACTTTTACCATGAGTTTTGATTTTAATCTGACGATTTTTATTTACATTAGGAATGGTCTATAGAGGTGAAAATATTAATAGCTACAGCTTTAATCCCCACACAAGTTTCTGAAGCTGTATAAAATCCCCAAATAGTAAGCAAAATAAATATCAAAACGTGTAATTTTACTGAAGAAGTCACAGTATTTGCAGCATTTTTCTTCATTTTTGTTAATTTCTCTTGTTATTCATGGAGTGTAATTCCTTTCTTTAATTTCCTTCGCCTCGTATTTCTCACTCACTTCGCCTAACCATCTTTACAAAGTGAGCCTTCTAAACACAGACTATTGGAGGTACCCGGGAAGTGGTTGTTCTCCCATCATGTATCCCTTCCTGACTTCATTGAATCAGGTTGCTTTCCCACGTGTCTGTATGCCTACCCAATGTTCCTCAAGCCTTTCTCTGGTAGCTGACTGAGGAGAGGAGGAAGCAGTTATCTTCTCACCTTCACTTACACATTTTTCCCTTTTTTACTTTCCTTTTATCTACAAGTTTTTTTTTATTCTCTTTATTTTTGTCTTTGAATCTGGTTCCCGTCATTTTCTTTCTCCTTATGATCTCCTTCATATGCTTAATTTTTCCTCCTTCTCTATTATTTCTATTTTTTTTTCGTTTTGTTTCCCTTCTTCATACTTTTTTCTATTTCCTCGTTCTCTTTCTTTTGCAATCTCCTTCGAATGAGGCCTTTTTTTCTGTTCTGACCCTTCTCTTATTCCTTTTTCATTCTTTGAATTTATCTCATTATTTCGTATGCCTTAAATTTTCCTTCTCTGTTTTTTTTTTCTGTTTTCTTACTCCACAATTTTCCGTCATTTCTATCCACACTTTATTTCATTTGGATGTAAACTTCAATTCCTACCTTTCTTATCCTCTTTCTCCTCCTCTTCCTACTCCTCCTTCTTTTATCTCCATACTTTTAATTTCCTTATCCTTATCCTTCTTTCCTCTTCCTCTTCTTCCTTCTTTCTTCTTAATCTTCATCCCCTTTTTTATCTCCTTATTCAAATCGTAAAAGTTTACCTTCTCTCTCTCTCTCTCTCTCTCTCTCTCTCTCTCTCTCTCTCTCTCTCTCTCTCTCTCTCTCATACGAACGAACACACACACACACACACACACACACACACACACACACACACACACACACACACACACACACACCTGTTTCTCTTGTTACGACTTACCTAACACTTGTTCATATAACCACCACACATTCCTTACATGAACGTGGGAGGAGGAGGAGGAGGAGGAGGAGGAGGAGGAGGAGGAGGAGGAGGAGGAAGGAGGAGGAGGAGGACGAGGACGAGGACGACGACGACGACGAGAAATGGATTGAGAGGAGAGAAAATTGGAGCAAAAAAGAGAGAGGAGAGAGAGAGAGAGAGAGAGAGAGAGAGAGAGAGAGAGAGAGAGAGAGAGAGAGAGAGAGAGAGAGAGAGAGGAACATAACTAATTTTCTCCTTAATAAAATTCGCTTAAGAACACGTGAGTAACTCTGAAAGACGTACGTTAATTCACGCACGCACACACACACACACACACACACACACACACACACACACACACACACACACACACACACACACACACACACACACACACACACACAGGTATCGTGGAGGAAGACCTAATTATCACATACGACGAAAAAAGACCCACAAGAGATGGAACGAGAGGGAAGGCGAGCGAGAGTATATAACCAGACAGGATGAGATAAGACGAGGCGAGCCGTGGGAATGGAAAGGAAGGAAAGGAAGAAACGAGAAACGAAAGCCCATCAATATAAAAACAAATGGGGAAAAAATATATAAAAAAAAAAAGTTAAGAGGTTAGCTTTGAACACAGAACTACGAGACAAAGAAAAAACTTGCAACTGCCCATGAACGGATGAGGAATAGGAGAGTTAGGAATATAAAAAAACCAGGAAATAAAAATATGAGACTGGCTGCCTATGTGGGACTACGCTGGCTAGACTGAGCTCGAGTACGCCTGCCGGGATGAGAGTAGAGCCTGGAGAAGAGCAAATTTTGGGTCCGAGAGGAGTCTAAAGATCGAACTCTGACTGCAAGAAGAGAACGAAGAGAGGGAAGAGAAGGACGAGAAGGAGACGTGAGTGGCGGAGCTTAGGTAGACTTAGAGATATATACGGAGTGAATGTCAAGGAGGTGTGAGTTAGAAGACACTAGCGGGAGAGGTGCATGGGTCTGAAAATGGGGCGAGGCGAAGAATGGCAGGAAAGACGCCAAAAATGGGCAGAAGGATGCTGGAAATGGAAAAATAAGGGAATGGCTTCAGGGTTCAGAGACGGAAACTTGGGTTGAAAGGAGGAGGAGGAGGAGGAGGAGAAAAGGATTGGATTGAAAGGAAAGAAAAAATGAACAAAGAAGAGCTGGAGAAGAAGCTGCAATTGAAGTAAGAAGAGAGAGAGAGAGAGAGAGAGAGAGAGAGAGAGAGAGAGAGAGAGAGAGAGAGAGAGAGAGAGAGAGAGAGAGAGAGAGAGAGAGAGAAACTGGATAGAACTGGAAAGAATGGTACATCTATGAACAGAAGGAATCAAAACAAATGAGAAATGACTGAGGGACATTTGAAAGTACATACAACTTACTTAGAAGAGAACGAGAGACAGAGAGAGTTGTGAGAAATGTTACGCTTCAAATAAATGATAAATAAAAAGAAAAAAAATGGAAAGAGCAGGGATTTACTACTTAAAAGACTAAATGGAGAGACACAGATTGCTTACGGTCTGAATCAAGAGTTAACAGGAAGGAGAGGAGACGGGAGAAGGAGAAAGCATTGGATAGAGCAAGAGTTTAATATCTGAAAGCATTGTAAGAGGCAGCAGACACCTGTGTAACGATGGAGAGGGGAACAGAAGTCGTTTGGTGGGCGGGTTTTTGTGGTACTGGGGAGGACAGGACAGGAGGAGCAGGAGGAAGAGGAGGAAGAGGATGGGGAGGAGATGGACGAAGAGGGAGGGGTCTGGGGCGTGGCAAAGAGAGTAGATGGGAGAGGGGGATGGTGGGAGGGAATCAGGGCGAGGCAGGCAGGGTAAAGCGAGGTCAACGTCCCCACACTCTCTCTCTCTCTCTCTCTCTCTCTCTCTTAACGTTTCATGTGGAATTTGTGTCTTCTGTCGTCCTTTTAACTTTAACTTTCATTTTTATCTCTTTCTCTTTGTTTTGTTCTGAAGTTCATATTTTCAAGCACTTAGTTGTATTTTAAGGTTTGTATCTATATTTGTCTATCTGTCTATCTATCTATCTATCTAAAACTCTATCTATTCATCTATTTACGTACACTAACCTGCTTTGCTGACTCACCGCCTCCACGCACGGGAACTCACTGAACACAAGTACGTACCTGAAACAAAACAAAAAACATCTTAAGTGTTCACGTACATTATACAAGGAGACAAAATCAAAATCATTGTCTCTTGTATATGTGAAGGATTGAGGATTGGAGGAGGAGGAGAAGGAGGAGGAGGAGGAGGAGGAGGAGGAGGAGGAGGAGGAGGAAAAGGCGAAGGAAAACAGAGCTCCTGTATGCATTTCTTCTCGTGAATGTTTTATCTTCATCATTTATTTCCACGCACTGTTCGATTATTCATTGGAAGCGGTATGTTTATCTTCACAGCACTCTCTCTCTCTCTCTCTCTCTCTCTCTCTCTCTCTCTCTCTAACAGTAATATCGTTCGGCAGTGAGTATTGATCAGCACGCATTCCTAAGCAACCTGTTGGCGCCTCATTTCCCACATTGACTCACCTATTAAGTCACTCTCTCACCTGCACCACCGCCCTACTCTTACTCATCACCATTACCTGCACGACCTGTTAACTCACTCACTACACCGCTACTTACTCACAAACCCACCTTCTCTCACTTACTCGCTGCTGTTACTCACTTCCCACCTCCAATAACTCACACTTATTTTTCTTTCACTTACTCACCATTACAAGCAACATTAACTCACTCGCTACACTCACACACCCACCATTACACCATTACTGTTACTGCGTCACCAACACCTCCACCACCACAATTATTAAAATGACTCATTCAGTATTTCTTTGTCATCTACACTCGTGACTCATTACTCATGCCTCTTCCACCACCACCACCACCACCACCACCACCATTATTTTTGTTTCTAATACGACTATCATCATAAATAAACACAATAACTAACTGCCTATCCAACAAACTAATTGACCAGCTATATTAACATGACTACTACTACTACTACTACTACTACTACTACTACTACTACTACTACTACTACAATAAATAGCTCCATCATTTCCTTAACGCCAGGCTATCAAGCTTGCTAATAACACTACTTTGGATATAATCACCATCACCACCACCACCATCATTACTCGTACCGTCGTCACCACCACCACCACCATCACCATCACTGCCACCACCATCACTGCCTTTACAAACATACTAATCCGTCCTCGTGTATCCTTCAAAACAACGTCACGGACACAACTCCATAAGCTTATTATCAACTATTCATTATTGCCAAGTACAGGGAATATCATACATCTCGCCCAGACACACACACACACACACACACACACACACACACACACACACACACACACACACACACACACACACACACACAATAAACTATTATTAACATTTATTATCATTATTGTTATTATTATTATTATTATTATTATTATTATTATTATTATTATTATTATTGTCAATCATTATTATTATTATTGTTATTATTGTTACACACAAAGGAATTAATCGTGACCAGAGAGAGAGAGAGAGAGAGAGAGAGAGAGAGAGAATCTATTGTACGGGTGTTGCATCTGTATCCCATTGGAGATAATGCTGTTTTGCTATTGTTCCTGCATCTCTCTCTCTCTCTCTCTCTCTCTCTCTCTCTCTCTCTCTCTCTCTCTCTCTCTCTCTGTCCAATCACGTAATCTTAAATTTTCCTTGGGCTATTTCGCTCTTTAATGGCCTGCCTGCCTCGTCAACTTTTTTCACGTTAGTCAGAGGAGAGAAAAGTGAAGGTTGGTATTCAAAGTTCTCTTTCTATTTGGTCCTCCATTTCAGTGACTTCATAATGCCGCCACTGACCATTGACAGTGTGACCCTTAATGCTAAACCCTTCCTCTAGTGGCTTTCTTATGTTCTTTTTTCCTTTCTTTGTTTACCTCTCTCTCTCTCTCTCTCTCTCTCTCTCTCTCTCTCTCTCTCTCTCTCATTTTTATTGTTTTTTTTTTCGTCTTCTTTCGTTTTCTCTCCCTCTTCTATTTCCCTTTCACTTCAAATTGTCCGTTTTGTCTTTGTCTCCAGCTTTATTTTCTGTTTCTTTTTTCTTTACTTTTTCCAACTCCTTTTTCTTCTTTCACATTCTCTTCTTCCTTATTTTTTTCTCCTGATTTTCTCCTTTTACCTCTTCCTCTTCTTCCTTTTCTATTTCCGTTTCACTTTTTTTGTTTATTTTTGCAGTCTTTCGTGTGTGTGTGTGTGTGTGTGTGTGTGTGTGTGTGTGTGTGTGTGTGTGTGTGTGTGTGTGTGTGTGTGTGTGTGTGTGTGTGTGTGTGTGTGTTTTAATTTTCTTTCACCTCAAATTACCCCATTCATCTCTTGCCCTTTTTTTTCTAGTCAAATTTCGCTAAACTTCACTTTTATTACGTATTTCACTTCCTCTTCCTCTTCTTCCTTCTTTTTCTTCCCCTCAATTGCTATCCATGCCTTTTGCTTCCTTAATATTCTTGCCTTCTCGTCTTCCTCTCATTCCTTTCTCTTTGTTTCCTCTTCTCCTATCCTTCCTCCGCGAGTCCACAAGTTGTCTGCCTCCTCCACCTTCTCCAAATCTCCCTCTCTCTTCTCCACCTCTTTGTCTTTCTCATAACTTTCTCCTATGATCTTTATTCCTTCCTCCGCACTCTTTTTTCTACTCTTTGCCTTCTCTTGCTTCTTTCTTCATTTATCATCTTTCTTTCTTTTTCCTATTCGTTCTTCTTTCCTATGTTTCTGCTTTTCCTCCCCTCTTCCTTTTCCTTCTCCAATATTTTTTTTTTCATTTTGTCTCCCTGCATTTGTTTTCTTTATTTTCACTCTCTCTCTTTATCTTCATCTTCGTTCGTTCTGCTTATGTCTTTCTTTTTCTTCTTCTTCGTCCTCCTCCTTCTCCATTTTTTTTTTCCATTTGTCTTTCTACATTTCTCCTTTTTCTTTTTCCCTCTCCTCCTCTTCGCTCTTCTGTCTTGTGTTCCTTTTTCTCCCACGTGTTCACCATCATCATCATCATCATCATCATCATCATCATCATCATCCTTCACCAATCCTTTTTCCTATTTCTCTTTCCTTGTTTCTTCTTTTCCTTTTTCTTATTCTCCTTCCTTCCTTTGCCTACTTTACCCATAAACATCGTTCTTCTTTTATGCTTTTCCATTTTCTCTCTCTCTCTCTCTCTCTCTCTCTCTCTCTCTCTCTCTCTCTCTCTCTCTCTCTCTCTCTCTCTCTCTCTCTCTCCTATGCCCCTGTGTGTGTGTGTGTGTGTGTGTGTGTGTGTGTGTGTGTGTGTGTGTGTGTGTGTGTGTGTGTGTGTGTGTGTGTGTGTGTGTGTGTGTGTGTGTGTCCCTCTCTCGGCCCCTCCTTCTCTCCCTGCCTGCTCGTGACCGACACAATCAATACAGGACTCCTGCAGCGGCTCACGACGAAGGCACAACCACATCTGTCCCTCCATTCCTCGTGCTGCCCTTCAGACCAGCAAGACCAGGAAGAGCGGCTGACCAAACAAAGGAAACGAGGACCAGGAGAATGAGGAAGGAATAATAGGGAAAGATCTCAGACAAACAGACAGACAGGACCAGAGAGAGAGAGAGAGAGAGAGTGTGTGTGTGTGTGTGTGTGTGTGTGTGTGTGTGTGTGTGTGTGTGTGTGTGTGTGTCAATGAAAAATGAAGCAATTAACACAATGATGCCAAGGAAATAGGGAATGAATGAATAACTTACAGCGGGTCGTGTAAAAAAAAAAAATAAAAAAACAGACAAAGAAAAATGGATGCAGTAATGAGAATGGTCTAACGCATCAAGGAAGTAACAAGAAAAAAATAATAATCGAGGTAAAAAAAAAGAAAAGGAGATGAATAACAAAGTAAGAAAAAAAAAACACATGATGAATAATGTAAACAAGGAAGAGAGGATAATAAACGTAAAGAGAAAAAAAAGAGTTAAATAAAATAGATGAAATAAGTCAAAGTAACAAAGAGATACATGTAAAAGCAAGACGAGAGATGAAAAAAACACCTATGAGGAACAAAGAGCGAGCAACAAAGGGAACGCAATGAACACGGCAAATATGAAATGAATAAAGAAATGAATAAGTACAATAGTAAAAACAAACACACACACACCCAAAAAAAAAAAAACAGAAGAGAAAACTTTTATAATTGAAAACTTGAAAAAAAAAATCAGTAAGGAGGGACTGAATGGGAAAAGGGAGAAAATATGAAAAAAAATGACAAAAATGAATACAAAAGAGAGAAAAATATATAACAATGGAGGTTGAAAATGAAAAAGGAACATACAAAAGACCTAACCTTAAACAAAAGAGACACAAAACAAAACAAATAATTGCAGAGAAATTGAGAGAAAGTGGAAGTAAGAAATTTTGAGTATGACAAAAGAACGAAAAATTTAAAAATACACAAATAAAAAATACGAATAAGAAAAGCAAAGTTGAGGATAAAAACAGAAAGGGATTAAAATGCGACGAAGGAAATAAAACAAAGACACGGTAGAGAGAGAGAGAGAGAGAGAGAGAGAGAGAGAGAGAGAGAGAGAGAGAGAGAGAGAGAGAGAGAGAGAGAGAGAGAGAGAGAGAGAGAGAGAGAGAGAGAGAGAGAGTATTAAGTAATGATGTGTGTGTGTGTGTGTGTGTGTGTGTGTGTGTGTGTGTGTGATTACTAGCTTACACACACACACACACACACACACACACAAAGACACACACACACACACACATGGCAAGGGTTAAGTCAATACACATACAAAATACATTAATACAAACACGGTTCTTAGTACACATACATTCACTCACATCTTCTGACAATCGACACGCAAATATCGAAACAGAAAAACAATAATTGACCTGAGATTCACGTATCATTTTCTCTAACCATCACTTTCACCTCTCTTCCTCCCTGCGGCCACACCCTCCTAGCAAAACTCTAAGACCAGTACGGGAGAATATTTCGTTCTGCCTTCAGTCTGCATAACTAACGAAAGCCGCAGACCATTTCGCCAACGATTCTAATAAGCCTTTTAAGTCCCCCTCTCCACACACACACACACACACACACACACACACACACACACACACACACTCTCTCTCTCTCTCTCTCTCTCTCTCTCTCTCTCTCTCTCTCTCTCTCTCTCTCTCTCTCTCTCTCTCTTGCTGAGCTGCAGTTGCTTTTCTTCCTCCTCCTTGTACTTTAGTCAAGCACCTTCTTCTCCTCGTCATCGTGCTCAGCAAAAGTCCAAGTTGCAAAATTTACAGATGAGGATGAGAGGTGGAAACAAGTTGGTACTTTTCGTAACAGGAAATACCGCTTGTATATATGAAGGCTTTTTGCAGACTACCTTTATTTTCTGATGGTGTAAAACTAAGGAATTTGAAACACTGACATTGCTTTTTCGTTTTCTTTTCCTTCTGCTTTCATCACTCCAAGAAATAAGTTGATATGTTTCGTAATAGGAAATACCACAGGAATATCTGAAGACTACTTGTAAGCTCCCTTCCTTCCTTCTTTATTTATTCTTATGGTGTACACTAGCGATATGAAACACTGGCATTTCTTGTCCTTCTAGCGTTGTCCCTCCAAGCGGCTCACCTACATGCACACAGACTGACACACACACAATAATGCAGCGTATAGCTTTGTACATCTCTCAGCGTTGTGGCAGTCTTAATTAAGTGAGAAATTAATCCAGCCTGACAGTCAGCCAAACAGTTGATAGTTTGTCCCACATCAAAGGAGCAAAGCCGCTTCACCACAACGCTCTAGGTAGACAGATAGACAAATAGAAGATAGGCAGAAAGATAGACCGATAGAAAGACAGAGCGACAGATATACACCTAGAAAGACAGAGAGATAGGTAGGTAGAGAGGTAGACATACACACAGCCTGACAAACAGACAATTGGGGGGGAGAGAGAGAGAGAGAGAGAGAGAGAGAGAGAGAGAGAGAGAGAGAGAGAGAGAGAGAGAGAGAGAGAGAGAGAGAGAGAGAGAGAGAGAGAGAGAGAGAGAGAGAGAGAGAGAGAGAGAGAGAGAGAGATAGCACCACACATGAAAACAGACTCCATGATTTCCACATGGAGGGATATGTATGTATATGTATGGCTCTATGTATTTCACTAACGCTGCGCACACTGGTAAAAAAAAATAACTAGTAGATAAATAAATAAACAGTCAGCAGGCTTTCATCTATTTACCTTTTGTGTCACGTTTTCCCATCTCTTTTTTTGCATTTTAACTTTTTTTTTGTGAAGGCTTCAATATATTTTTTTCTCTCGTTTTTATGGGGTTGGACTTTTAGTTTCATTCAATGCAATTACTTTTCTTTTTTTTTTAAGTTTCAGCATTCATTTGTTAGCTTTACTTTTAATTAATCCCTTTGTTTTATTATATTTTTTGTTTCGTTTTGGTTTTAATTCCACGAACAACAGACTTCTTTCTTGTTTCGTCGTCTAACAATTTTTCTTATTTTGTTTTAGTTCCAGCTTCCATTTTTAGCTTATTCTTTATTTATCTGTTCGTTTTATTTCTAGTTTTTTCTTATATCCTTGTGAAATAAGCTTTTTTCTAAAATTTGGTTTCTAATGTTTTTTTTCCTTGTTGCTTAATTCTTTCACTTGTTATTATACATATCCATAGACGAGGCACTCATCATTTCATCTGATTCTTTCCATCTATCCATTATTCACATATCCTTGAGTAAACCACTTCTTTTTCACTTCACTTTATGTTTCTTTTTTTCTTGTTTACTTTTTTTCACCAGGTACTTTGCACAGAGAAGACACTACATTTCACTTACCCCTTCCATTATTTATCTTCTTCATCCTTCACTAAATTATTTCGTATTCGATAATGTACCATAATTTAATACAATTCTTTCTTACACTAAGTATTTCATATGCTTGCAGTTTTCCTTCTCAGTTCTCAGTATTCAGTATATCGAGGAAAAATTCAGATACAGAAGCAATTCTTACATACTCGTTTTTATGAAGAAAGTTGTCATTTGAAGCTCAAGGAACACACACAAAGCCACGTCTTTCGCTGGTGACTCACACCAGGAAAGAAAGATGAGAAGAACTGCCTTTTCATTATATCCTTCTTTTAACATTTGATCCTCTGATATATGCTAAACAATCTAAGGTCACACATTTTTTATAAGCCTTACAAAATTTAAGTGAAGGGGTAAAGTGAGGTGGTGGGTGCGGCGGCGGCGACGGTGATTGTGGTGGTGACAAGATTTCCTGGAATGATTAATAGCAGGAAAGCATAAAAGAAAGAAAGAAAGGAGAGAAGGATATATGGATGAAAAAGTGAAAATAGGAAAAAAAAAAGGGTAAGAGAAATTACCAGAGAACGGAAATGGTTACATCCGTTGGTGCTACTCCCCTACACACCACCACCACCACCACCACCACCACCACTATCATTACCACCATTACTACCACCACTTCCACTGTCACCACCATCGCCACCACCAAACACATCACACACAACCCGCACCAATACTATCACCATTGTTACTATTACCATCAAAACAACAAAAACAACAACAACAACAACAACAATAACAACAACAACAATAACAACAACAACTATTCATCAGACCTTGTATTATTGTACGCCACAAAAACTTAAAAAATAAATTGTGTGTGTGTGTGTGTGTGTGTGTGTGTGTGTGTGTGTGTGTGTGTGTGTGTGTGTGTGTGTGTATTTGCTCACCTAATTGTTCTTGCGTAAGTTTGTAATGCTCATGCCAAACTCCTTAAAACAACTAAAATCAACCACCAACTTTTAAAATAACAATAAAATATCATAATGAAAACAGTGAATGTTAATGTCTATATATCAATATGTCTGTCTGTGCGTCTGTGTCTATAAGAGTCATAACTTTCTTTCTGGAGGCTCATTGTTTGTCTCTACCTTTCCTTTAGTCTCATAATAACGTTGTTTACTAGCACTACAATATCACACGTCACTCTCACGTCATTTATTCTCCTTTCTTCCGACTTGACTCAAGACTAACCTTTGTAACCTTGACTCATGGCGGTGTGTGTGTGTGTGTGTGTGTGTGTGTGTGTGTGTGTGTGTGTGTGTGTGTGTGTGTGTGTGTGTGTGTGTGTGTGTGTGTGTGTGTGTGTGTGTGTGGAGTGTGGAGGGTGAAGTGAGATAAGCAGATGAAAGCTGACAAGACCTATACTCAGCAAAGGAACAATGGGCGTTGGACAACTCTAACACTCTCTCTCTCTCTCTCTCTCTCTCTCTCTCTCTCTCTCTCTCTCACCTCATCGATATCATACTCCTGGTTCCCAAAATAAAGAGATAACTCCTCAGATCCCTTGAGTCAGCACAGAATATTACAGTCTCACCACCGAGAGTGTGACTGACTGACTGACTGACGCTGTGTGTTGGGAGTGTGGATGTCAACAGTAGTAGTAGTAGTAGTAGTAGTAGTAGTAGAAGTAGAAGTGGAAGTGGAAGTAGTAGTAGTAGTAGTAGTAGAAGTAGTAGTAGTAGTGGTAGTAGTAGAAATAGTAGTAGTAATAGTAGAATTATATATGTCCCCAGTAAGACATAGCGTAATAGAAGCAACAGCCACATCACATATTACAAAAGAATAAACCCAACACTAAAAAAAATATATATATACGAAACCTTTTTCTTTTTATTTTCTTTCATTTCGCCACGTGTGTCTTTTACGGAGAATCTTTTACACTATTAACTTTCTTTCTCACACTCTCTTATTTTCTCCTTGCTTTCTTATATTTCTCGGGATTCTCTTTATTTTTTTCTGCCAAGTGTATTTCTCTAATCTTTTCCAAACTGTCTCGTAAAAATGGTTAAAGTTCACGTGCAGGTGTGTGTGTGTGTGTGTGTGTGTTACAGGATCCTTCGCTCATTATCCCTCATCCTCCACAGCCTCTTTCGTTTTCTCCTAATTGCTTTACTCTCTCTCTCTCTCTCTCTCTCTCTCTCTCTCTCTCTCTCTCTCTCTCTCACACACACACACACACACACACACACACACACACACACACACACACACACACACACACACACACACAGGACAGGAGGAGGAGGAGGAGGAGGAGGAGGAGGAGGAGGAGTGAGAGAGAGAGAGAGAGAGAGAGAGAGAGAGAGAGAGAGAGAGAGAGAGAGAGAGAGAGAGAGAGAGAGAGAGAGAGAGAGAGAGAGAGAATATCCATTGAAGCAAGAAAATGAGTACCAACAATTCTCCATAAATTATTCCCAAGGTTATTTATGAGACGAAGGTAAATGGAAAAAAAAAAAAATAATAATAATAATAAAAGGCAGCATGGAGAATGAAGACGTGAGGGTGCATTAATTAGCTACCATCGACAATAGCATTAAATTTCACGACTCATTTATGGAAAAGCCGAGAGGAATTTGCTCTACGTTCATAATCCGATTGTTTATTATTTTTTTTCTTTTTACATTTTTCTTTCCCGGGTTATGCAATCTATGATATAATAGTCGTTTATTACTACAAGAACAAAAACAACTACTACTACTACTATTGCTACTATTACTACTACTACTACTACTACTACTACTACTACTACTACTACTATTGCTATTACTACTACTACTACGACTACTACTACTACTACTACTACTACTACTACTACTACTACTACTACTACTACTACTACTACTACTACTACTACTACTACTACTACTACTACTACTTCTTACTACAACTACTAATATTACTACTACTACTATTACTACTACTACTACTACTACTACTTCTCATTATTACTATAACTACTACTACTACTACTACTACTACTATGGGTGTTATCTATTTGTTTGTTAGTATAACATTCATTATTTTAATATTTTTTTACATTAATTTGCTATCTTAATTGTTTCCTTGTTTGTGTGTGCTTCTAGGTCACGTGATGTATAAAAAGAGACATTGCTTCTTTAATTTTGTTCATTAATATGCCATTTTTTTTTTAATTTTTTTCATTTTTGTATTTATTATTTTTTTTACATTACTGATTTTTTTTTCTTTTCAGGTCACGTAAAGCACAGAAAAGGCGTGGTATTATTTATTGACTCGTCTGTTTGTCGGTTGGTTGGTTTGGCTGCTTGCTTCCTCAGGGGTGGAAAAAAATCAAGGTTCGCTCACCCTGAACTTGTGAGGACTGACAGCTTCCAAAAGTCTCTATAAGCTAAAAAAAAAAATTACTGACGCGTCCAACTTGTGTCTGTGACGGGTGTGTGGTGGTGGTGTGAAGTAGTAATAGTAGTAGCAGTAGTAGTAGTGGTGGTGGTGGTAGTAGTAGTAGTAGTAGTAGTAGTAGTAATGGTGGTAAGAGAACAAATAGTAATGGTTAGGTTAGGTTTGCAGTAGTTAAAAGAAGTACAGGAAATAAAAGCAACAGTAGTAGAAATAGCAGGAATAGAATCAGCAGTTGTAGCAGCAATAAACACAGCAGCACACACACACACACACACACACACACACACACACACACACACACACACACACACACACACACACACACACACACACACACACACACACACACACACCTCACTATAGAATCCAAAGTGTACATATACCACACCACAACGTACATTTCTACATCACATCAGTAACATTATATTTATTCTGATTCATTTCGCCTCCCGTTCGTTGTTATCAGCTCGTCACATTGCATCCCAGCCCTGCTCCAGTCCACGCTCCACTCACTCACCATCCTCACCTCTCATGACACGACACTCTTCACCCTTCACCCTTCACTCTTCACCATTTCGAGGCATCAACATCAAGCCACGTCAAAAATCACCACCATTTGTTACCTAGGCACGCGAGTATGTTTATTTTTTCTTTTTTTTTCTTTTTTTTTCAGGTTGCATTTTATCTTTTTAACTTTTTTTGGGGAGTCTATATATATATTTTTTCAGATTAATTCAGTGTCGTTTCATTTTCTTTAAGGCTTTCATTCCGTAGGTCTTTAGGTTAATAATATTCTCTCTCTCTCTCTCTCTCTCTCTCTCTCTCTGGAATTGTAAATGAGATTATACATTTTGTTTTACGGATAAAGCTTCAGGGAATAGAGAGAGAGAGAGAGAGAGAGAGAGAGAGAGAGAGAGAGAGAGAGAGAGAGAGAGAGAGAGAGAGAGAGAGAGAGAGAGAGAGAGAGAGAGAGAGAGAGAGAGAGAAAGCGGAGGCCTGGATACTGGAACAAACTGGAAAGGGGCTTGTCAGAACCTGCAACAAAATACGATAGCGCTGAAAAGACAACTGAAAATGAACACGAAAGTTATAAATGACCTGGAACAGAGGTGACAAAAAGATAGAAGAGCTGGGAAAAAGGGCTGGAATGAAATTAGAAGTGGTGGAAAGGAACTGGAATGGTATAAGAAGAGCTGGAAAGACCTGGAATGAGCTTAGATATTCTGCAAAGATCTGGAATGGGTTTAGATCTATTGCAAAGAACTTGAATGCCCTTGAAAATTGTATAAATGTGCTGGAAAGGGCTTGAACAGGATAAGAAGTGAAGGAAAAGTGCTGGAATGTTATAAGAAGATGGAATGTGCTTAGAGATGCAGGGGAGGTGACTGGAATGAGGTGGCACGTGCTGGAAAGTGGGTGGAAGAAGGCTAAGAAGAGATGGAAAGGGCTGGAAAGAGGTTGGAATGGAAACAAAGAGATTGCAACAGAACTGGAACGGAATAAAAAGAACGAGTATTGTTTGACGTACGAGTTTGGAAAATTGGAATCTTTATCATCACTATCACCACCACCACCACTACCACTATCTCCACCATCCCAACCACCACTACCATCATCACCACCACTACCATCATCCCAACCACCACCACCACCACCACCACCACCATTTCGCAAATGATTTTATCTTCTTTGGTTTATTTTCGTTGAAGGACAAGAAGAGGAGGAAATTTTAATATCGAAGCAAAAAAAAAAAAATGTAAAAGCGAAAGGAGGAAAATGCAATTCTGTTAGCACACGGCATGCAGGCACGCGCTCACACACACACGCACACACACACACACACACACACACACACACACACACACACATTTCACCTACCTTCTTTCTCCTCCATCATCTGACGTCCACCAATAAAAGTCTCTCTCTCTCTCTCTCTCTCTCTCTCTCTCTCTCTCTCTCTCTCTCTCTCTCTCTCTCTCTCTCTCTCTCCAAAAGCCCTAACAATAATTCTCTCAAAAATTAATAGATTAACAAAAGAAAGAAAATAAATTGAAAAAAAAGAGAAATGAGGCAAAAAATATAATAAAATGCAAAGTAATAATTGAGGAAAAGACAAATGAAATAAATAACTGTACAAATAAATACAGTACATCTCTGACTTCTTATTTCTAACTAACGGTAACCTGCGCCATTACGATACGAGAAAGAATAGCAAAGAGGAACCAAACAACGATTTTCTTCTGGAAGGGGCTTTTGGGGTTGGGCTGGCCGGCTGTTACCTCCGCGTGTCAGCCACAAAAAGGTTAGCCTATGTAACAATCTTATCTATCTGGTTTCACCTCCAAACGCTGGATGAAAGGGCAGCTCATAAATTCGATTTCCCTCTACCTTTTCTTTTGATCTTTTTTTTTTTTCCTCTTCCTCTTCCTCATCATGTCTACGTATAAACTGATTTTTTCCCCTCTTGCTTTTTCTTTTTACTCTTCTTCTCTGTGTAAACTTTTTTTTTCTCTCTTCCTATCCATTTTTTCTTCTTTTTTGACCTCTTCCATCATTTTTGTTTCTTCTTCTTCTTCTTCTTCTTCTTCTTCTTCTTCTTCTTCTTCTTCTTCTTCTTCTTCTTCTTCTTCTTCCTCCTCCTCCTCCTCCTCCATCATTTTCCTCCTCCTCTTCCTCCTCCTCCTCCTCCTTCCTTCCAGCAGGTGGATTTATTATCGTTCAGTTCTCTCTCTTACTTATTTCTCTCTCTCTCTCTCTCTCTCTCTCTCTCTCTCTCTCTCTCTCTCTCTCTCTCTCTCTCTAGACTCTCTTT
This sequence comes from Portunus trituberculatus, assembly GCF_017591435.1. Lineage (NCBI taxonomy): Eukaryota > Metazoa > Arthropoda > Malacostraca > Decapoda > Portunidae > Portunus > Portunus trituberculatus. The sequence goes on from NC_059298.1 coordinate 14,154,509, forward strand.
CTACTTCCCTTCGCTGATTTTGGTTTCCTCTCTCTCTCTCTCTCTCTCTCTCTCTCTCTCTCTCTCTCTCTCTCTCTCTCTCTCTCTCTCTCTCTGCGGATCCAGTTACCCCTCCTTGCCTCTTTCCCCTCCTACCCTAGTTCTCCCCTCTCCTCCACTCTTCCCTACTCACCTCTCCCCTCAGTAAGTGTGGGGCACATCTCCCCCCCTCCCCCCCAACAAACTGGTCTGGTGTGTGTCTGCTCCTGACGGCGGCCACGAAGGCGGGGCAGAGGGAGGAGGAGGGGAAGGACAAATACATAAAAAAATAAAACCGGAAAATACAGCACGATTTCCAAGGACATCTACTCTGCTGTGACGTAACCTTCGGATGTGAGAGGCAGCAGCAAGAAGAGGAAGAGGAGGAGCAGTAAAAGGTGGTGGTGGTGGTGGTGGTTCTGGTGAAGACGTGGTGAAAGAGAGAGACAGAGAAAGAGAGAGAGAGAAAGAGAGAGAGAGAATCATTACAAAGAGAAAGAGAATGAGGAATATGGTGATAACAGAGGGAATAGGAGGAGGAGGAGGAGGAGGAGGAGGAGGAGGAGGAGGAGGACAAGCAAGGCGAGGAAAAAGTATTCAATGAAGTGAGAAAAGGAGAAGTATAAGGAACATGATAATAATGGAAGAGGAAGGAGAAATGAAAAGGAAAGAAGTGAGAATGCAATGATGCCAGAAGAAATGAAGAGAGATATTAGAATGAAGAAAGAAGAGAATGTACGTGAAAGATACAAAAGATAAGGAAGAAAGGGAGAGAGAAAAATGAACGTATAGGGGAAAGAGAGATAAAAAGAAAGGAGGGAAATAGAGAGAGAAAAGGAAGGAAAGGGAGGAGGAGGAGGAGGAGGAGGAGGAGGAGGAGGAGGAGGAGGGAAAGGAAGGAAGGAAGATTTCAGGGAGGTAATAGTATTGGAAGGAGGAAGTTTATTGCAGCAAGAGAGAGAGAGAGAGAGAGAGAGAGAGAGAGAGAGAGAGAGAGAGAGAGAGAGAGAGAGAGAGAGAGAGAGAGAGAGAGAGAGAGAATCAGGCTTAACAGATGGAAAAATGCTGGATATGATGTAAAAAGAAGAAAAAAGTATAAATAATAAAAAAAAAAAACATTACAAGGCAGACTCGATGCAAACCAGTGACCATGAAAGGCGAGAGACAAGTGATCAAAAGAGAGAACAAAGGAACGATGAAACTTCAAGACCGTTCACAGAGAGAAAAAAAAAAAAAAAATGAAAGGAAGGAGGAAAACATGAATGCAGACACACAGACAGACATTTAGAGACAGAAAGAAAGGGATTAAGACAGACACACGTTAAGACAGACACAAAGAGACACGAAGGCATGCAGGCAAATAAGAATGCACTATAAGACACACATACTTCAACTGACATATGGACACATACACACACACACACAGAGAGAGAGAGAGAGAGAGAGAGAGAGAGAGAGAGAGAGAGAGAGAGAGAGAGAGAGAGAGAGAGAGAGAGAGAGAGAGAGAGAGAGAGAGAGAGAGAGAGAGAGAGAGAGAGAGAGAGAGAGAGAGAGAGAGAGAGACGGTAAGTGCAGTAATGGTTCTGAAGAAGAGTGTGGAGAATAGCTAGCACTGGAGGAGGAGGAGGAGGAGGAGGAGGAGGAGGAGGAGGAGGAGGAGGAGGAGGAGGAGGAGGTTTTGGAGGAGGAGGAGAATACAATAATAAGAATAATAAGGAATAAGGAGGAGAGAGAGAGAGAGAGAGAGAGAGAGAGAGAGAGAGAGAGAGAGAGAGAGAGAGAGAGAGAAATACAGCCAAACAGCCAGCTAGCCAGAGACAGACAGACAGACAGCTAGAAAGCCAGCCAGCCAGCCAGCCAGCCAGCCAGCCAGAGAAAATTGTATAAGATGTTGGCGGAAATATTTAGAGACAAGGACAAGAGGAAAAAGGAAAACTAGAAACGAAAGAAAAGAAAAAATAAAGAAGTTGTATACAAGAAAGAAAAACAACAAAGATGATATCAAGGCGAAAATATTTGAGACTTTAGAGTAAATGGGGATAACAGAGGAGGAGGAGGAGGAGGAGGAGGAGGAGGAGGAGGAAGAGAAGAAGAAGAACAACAACAACAACAGGAGGAGGAGGAGGACGAAGATGATTTCAATGTAACCTTGCTCGACACGCTGGCACCAAGTCTCATTAATATTCGAAGCTTTGAAGAAGAAGCAGCCCATTATCTCGAGGCTTCACTCTGACCGCCTTCATCTGAATCTCCCCTTCATTTTTACGTAAAACTCTCTTCGCCATTCAAGTCAATTCTCCTTTCATTTCCTTCCTTTTCTTTTCCTCCTCCTCATATCACCTGCTTTTACCTCCTTCCCTCCTCCCCATCCTTCTTTTCTTTTTTTCTATTCTCCTCACCCCATTTTTCTTCTTTCCTATCCTCTATTCACTTTTTTCCTCCTTCTTTCCTTTTACCTTTCCTCTTCCTCTAACATGATTTCCTTCTTCCTTCCTTTCCTTTCCTATGCTCCTTCTTTTACTTATCTTATATCTTTCACCTTTCCTTACTTAACACCTCTCCTCTTCTCTTTCCTTTCTTTCCACTCTATCTCTCCTTTCCTCCTCCTCCTCCTCATCATCCTCCTCCTCCTCCTCCTCCTCCTCATCCTCCTCCTCCGACATCCACACTGTGACTCCACCCACACGCACATTCACCACACTACATAACCGTCAAGCACCTACATAGTCCCCCACAAACAAGAGTAGACGTAGATTACAATTTCCTTTCTCTATCCTCTAAAATTCCATTGGTTTTTCAATACCACATGGTGCCTTTCCTTTTCCGGCCGGCTTCGGCTGGTGGGATGGGTGGGTGGGAGGAGCCCTCTGCTTTCCTGTCCTGTCTCTCACACTGTGTAGCTAGTATAGAATAGTTACCCAAGCAGCCTAGTAAGGACCCCAGGGGCTGTTGTTGCTTGGTCTTTCCTTTGTATTCCTATTCCTCCTCCTCCTCCTCTCATTCCAGGCAGCGCTATTAAAAAAAAAAAAAAAAAAAAAAAGCATCGATTAACAAGAAACAGTATCCCACCTTGTAACTTTTGCCTCGCCATGAAGCAGACGATCTTGGCGCGAAGTGGCAATAAAACAAGTTAATAGCGGTGCCTTGGACTCTTTCGCTACCTAAAACACCTCCAATAACACACACACACACACACACACACACACACACACACACACACACACACACACACACACACACACACACACACACACACACACACACACACACACACACACACACACACACACACACACCTCGTCCCCTTACTGGATACCTAACACTTCCCGTACATAAAACACCACCACCATCACTACCACCACCACCACCACCACCAAGGGAATAATGAGGGAACAGTATTAAGTAACGTTAGGGAAGCTGCAAGAAGTCATTAGTTCTATTTACGTGACACCTTCTTAACTAGTTTTCTCATAATCACTTTGTTTTTGTGTGGTACTTTTTTATGGTTCAGTTTGGTGGGTAAGTAATATTGTAGACTGGATTATAACATTAACCTCGTATCTTTATTGTTTTATTCATTTATTTTTCTTTCCTTTAACGGTGCACGCTCTGAATGTTGAGAAGAGATGATGATAGCAGTGAAGCGGTTTTCGAGGGTTTTTCACTTTAAATGATGAATAAAGATACCAATGAAGCAGTTATACATACAAACATACGTATCTATTGTCCTCATCCTTGAATATTCGTGGTGTATCATTTTGTTTTGCTCTGAATGTTGAGTAGAGATGATGATAGCAGTGAAGAGGTTATACAAACACACACATGAATCTATTTCCGTGCATTATTCCTCATTCCCTTATAGTCTGTCTTTATTCTATCTTATTTTTTTTTTTTTTTTCTTCTCTGAATATTGAGTAAAAATGACAATAACAATGAAACAGTACTACAAACAAACATACGTATCTATTTTCCATCCATTATCCTCATCCATGAATACCGATAGTCATTGCTTTGTTTTACTCTGAATGCTGAGTAAAGATGACAATACCAACGAAGCAGTTATACATACAAATATACGTATCCATTGCCCATCCATTATCCCCATCCATGAATACCCATAACCTATCTTTTTTTCTATTTTCCAAGCTCCTTAATGACTCGGCACTCACGACCTGATTACGACTCCATGCCATTGACATACCCCTCGATTTCATAACTAATTAGCCCCTTCAGTACCACAACGCATTTCCATATTCATTCTGGTTACTATTTGGTGAATCTATACAGCTTCAGAAACTTACGTAGAGATTCAATTGAGGACTGTGGCCATTGATCTTCTGACCTCCATAGTCACTTCCTAATGTAAATAAATCTAATCATGCCCAAATGCAAGGTAGAAATGCGGGTTAATTACCATCTCTTTCCCGTTATGTTGGAAGCTGTGCGTGTAGTTGTTTTCTTTTTATGTTCCACTCTCAGATAAAACAGGAAAAAAAACACGATGGTAATAAAGACAAATGGTTAAGTGTTTGTAAGGAAGAGTTCATGTTATAACTATTTTCATTTCATTTATCTTATTATTATTATTATTATCATTATTATTATTATTATTATTATTATTATTATTATTTCATTTCATTTTTACGTGCTAAAAGTATAAATAGGGAAGATATTGGATAGGTGTGTGTGTGTGTGTGTGTGTGTGTGTGTGTGTGTGTGTGTGTGTGTGTGTGTGTGTGTGTGTGTGTATGAAAGTGTCCTTGAGTGTTACTTTTATATTTTCAATTCATTCACTTTAAATAATCTTTTAGTTTTAGATCTCTCTCTCTCTCTCTCTCTCTCTCTCTCTCTCTCTCTCTCTCTCTCTCTCTCTCTCTCTCTCTCTCTCTAGCAATCAATCTATCTATCTATGTATCTATCTATGTATCTATCTGTGTGTGTGTGTGTGTGTGTGTGTGTGTGTGTGTGTGTGTGTGTGTGTGTGTGTGTGTGTGTGTGTGTGTGTGTGTGTGTGTGTGTGTGTGTGTGTGTGTGGTTGTAATTGCATCCGCTCAGGAAAAGGAGGACGAGGCCATAAGTTGTAATGATGATGATGATGATGATGATGACGGTGATGACGATGGCGATGTTGACTAAATATAGGCGAAGAAGAAGAAGAAGAAGAAGAAGAAGAAGAAGAAGAAGAAGAAGAACAGCAAAAAAGTAAACAAAAGAATAAGTAAAAAGAAAGAAAAGAAGACGAGGAGGAGGAGGAGGAGGAGGAGGAGGAGGAGGAGGAGGAGGAGGAGGAGGAGGAGCAGTGCAGGTAATTCAACACTGCCCCAGTAAAGCTTTTGTCAGATGTAATCCTCTTGGGGCCTCTAGTAACATGCACTCGTCTTACCTCCTCCTCCCTCTCTCTCCTCTTCTCTCTCTCTTCTCCTCTCTCTCTCTCCCTCCTGTGCCAGTGTTTCCTCCCTCGCTGTTAAGTCAGTTTGAGTATTAGCGTCCTGACAATCTGCACAAATTATCATCAAAAACATTTCTTTTTTATAATTACTTTTCAAGAATTTGTTTTCAGTATTGTAGTTTCTTAATTCATTCTTCACCTCACAAGAGACAACGATTAATCTCTCTTTTTGTTTTGTTTTATTGCATTTGGATTTCACCTTAGTTTTTCTTTCATATATCATATATTCTTTCATATTAACCAGAATGAATATGTAAATGCGTCACGGTACTGAAGGGATTAAGGAGCTGAAAAGGAGAAAATTATTAAAAAAACAAAAAATAAAAGCGACTGATTCGTGACTTATTTGTAGAGTTACACAACTGCAACGTGACGTGTAACTCACATATCAAATAGTTATAAAGAGAAACCGATTAAAAAGATTAGTCAGAAAAAAAAAAGTTGGTGCGCCTAATCATACTTTATACTATTTTACTCAAATCTACTCCACTTAAGTCCACAACTCTTCTCCGGTCAATTCCACCTCACTCCACCTTTATCCAGTCCACTTTACATCAATCTACTCCATTCCAGTCCAGTCCAGTCCAGTCTTGTCTTATCTCTACCCTGACGCCTTGCCCTCTAAACTTCCCCAGGTCACCACTTGTGTGTGTATACCTGTCCTACATAGCCTGTTTACTTAGCTTCGTATATATCTTAACCCGCCCCCCTCCCTCTCTCTCTCTCTCTCTCTCTCTTTCTCTCTCTCTCTTACGCAGTTCAATTCCTCACCCTCTTTACAAAGTGTCATCTCACATTCCCACTCTCTGCATGAGGGAGCAGTAAAAATGTAAACAGAAGGACCCACGACTGCCAACCTTTTCAGTCTTCGCGCAGGTCAAGCTTACCAACCTCTTTTCGCACTTTTCTGGCATCAATGGAATATTATGTGTATATGTATATGTATAATTATAATGCTCCCCCTCCCACGATATTTGGTTCAGATAATATATGGTTGTAAGGAACACATGTATCACTCCTCCTCCTCCTCCTCCTCCATCTTTTTCCTCCTCTTCCTCCTCTCTTCCTCTTCCTTTGGCATTACATAATACTGTCATTTTCCTAAACCTCTGCTCTTCCTCCTATCCCTCCTCTCTTTTCTTCCTCCATAACTTATATACCAGACACTGTTGCCTTTCCTCCATGACTCCTCCTCTTCCTCCTCCTCCCCTCAGTCTCAATGCCAGACACTGTTGCCTTCCACCCCCCTTCTCCTCCTCCTCCTATCGTCCAGCTGGAAGTCTAGCCGCGCCCCTGGAACAGAGCCAAAGCGGGATCTTCCTTCTCGTAGCCCAGAAAGGCGGGAAGGATAGAGGGAGGCAGGAAGAGCGGGAGGTTGTGAGGTAACAGTGAAGGAAGAGAGGTGGGTGAGAGAGAGAGGTCACTGAAACCAGAAGAGGAAAAGCGGGGAGAGAGAGAGAGAGAGAGAGAGAGAGAGAGAGAGAGAGAGAGAGAGAGAGAGAGAGAGAGAGAGAGTGAGAAGTGGAAGCTTGAAGTGGGGAACTGTAAGGGAGCAACTGTGATGATAAGTAGGAAGGATGGGAGGGAGAGAGTGATGAGGGAAAGAGGAAGAACAGAGAGAAGAGAGTAGAGGAATGAAAAGATTACAGTGTTGTGTGTGGCCAGAGAGAGAGAGAGAGAGAGAGAGAGAGAGAGAGAGAGAGAGAGAGAGAGAGAGAGAAAGGTAAAGTTCAGCCATCCTCCTTCACACTATACTCGTAAATCATTGTCTCTGCTATTCAGTCCTCCTCTTCTTCTTCTTTTCTTCTTCTTCTTCTTCTTCTTCTTCTTCCTCCTCCTCCTTCCACCACCTCCATTAACTCACGTACCCAACTCCTCCCTACAGTATAGCCATTACCACCATCACCATCACCATCATCACTTATTGGTCTCGTGTCTCTCTCTCTCTCTCTCTCTCTCTCTCTCTCTCTCTCTCTCTCTCTCTCTTTGCTATGAACACGTTACTATATTACATTATGAAAATTCCCTTGCACTGCCCCTCTGTCATGGTAATTTGTAGTGTCATTTGCCTCCATTGTGTTACGAACGGTGTAGTTTTTATCAGTTTTATTATTGTCTTTCATCACCACCACGCTACATATTTACGAAAGATTTTATTGATGTGTATTATTCCATTTCTTTATACTTTAATTTATGGTGTGTGTGTGTGTGTGTGTGTGTGTGTGTGTGTGTGTGTGTGTGTGTGTGTGTGTGTGTGTGTGTGTGTGTGTGAAGAAATGCAAGTTATCTGAGAGCAGCGCGTTATCTGAGAACCGAGTATGTGTGTGTGTGTGTGTGTGTGTGTGTGTGTGTGTGTGTGTGTGTGTGTGTGTGTGTGTGTGTGTGTGTGTGTCCCTAGACAAACACATAAAACTATAGAGAAATGTGTTGACCAGGTAGGCAAGCAGGCACAGACAGACAGACAGACAGACAGACAGACAAACACAAACACAGACACAGATACAGACACACACACACACACACACACACACACACGAAACCTTCATCACTGCAATAAGAGTGTGGTGTTCTTTACGGTCATGCGCTCACTCTCTCTCTCTCTCTCTCTCTCTCTCTCTCTCTCTCTCTCTCTCTCTCTCTCTCTCTACACATTTTTTTGGTCCACTTAACCAATCTCATCTCGTCTCATCTCCCTCTTTACTTCTCTCATTTTCTTTTCTCCATCTAATTAAGTTATCTCTCTCTCTCTCTCTCTCTCTCTCTCTCTCTCTCTCTCTCTCTCTGATAACATGGTAATCTGCGTTTCCTTTCCACAGCGCCCAACATGTAATGGTTGTTTTTGATGAACTGCTGGTGTTTGTTAGTGTTACTCGTAATGCATGACTGGTGATGTCTTAGAGAAGGCGGTGATGTGGTTCCTTGATTACTTCTATCTATTTCTCTAAGTTTATTTATATATATTTTTTAAGTATGAGAGAGAGAGAGGGAGGGAGGGAAGTAGTTAATTTTTTACTCTCCTCCTTACACCTGCCTGCCTTCTCTCTCTCTCTCTCTCTCTCTCTCTCTCTCTCTCTCTCTCTCTCTCTCTCTCTCTCTCTCTCTCTCTCTCTCTCTCTCTTCCACCTTTACCCACACTCCTGTTTATCCATGTTTCCCTTTTCCCTTCCTACCTTCTTATGCTTCCTCCTCTCCCCATCTCCCTTTCTCAAATTCTCCAACAACACTCTCCCGTCTCCCATCCACTCCTATCCAATCTCCCGCCTACAATTCTATCCTTCTATCCATATCCCGCTCACCACACGCCCAGCACATGCCAGGCTGCCCTTCATGCCCACTCAGCACCCCTGGCAAGGCTCCTGCTTACTCTGCTGACGCCGCTCTGAGGTCAGCTAAGAAAGGAGACACTGACCAGCTGCAAGCACATTACTTTTTGTCAGTCAGTCAGTCAGTTAGCAAGTCAGAGCAAGTTATGAATTCAGACTTACAATTGCTATCCAGTTTAAGTCAGAAAGTTGTTTTTTTAGTTAAATTATCAGTTAGTTAGCCAGTTAGTCAGTCAGTCACATATCTATTATATACAGTCACTTAATAAACTTCTCACCAGTCAGTCAGTCAGTCAGTCAGATATCTATTTATTTATCCACTAAGCCAATCCTTCAGTCAAATGGTAAATCAGTCAGTCAGTCAGTCAGTCAGTCAGTCAGTCAGTCAGACATCTATTCATTTAGCCACTTAGTCAGTCCTTCAGTCAAATGGTAAATCAGTCAGTCAGTCAGTCAACCAAGCATTCATACACACATCCAATCACTTAACCAGGCGTTCAATCAGCCAGTCAAGCATCCATCCAGCCAGCCATTTCACTAGCCCCTCAGTCATCAAGTCATCTAATCATCCAACCATACAACCATACAGCCATACATCCAGCCAGCAAACCAATCACCGAACCATCCAGCCATCCAGACATCCAGACAGTCATCCACACACACACAAATATTTTACTTTGTTGCTTCATCATTCAGAAACCACCAGACCACACTCAAGGAGGAGTGAGGAGGAGGAGTGAAGAAGAAGAAGAAGAAGAAGAAGAAGAGGAGGAGGAGGAGGAGGAGGAGGAGGAGGAGGAGGAGGAGGAATCAATACCATCCCGAATTAGGTTTATTCATTCAGAAAGTTAGATATGAATCATGGATACGGAAGGAAACGTGACGTGTGTGTGTGTGTGTGTGTGTGTGTGTGTGTGTGTGTGTGTGTGTGTGTGTGTGTGTGTGTGTGTGTGTGTGTAAAATAAATAGCTGTGATTGTATTTTTCCTTCCTCCAATCACGAAAGTTAGCAAGATATCGAATGCCCCTCTCTCTCTCTCTCTCTCTCTCTCTCTCTCTCTCTCTCTCTCTCTCTCTCTCTCTCTCTCACACACACACACACACACACACACACACACACACACACACACAAGAAACAACCTCTTGAAGATAAACAAGGCAGCAGTGTGAACAAGTAATCCAGTGCTGCTAATTACTGTCGTTAGAACACTGTCAACTGATGCTCGGGAGGTGAAGAGTACAGTGTAGCTAACAGACAGATAACAAACAGTCGATCGAAGATAAGGAATTAGTGAGGTGATAGGGATGTCTTGTCTAGTTAACCAGGGGAATATTAGACTAAAGTGGAAGTATAAACAGTATAAACAATGCCCGGTGTGTTAAAACATATGCATGAGACCGACTAGTGTATTTAGTCCAGAGAGACAACCAGCAGGTACCAAATGAAGAGCCTTTGTCTGCCTAGCGCTGTGTGAAAGTAATGTGGAGGAATTGTATTAACAGTATCCTTTGTCTGACCAACGTGCATTGAGTGGACAGAGAACAAATAGCAGCGTGAGGGGAAATTATCCACAATGTTAAGGAGTCTTGGCTGCCGTAAGGTAAGGGGATATAACCAAGTACAGGAACAGTATAAGCGATGTCCACTCTCTTAAATATAAACGAGTATTGTTGCAGCATAATTGGGTCGCCTTTCTCTCTCTCTCTCTCTCTCTCTCTCTCTCTCTCTCTCTCTCTCTCTCTCTCTCTCTCTATCTATCTATCTATCTATCTATCTCTTCGTGCATTAATCATCAACATCTCTTACAAACATCTCTCTCATGTAGTAATTCACTTGATAGCACGGTGTTGTGATGATGAAAAAATTGCTTAATAACTCAGATGACGTCAGTTGTTGCGTAAATAAGGAAAGGTGTGATGTCTCCAGAGGGAAATGCCAAGAGGAAAATGTACACGTGGAATAAATATATACTGAAAATTTGTACGGAAAGAGAAAAGTTCAAGTGGGAGGGGAATCAGTCCTATGCACTCAAAAGATGACAACACGCAGGGGACAGTATTTGCAGACGCACGGTGAAAATAACTACAAAAAGTCCAGGAGAGAGAGAGAGAGAGAGAGAGAGAGAGAGAGAGAGAGAGAGAGAGAGAGAGAGAGAGAGAGAGAGAGACTAAAATAACTGCACAAAGATAAAATGATTACAAAGAGAGAGTGCAAGGAACTACAATACCTACATACATCGCAAGAAATCCAAAGATAAAGGTAAAAAAAAAAATAAACAATGCTAACATAACTCCAGAGAGAGTGAGTGAATGTCCAGAGAGCGATGCGATTAAAATAACTACACAGAGGGACGGCGAGGGAGTGTCCAGGGATATAAATAGTCCAGTAACGCTACAAACACTCCGAGGCACAGGGCAGGAGAGAAGCGGGAAGGAGAGGACAAAGACGAGGGGAGGAAGGTCAGTGTTGTCTGGCTTCACTATAGCAACACACGTTCATTTCGACACATCAATTCACGTCTCAAAATAAACTCAATGCAATGTGATGGATGAATGACAGGCTGGTGAAGGAATAAGAAACGTATATTTGTACAGCGGGTATCTCAAAGCAGGGCAAGGTCACGTCGCCTCACCAAGCTGGCAACACTGATATCGCTGTCTGTCTGTGTGTGCGTGTGTGTGTGTGTCTGTCCCGCAGCCTTCTGTCCACCAAGGAACCTGTTTGCTTTAAGCGCAGAACTCATTACTTACTGCGCCTAATTCACCAGGTAAGACTCACCCGCCTGCCAATGAGTGAATTCTCAACTGATTCAACAATAATAATGACTACGGCAACAACATCAATAATCATCTTCATCATCATCCCTACTGATATAAGCAGAAGTTTATCGGCATGTAGTTCTTGATAAATAAGGTAGGTCCAAGGAAATACCATATGCACTCCTACCACCACCACCACAAAAAAAAAAAAATAAATAAAATAAAAAAAAATAAAAATAAACGATCAGTAGCAACTACAACAAAAAGAATTTCGACTCAATGTGACACCACACTAACATTCCCATCCATCCACAACAACAACACCAACACCAACAACAACAACAACAACAACAACAACAACAACAACATTAAAAGTAGTGTAGTACATCATCAAACAACTTTCATCAAGAGTCAAGGTCGCGCTGTGGACAAACAAATACACACAAAATATCAATAACACACGACACAACTGCGTAAAAACATAAAAACACAAGAAAATTAAAGGAACCTGCAAGAAGTCACCAGGCCTACACGTGGCAGCCTCTGAA
>NC_059298.1:14179105-14199105 GCF_017591435.1 Portunus trituberculatus
ACTACGAAATATTTACACAATAGCACATACTGCGACTCCTTAAGTGTGTACATATAAAAAAAATTTACTGTTTTGACTACGAGTGCCCTTGCTTCAATATCCATGGCAAGTAAATCTTCATTTCTTTTTCTTTTATAATAGATATACAAGTTGTCTTCCATCCCCAAAAAATTATGCACATCCAAGATTTTCCTGGTTTGTTTGTTTTTTGCCGAAAGTAAGGGAATATTAGATAAGTGCAAGGTGTGAGCGCGCGAGCACATCCTTTCCCATACACACGTTTCAGCAAAGTTCACTTTGAGATGCAGAGCAGGACACAAAGGGTAACAATGGCAGCCTTTTAGTAATGATTACTTTTTGTTATTTTTTTTCTGCGTCCCATTACAACAGTATGCTTCAACTCTGCTTCACGGAAGTACCTTGTAAAATCATTAAATAAATAAATATATGAATAACTGATTAGTTAATAATAATCAATAAAAAAAGCAAAGATCACAAGGTGGTGCGCTTAAACAAACGAATGATTTATTATGTGACTAGTTTGCATCACACACACACACACACACACACACACACACACACACACACACACACACACACACACACACACGTGTATGCGCCACGCCCACTCTCCCATTTCTACCTGATAACTACCTCGCTCAGTCCAACCCCCCCCACACACACACCTCGATACAGTGAACTATATACGCCACAAATTCCGGAAAGAAATAGTTCTATACGATAAAAAAGTAGAAAATTATTTTACTTGATAAGACTTTCCACACACACACACACACACACACATGGCGTGTGTGGTGTGGGGGCGGGGTTGAGGGAGGCGTGGAAGGAGGGGTAGGGGTAGGAGGTGAGATAAGTTTCCGTGGACGGGGATCTTGTGAGATGCAGATAAACACACACTGGGTGGTTTCCTTGTTGATACTGGGGTTGGTGCCACGATGATTTAGGGAAAGGCTCACTGCAGAGGTATGACAAGGCCCCACACACCCCCTGCCGAGGCCATCACCACAATAAGGGTCGTATGAGTACTCACCATAGTATATGTAGAGGTTTGCGAGCGTCCGTCCGTCAAAATTAAACAAAAGGGGTCTGTGGTGTGTTGCCGACTTGCACGTTTAACTGACTCTACCACTCCCGTCGACGGTCGCACCCAAACTGACTGGAGTGGTCTGGCTGGCTCCCCGCTCCCTCTCGCCGTCTGTCGGTTCACTCTCGTGCTCAGCAGCTCTACCTGCCAAAGTTGCCAGAGATGTTACCTGAGCGCTTTATTTAGCGGAACCGTGCTTTATCATCTGTATGTATCAAAATGATGTCTTCAGTGGCGAAAGTGTTGTTTTTTTGTCGTTTATTTATTTGCTCAGTTATCACAACAGGTTATATAAATATGCAGTAATTCTCAAATCCAGATGATGCTGGTATTTTTCATCCGGAGCAAGTGTCGATGCAACATATGATTACTAGGCATGCAACACTTCGAGATGTTGTGCGCAAGCATCGTGCCGAAATTGTATATAATTCTACTGTGCCCTTAGAGGCTGCCAGTGATAGAACGCTTCGGTGCAGGTGATGCATTGTGAACCTTAGCAACCCTGCCAGCCTCGTCAGCGAAAATACTTTAGAACATCTAGAATTGCAAATATCGGCTTTCAACTAACCAAAAGTTTTCAGTGACCAGATTAACCAGTCGTGAGGCAATTTACACCTGTGGGTCATCACCACTTGGTTGTAAATAGCGTTTATAACCTCGGCTTACGAGAATCTTGACTTAGATGTGAATATATATATATATATATATATATATATATATATATATATATATATATATATATATATATATATATATATATTCCCATTCTACTACCTACTCTGTAGCTAGATGGTGGAAGATGCAGATTGTCCTCTAAATCCTACTAGACCTATAGAGGGTAATCTACATTTTCCAACACACCGAAAATGTTGCTCTCTGGGTGACATTCTTGGCGCGATGCATTTTTACCAAGGTATTGAAGCTCCTTCATCGATACGCTTAACACATTTACAGCAGTATGGGAAGTTCGTGAGTTCCTGCTACTTAATTTCATCACTATTAATTATAATGAAGATGAGTCAGTATATCCTATAACAATCAACAATAATAACAATAGTAATGATGGTGATAATGATAATAATAATAATAATAATAATAATAATAATAATAATAATAATAATAATAATAATAATAATAATAGTAATAATAAATAACAATAGTCGGTAGGCCTCTTACTATGCTGCGGAGATTCAGTCATAAACTCTTCGAATGCATGCATTTTCTTTTCACCAAACCATAATTTCCGTTGGCGACATAAGTAACACATTGTACATGTCATGCAAGTGCAGTTAGAAACGTAGCTTATAACGACTTGAACCATAGACATTTTAATATTCCCCACTGTGAAAAAAACAGCTAGACGATGAGCGACCTTTGGCATCCCTCGCATCCCAAGTTCCCACGGCCTGTGAATAATTATTGTGCAGCTTCTTATTCGCAGTTTGTCCTTTTCCTATATTGTGTCGCTGTTTGGGATAATCCTTCTCCATGTGGTTCGCCTATCCCTATTCTGTCTTAACACCTTTGTCTTATGGAGTTATGGTCTTCCTTTCTCTCCTCTCTTTTGTCGGGCTTCTCTCCTCGAGCCCTATTTCTTCTCTTTTAAAGTCATTTGCTCCCTTTTCCATATTTGTTTGTCCTATTCCTCTTTTTTTCAGTTTTTCTCCTAGTTCTCTATTTTTTTCAGTTATCCTCTCTTCCATCTCCATTGACTTCTTTCCAGCTTGGTTCTCTTCCGTCCTTAAGATGTGGGCGCACAATCTCAATTTCATCTCTTAATTGCACGACCATGGAAATTTTTGCAGTACACGACACATGTCCCGGTAAGATGAATACTAAGACTGGAGATTCACTAAGTGTTGTTTGTTGATATAAGTCCACATATCACCCATATATCGCATAATGACGTGCATGCAGCAAACTGCAAGAAAATTGTATACGTAGTGTTTCAATATTTGTCCTCCTACCTTCACTTCTTCATTATTACCTCTCTATTTCTTCCTTCCTTCATTTTTTTTTCCGTGTCTTATCTCCTCTTGATGTTCCTTGGCGTACTTTTCTCACATTTTTCTGACAAAAATCGCTTACTGAAAGCAGATTCACTTCGGTAAATCCTTTTAAATCTCAAAATAGGCATATATTCCCTTCATCTTCATCTATACGCATGAAACTTCGATAAAGGGAAGCTGTATGTAAGTAAATTAATATTCTGGAAGACAATTAACCGATTGATAAGTGCAAAAATAAGGACAAATAATTAAACATATTGGAAGGATGTTAACTGAAAGAATGGGAAATTCGAGTGAACAGAGAAAACGGGGAAACAAGGGCAAACAATGCAAGAGTTAAAGAAAAGAAGCTGAAATAAAATTTGGCGAGGGCATTCATATAACATAATTCACGATTACTATCCTGAATAAGTCTCCAGACATTAATAAATAGAGAGCGTCATTTTTCCCTCCAACGATCGCTCAGCCAACTCCTTCACCCGCCTTCACTTCCTGTCATCTCACGCCGCTCTTAATGCACCAGCCTCACCAGCTGACAGGTAGTGCCTGAGGACTTCCTAAAGATAGGTGTATGGTCGTTTTCAGTCTGTACGTTGTAGTATATAGTAAATCTTGATGGCGACTTAATATCAAGATTATTTTTGTGTGTATGTGTCATTGGCATGCATGTTTCTATAGGAATAAAATTTAGCTTTTTTGTTATCTATGCTTTTCTTTATGCACTTCCATGAATATCCTATAAAATCAAAGTCAAAAGCTATCCAAATTGTTTACCATGTTTTACCATGTCCACTTGCAAAATCAAATTCTGGCAACATTTCGTATAAAATCGCCAGAACAAGTGACAAGTGTTGCGAGTTTTTATTATATTCCTGAAACACTATATATATATATATATATATATATATATATATATATATATATATATATATATATATATATATATATATATATATATATGAGGGAGAACTCTCAAGGGCAAAAGAATGAATATTAGAAAAAAAAAAAAAGGCCCACTTGAACTGCAAACTCCACAAAAGAATCAAAAGAATCAGTCACAATTCAGGGACAAATGTCTCGACACCTCTCTCTTAAAAGAAGTCAAGTCGTAGGAAGTTGGAAATACAGAGACAGGCAGGGAGTTCCAGAGTTTACAAGTGAAAGGTATGAATGATTGAGAATACTGGTTAACTCTTGTATTAGAGGATTGGACAGAATAGGGATGAGAGGAAGAAGAAAGCCTTGTGCAGCGAGGCCGCAGGAGGAGGGGAGGCATGCAGTTAGCATGAAAATAGCGATAAAAGATAGAAAGAGATGCAACATTTCGGCGGTGAGAAAGAGGCTGAAGACAGTCAGAGGAGGGGAGTTGATGAGACGAAAAGCTTTTGATTCCACCCTATCTAATAAAGCTGTATGAGTGGAACCCCCAAACATGCGAAGAGTACTCCATACAAGGCCCTTGTACAAAGTTAGCACTTGGAGGGGCGAGAAAAACTGACGGAGACTCCGCAGAACGCCTAACTTCATAGAAGCTGTTTTAGCAAGAGATGAGATGTGAAGTTTCCAGTTAAGATTATGAGTAAAGGACAGACCGAGGATATTCAGTGTGGAAGAAGGAGACAGTTGAGTGTCATTGAAGAAGAGGGGATAGTTGTCTGGAAGGTTGTGTCGAGTTGATAGATGGAGGAATTGAGTTTTGAGGCATTGAAAACTACTAAGTTTTCTCTGCCCCAATCAGAAATCTTAGAAAGATCAGAAGTCAGGCGTTCTGTGGCGTCCCTGCGTGATCTGTTGACTTCCTGAAGGGTTGGTCGTCTCTGAAAGGACGTGGAAAGATGTAGGTATCATCAGAGTGGATAGGGCAAGAAGTTTGGTTAAGATCATTAATGAATAATAGAAAGAGAGTGGGTGACAGGACAGAACCCTGAGGAACACCACTGTTAATATATTTAGGAGAAGAACAGTGGCCGTCTACCACGGCTGCAATAGAACGGTCGGAAAGGAAACTTGAGATAAAGTTGCAGAGAGAAGGATAGAAACCGTAGGAGGGCAGTTTTGAAATCAAAGCTTTGTGCCAGACTCTATCAAAAGCTTTTGATATGTCTAACGCCACAGCAAAAGTTTCACCGAAATCTCTAAAAGAGGATGACCAAGACTCAGTAAGGAACACCAGAAGATCACCAGTAGAGCGACCTTGACGGAAGCCATACTGGCGATCAGATAGAAGATTGTGAAGTGACAGATGTTTAAGAATCTTCCTATTGAGGATAGATTAAAAAAAAAAAATTACACAAGCAAGAGATTAAAGCGGTAGTTTGAGGGATTAGAACGGTCACCCTTTTTAGGAACAGGCTGAATGTAGGCAAACTTCCAGCAAGAAGGAAAGGTAGAAGTCGATAGGCATAGTTGAAAGAGTTTGGCCAGGCAAGGTGCAAGCATGGAAGCACAGTTTTTGAGGACAATAGGAGGGACCCCATCAGGTCCGTAAGCCTTCTGAGGGTTTAGGCCAGCAAGGGCATGGAAAACATCATTACGAAGAATTTTGATTGAAGACATGAAATAGTCAGAGGGAGGAGGAGAGGGAGGGACAAGCCCAGAATCATCCAAGGTGGAGTTATTAGCAAAGGTTTGAGAGAAGAGTTCAGCTTTAGAGACAGATGAGATGGCAGTGGTGCCATCAGGATGAAATAAAGGAGGGAAAGATGAAGAAGTAAAGTTATTGGAGATGTTTTTGGCCGATGCCAGAAGTCACGAGGGGAGTTGGACTTTGAAAGGCTCATACAGTATAAATTTCACATATCAATTAATTGGTTAATGTGACATATTTCTTTTCGTTTTTGTGTCCAGCAATGGTCATTTGGCAAATTATTAAATTCTCTCTAGTTTTACAGTGAATGTTTGCATCTCCCGCGAGAGAGAGAGAGAGAGAGAGAGAGAGAGAGAGAAAGAGAACTATCTAGCTGCATGAAAAGCAGACTATGATATTTCTTTCTTTCTCTATTTCTTTCGTCTCTGTTCTTCATACAAGTATATTTCTACATAAAAATATACCAGGTGAATTCATAATAAACAAAGAAACATGACTTGTATACAGAGGTGGTCCTGGCTACTTTTACGCCCTGGGCGGTGAACGCTTCATCGGCGTCACAGTGCTGCTCCCCACCCACCATCCCCAAAACCCAAACCCACCGCAGAACCTCACGCTCCCACCAACACATAAACACAAGAATTATATAATTTATGTTTTATTACAAATAATATTGAATACAAAATCTTAACCATATAAAAAATAATAAAATAAAAATAAATTAATCAAATATACTATGTAAACACCAATGTAAATTGCACAAATCTATCATCACATAAATATAAATTAATAGAATAAAATTAATCATAAATCATCAAGGGGCCAGTCTGTCTCCTGCCCCTCCCCACGGACCCCTCCCCTTGCGTTTCCTAAGAGAGTGACTCCAGGCCCAAGGTGATCCACCGTCCCCCTCGGACACACTACAACACCAACCAATAGAGCTGCAGAGAACACAACAAAACAACACTATAGCAAGTCAGAACACACTACAACACCAACCAATGGAGCTGCAGAGAACAAAAAAACAACTATAACAAGTCACAAAACACTACAACACCAACCAATGGAACTGCAGAGAACACAAAACACACAAGGAATCATTAAGTAGTGCTGTATGAAACACTGCAACACTATAACAAGTCAGAACACATTACAACAGCAACACACTATAATGGAGCTGCAAACAACACAACACTGCAACACAAGGAATGATCAATTAGTGCTATCAAGATAAACAAGAAAGTGTAGAGTGAAGGAGTACAAAACATCAAAGATTTAGAAGTACAAATACTGAGAGCAGCAAATAACAAATTAAAGTGTAAATAGCAAAGGAAGAAAGTAGGAGATGAAAGCAAGGAGGAAGCAGCTTGATTCACAGTGAAAATAGGAAGGTACATTACACACGGGAGAAGACTTCACAGGAAGCATAGCAATGCAACCACTGCACAAGAAGAGGAGCCATGGAAAATGACTATACATGCAGCAAAAGACAAAGGTTTACACATTAATTAGCAAAGAAATGTACAGCAATGAAGAAAAGAAAGTTAAAGAAATAAAGGAAGATAAAAGCCCCGGCAAAATAATAAAAAACTGCATAAGCAATGGAAGAAGGTGGGAGGTGAAAAAGAAATATATGACAACAGAGAAGCATTGTTCATATCATTCCAATGCAGAACTAACAACACAAACACTAAAGACACAACAACATTTCAGGACCAACCAACACAATGTGTCATGTGTGCAGCAGATAAAGAAGACAGCAACCATTGCCTCCCACAATGGGCAGCCCACACCTCTCAAAGATCCAATGCAGAATTAACAACCTAAACACTGGAGACAACAACATTTCTGGGACCTCTTCTTTTTATTATTTATACATCTGACATGTGGTGTGGGATTGAATCTAATATGGTTGCTTATGCTGATGACACCACTATATATGCGACAATTCCTTCCCCACAGGATAGGCAGAGAGTCGCTAATGTACTCACTCAAGATGTTTCAAGGATTCTGTCATGGTGTGATCGGTGGGGTATGAAACTGAACCCGAGTAAATCCCATAGTATGGTTATTAGCAGATCAAGGACACCTTTCCCAGTTCACCCTGATATTGTTGTCAACGAAGTACCTATTCCTAATTGTTCGTCTCTGAAGTTACTCGGAGTCACCCTTGATCCCAAACTTACTTTTGAGTTGCACTTGCGTTCACTTGCATCATCAGTCTCATGTAAAGTTGGTTTGTTACGCAAATGTAGGCGGATATATTCCTCTGATGATATTGTAAGAAATTGCTTTTACTCTTTCATACTGCCTCATTTTGAATATTGTCACTCTGTGTGGATCTCTGCAGCAGAGTCTCACTTAAAGCTTTTAGATAGAGCATTCAACCAGATTAAATTTCTTCTTCCTAATCTTGAGATTAATCTTCGGCATCGTCGTTTGGTTGGATCATTGTCCTATTTCTTCAAAATCATGTCTAATTCCAACCACCCGTTGCATTGTCATTTGCCTGCCCTTCACTACCAGCACGTGCTACAAGACAATCCTTGATCATGAATGACCGTTCCTTGTCTGTGAATCGATGTAATACTTCACAATTTTCCCGGTGTTTTATCCCAGTATCTGCTAGACTCTGGAATACAATTCCCAACGAGATTGTTAATTCTAGTAACATTGAAGCATTTAAAAAACGTGTGAATACCTTTCTTCTCTCTGAACTCACTACCTCTTAGATCTCTACCAATCTTCCTATTCTGTTGTTCATTCCTGTTACTTCCTTTCACTTATCGGTGAGGTGCCGCCCACTGGGCCTTTGGGTTTATGCAGTTATGCTTTCCAGTGGGTCGCCTTCATTGACCTCATAATAATAATAATAATAATGTGTCTTGTGTGCAGCTGATAAGGCACTGCAACCATTGCCTCCCACGCTGCCCAACCCACACCTCTCACAGATTCATGTGTCCCACTTAGCAGCGCCCTTATCCACAAAATGAAGAACACCTCCTTGGAAAATTACTTTTGGAAAAATCTGATATACAAGAAGATAAAGTCAAAATATAATAATATTACTTCCTTATCATTTCCCAAATAAATGATGAAGTCAATAAGACTACCATTATTAGCAGCAGTACATGAAGGTCTGTAGACAACCACAGCATAAATTTTGAAGACAGGAAGAAAAATAACATGAGCATCAAAACACATAATGTTTCATAACTAATCCTGTAGTATCAGTTGTGACTAATTCATAACTGGATATCAACATGAATTAAGAATAGAAGAAGCAAGCCATATTCTTGCTATTACTAAAATAGCAGTGTTATTGTTAAGGTCATTAATATAGTGTATTTTTTAAAGCAAATAATTAGCAAGCACGAGCAAGAACACAGTGAAGAATTATATATGAATTCTTTAGGAAATACAAGTTAGGTAGAGAAAATTTGCTTGTTGATAAGGTAGACATCCTATAATGCACGGATGGGGTTAGGATAGACCCATGGGAGTGAGGTATGTTGATGCTGAACAGGTATAGTTGGTTCCATCTATGAAGTTCGTTTAGGATGGGGGCAGGTCTCACCATTTACCTCTCGCCATACTGCCAAATCAATCTTCTGACATGCGTCTCTCTCTTATTTCCCATTCAAGTTTTAAGTTATATATTATGTATGCTGTATATACTAAAAGAGACTACATAGTATACAGTGAGTGTCAATGTTTAGTATCATAACAACAAATTATATAAATTCTATGACATGTGGCAGAGGTTTTTTCCAATGTTGCCACAATATGGTGGTGGTGGTCAGCATGTCCCTCTGAGGTCCTTTACCCAGTTGGAGGTTCTGGATTCTGCCACACCTAAAATGGACTTCATAGATGGAACAGACTATAGTCATCTTTTAACCATCCACCAGTTACAGACTCAGAAGTGAAATTAGTCATCATTAGATACATCTGACAATGAGAGACCTATAACTGGCTAATCTCATGAGAGAGATGGTTCCTAAGATTGCAGGGATGAAAGGCATCAATTTTCCCTTCACATGTTAATATTACTGCACCAAGAAAGCTGAAATTTCGTGTGAATATGATATATTCATTCTGTTGAAATATTTCCAAAGAAATTTGTTTTGTAGCAAAGTTTTTTTATAAAATATGGAAGTGTGAGGATATTTATTCTGTTTTGTTCGGATTGACTGCGCCTCATATTTTGCATTATTGCATGTTTATTTGGGGTAAGTATATGTTTTCCTTACAGCCAAAGTTGTAGGAGACCTAATTTTACTGATGTGTGCTACCACGATCACTATGTGTCATGAAATAATTAAGAAACACGACACTTAAAGGCCTGTCCACACCAGGAAACATTGTTTGGAAACAATGTTTCCCAACTGTTTCCAAACAGTTTGGAAAGTTTTTTGGAAACTGTTTGCAAACAGTTTGGAAACTGTTTCCACGCAATGTTTCCTGTCCAGACCTCAGTTGTTGTCAGGATGCCTGTAGAAATTGCTGCAGCAGCCTCTGAATTTTACATTATGCCTGCAGAAAGTTAATCAGCAATATCCATCACGGCATCCATCTTCTTCATCTTATTCTTATAATCTCCACATGTGACATCCCACAATGCTGGGGATGAATGGAGCAATTCAATAAGTTTTCTCTGCTAACCACATGGTGTTGTTGCTGCAAGCCTTGTGTGGGTACTGATTCATTACTTCCACCCCCCCCTTCACACACACACAGTGTTTCCCATTCTGGATGGGAAACAAATATAAGTATAAGATAATTTCAAAATGAACTTATCTACAACTTCAGCCACATAGAAATACTGACAGGTCATGGATCAGCTGCTAGATTAAGGCGAACAGTGAATCTGTTAACAACTTCATTGAAAACACACTGCTCAACACATTAAAGAAATAAATTTGTCTTCTTTCCCATTATAGCCTCTGTTCAACCAGCAGCAAACTAGTACACAACATAGCCAAGTACATGTGACCTTGTCTTCTAGAGAGGATTGGAAGGGACAATACTAACCTCATGTATGTATGTATGTATGTACATATGTATGTATGTATGTATGTATGTATGTATGTATAATGTATGTAGTATACATGCATGACCCAAATTGTATTTGTACAGATTGTGGAAGTGGTGTGATGGCACATTCCAAGGATGCATTGGAGTAATACTGCCACTGACAATGATAAAAGGCAACTGAACATGATAATATGAAAGGATCCTCTGTACGTATTTTCATTCCTAAAATGAGACAAATTATGATGTGCCTTAGCAATTCCTAATAAGCAGGGATATAAAATTTATGTACAAATTTAGACAGGTGTTTACATAATGTAGTTTAAGTATGGTGATCTAGACAGGTGAGGAAGCAAAATTATATTCATCATAATGACCAATAGCCACACTTCTTATATCTGTCAATATGGTATATGTTGTCTCATTATGGAAATAAGAATCAAAACATGTATGAAGACAGCCTTCAGTTCCTACATTCCAACCCTTTTCAGTCACCTTTGAAAATGTGCTACCAATATTCTTCCAACGCAAGTAAGGAGAGTGTGAACACCCCTATTTCCATCCCAAAGGGAAAACCTATCTTATGACACATTTACTTCCCATAATATTCATTTTTAATTCTAATTTTTGTTTTCATTCCACAACCTCTGGCACTCTGCAGGGCCTTCAGTGTCAAGCAGAGATTACAAATATGTATTACAATTCTAAAATCACTACTTCTAGATATACAGTAACATACAATATATTTCTAAAATTATTCAATATACTGATATAGTACATATCTATATATGCATACACATACATACACACATACACATATACTGAAAATCACATTACAAAGTATAGTTCTCAGTGAGTATCATTTCATGAAGACCATAGCAATCAGAAAGTAGGAATGTTTTCAATCTCTATTTGGATATACCAACATTTTTACTGCTTTTCACTGATCTTGTTAGTTTATTGTGTAAACTTGGTGCAGTTATGGAAAGCCCTAAGACCAATGTCAGTGTTGTATCAAGGTTCCTTAAGTCAAAACACATCTAAGGCATGTCTGATAACAATACCAGTGCCTAAGTGAAATGGTTGCAGCAAATTTCTTAAATATTCAGGCTTTCTGGTATTTATGAATAGGTTTATTAAAATACAAATTTTACAAACAATCCTGGTTTTTCTAGGCAGCCTCTCTGCTGTTTTTCATGATCTAAAGCAGCACCTTGTACACTCAACATTCATGACCTTTTCTAACCTCTTTTTGTCAAATAATATAATATTCTCTCCTTGAGACTACTACAATTGTAACCTTATTTTTCCTACTGTAGTTACTGGTCAAATATGGTATTTCCTACATTCCTCATCACACACACTCAACAAAGTCATTAGGTACTTACAGCAGCATAAGCTTTGGGTTTAAGGCCTCCACATTTCAGTAGTTCAGTTATTACCACACACCAGGACTGAAAATATTTTGATAATCAGTACCACAAAATAATTTCTGAGTACCAGCTTAATGAATATCATGTCTATAAGTCATAACTAGTATGCAATTTCCTTTATCTCACCCTCAGGCGTATTCATTTTGATTCTCAAAAGAAGGTAGAGTTCCTAAAATTTTAATATTTCTACAGAAAAAAAATACTACATAACATACACTAGAAATAAACTGCTACTTATCATCAACATTACATGAATTACACTGAATGGTAAATTAGTCTACTACTGCACTCATTGTAAGACAAAACAGTGAATGAATCCATGGACAATTATAAATCACAGCTTCTACAATACAATTCTTTCTTACCTAGAGCAATGCAGCGTGTCATCTGATCAACTGCAGCTTTTGAAATCTTGTATGCAATGAGACCAGGAAACTGTGAAACAAGAGACATCCAGTAACTAGCATTACATCACTTTACCAAAGAATGAGGGTGATGTGATACAAATACCTAAGAGAGCCAATACCTTGAGGAAATAACCATTTACATATGCCTTAAGATATCCAGATAATTTTATTTTCCTATATGAATTTCACCTACTGATCTACTTAGGAAGTTTTTATTCTGAGCGGTTATTCATATCTTTATGTGTTCCTAACCTCAACACTACTATTTTCAACCACTGTACTCTAGTGCTACCAGTCTTATGTGGTGACCAGGGTGAGGATACATTACTACTATTTTCGACCACTGTACTCTAGTGCTACCAGTCTTATGTGGTGACCAAGGTGTGGATACAGTACTGTCACTTTCCTACAACAAAAGCTTGCATATCCCACCAAGTGGATCACCTTACAGGTGACATGACAAGTGAACTGTGTCAGGTTGAGATCACTGTGGTCTTAGCATTCATAATAAGCACAGCTAAGACTCAGTAGTCGAATATCTTTGAAGTCAAACTTTTCGATACTCGAATGCAAAAGTTCGACTTAGTACTCAAAAAATACCTGGTAGTCGAACGTCTGCACACTTGGTTGTAAACAATGGCTCCCTGGACTCTCCCTCCCCACCGTCACCAGTTGTCCCCACGTCCCGCCATCTTCATGAGAACAATAACATTCTCTTACATTCTCTCTCCTGTTTTTCAATTAGAAATTTACAATGGCACCAAAGAGGCTTAATAATGGTGAAAATAAGGAACCTAGTGAGAGTGCAAATGTTATTGAGCCACAGCCCTCCACTAGTGGGTTCACAGGAATCACACCAGGAGACAAGTTACTAGACATTTTCATGGATGGTAACTCATCCTCCGACAAATAACCTCTCCTCCCTTCTCCCCTCCTCTTTTACGTTATCCATCACTTACGGTAAGTATAAATCAAAATTATAAAAAAATTGAAATTGAAATTTTTGTAAACTTAAGATTTTGCTAAAATTAGAATGAACTACTGTACATGATTTATAGGTATTGGTAGTCAAACTTTTTGATAATCGAACAGCCATTTGGAACTAATTCAGTTTGAGTACTGAGTCTCCACTGTACATCATTTTACTAAATTAACGTCCCTTTCTAGGAAAAACTTATTGAAATAATCCTGTAAACATAATCACACATACCATTTGTTCACATTTCACCTAGCTACTATGAGTTAATAAAAAGTAACATGACAGTACGAGGTCACTGGAGTCTCTATCAGGGTAGGTGTGTGTGAATGTTGCCATTCATAATGAGTTCATTTGAATAATTTCTTTACATTAAGAAACCACTTAATGTCAATAGAATACTTCTTATATATCTTCATTATAATTATGTATGACAAAAAAAAAAAAAAACTTACCAAACACTACTTTTAGCTGCAACTCATCCTGAGGCACCACAGTACAGTACTAGCTTACTGGCTGTGGGGAATGCTAGGCTGCGATTGGTATAATTTCAACAAGTCCATGTCAGAATCAACTTCTTTCTTTTTTTTTGGTGCTGTTGACACCACATTATCACCTCCTTGAGACACATCTCTTTTTCTCTTAATATCACTTTCTCCTTTATTCATGTGCTTTGCCAGAGAGTTACTCAAACTACCGACAGAATGACCCAGAATATCACGGGTATATGAATATGTGTCAAACTGCTCACTGTCAGTTTCTGGTTTGAAGACATGATCATTATGACACTGTTTGAGAATGGGTGCATAAAAGCTTTTGCTCTTTTGTTCGGCCTTTCTCAGTCTTGCAGCTTGCTGTTCAGTAACATTTCTCTCCCAGACATTGATGACTTGAGCTCCCAGTCCTTTAGTAGCAACATTGCTAGTAATCACTTGATCCAAAGGTAGGATTTTAAACTTAGACTTTTTAATATTAGCTGTCCACTGCTGCATAAATCTTGGCACCTTCACCTTGAGTGATGAAGCAATAGAAACACGTATACTTCTTAATTCTGGCATTTGTAAGAAAGTACTGAGTGTCTTTAAGCTTACAATGTTCTGAGACACATCACAATACTGCAGCAGTTGAAAGCCTTCCTGGAACATCCTGTGCCGAGCAAGCAACAGTCGAAAGCCACCATCAGACAACTCATTCCTCGATATGTTGAGCACTTTCAGATCCTTCATGTTGACAATTGCTCGCAAAAAGTCATTATTATTGCCAAGTTGACACCCACTGATGTCTAAATGAGTCACTGTCACACACATGACTGTCAGACATTCACAGTACTCGGTCAGAAGATAAGGGTCTTTGCATTTGAAGGATTCCATGAATTCTATCCCATAGGCATTAACAAACAGCATGAGGCCACGATGAGTGTCAGCATCATTGTGAAGGAAGCTATCATTCTCAACACAGCCCTTCCACAGACGCTCCCCAATAATATCCGGGACACCCTGCAGTGTGTCTACCCAGCCTATGTGCCTCGTGATGTACTTCACACACTGCTCAAATAACAATGCAGGGATGGACATTCTGGTATTGTCTATTCCTGTGTCTTCTTCTTCATGTGACCATTTCAGCTTTGGATCGCGTGGTAGGTCCCCTGCTGTCCGTTGTCGTTCTCAGCCTGGGGGAAGGACAAAGATGAACATAGACTCAACATCAGCATGTCTTCTAATCTCTCTGATGTTTTTTTTTTTCTTTTTTTTTAATGTTATGGTCTATAGCACCTGTTGGCACACTTGAAGAGTATGTAGGAAGTGCTGTTCACCTTCTGCCCATTAGTGGCGCAGGCAATTTTATTTATAGTGGTACCCATATTAGGGCCCATATCACCACCCAAGTGCATCTTGAGTGTAACCTGGGTATCATAGTGACATGTAAGTAACTTTAAACCACTTGACAAATGGCATAGCTTGAAAGTGTTATGTGGTGGGATTCAAACCTACATGTGGACATCTGCCCAATCCTACGCTCATCCCCTTATCCACTACACCACAGCCTCCCACGTCTGCACCAGATATATTTTAATCCCTTTTCCTTTTCCTTCTTACTATCATATATTCCCAGCACATTGAGAATCCCATTATCTGCTTCTTTCTGTCTAGTCTACCATTCTAGTTCACCTATGATGCCCTCTATTTCATATATATATATATATATATATATATATATATATATATATATATATATATATATATATATATATATATATATATATATATATATATATATATATATATATATATATATATATATATATATATATATATATATATATATATGAAATAGAGGGCATCATAGGTGAACTAGAATGGTAGACTAGACAGAAAGAAGCAGATAAAGGGATTCTCAATGTGCTGGGAATATATGATAGTAAAAAGGAAAAGGAAAAGGGATTAAAATATTTCTGGTGCAGACGTGGGAGGCTGTGGTGTAGTGGATTAGGGGATGAGCGTAGGATTGGGCAGATGTTCACATGTAGGTTTGAATCCCACCACATATATATATATATATATATATATATATATATATATATATATATATATATATATATATATATATATATATATACATAAGTCTCCCCCCCCTCTCTCTCTTATATTGAGAGACAATTGAACACTTGTATACTTTATACTAGAGTGTTATAACACTCTAGTATAAAGTATACAAGTGTTCAATTGTCTCTCTCTCCCCTACAAAAGTTACATCCTTGATCCTGCTCATCCCCAATCCCTACTGACTTTAACCTCCACAGTTCTTGTTCTTGCTCTAACTAGCAGCCTGCTCCCCCAATCTCCTATATGCCAGTGAGGTGCCTCCAGTCTCTCTTTCTTCCTGTACCATTTATGTGTGGACTTGCTCCCTTAAAAGCAATTAACATTATGTCAGCTCTATTGTCCATTCCTACAACTTGACATCTTTCAAGAGAGAGAAGTATCAAGAAACCTTGCTAACTAACAGGGCCATTGTTTTGGATACATCATGTTCTTTATTTCTTTTCGGAGTGCAAACATTTATTTATTTTAGGATTTTTTTTTTCTTGGCGGTGTAAAAAATACTTTACTACTACTACTACCACCACCATCACCACCCCTACTACTACTACTACTGTTGCACATGGTTTTTGCCATCGCAATTATTTTCCTCGAAATTAAAGGCAGAGGGGAACCTTGATGGAAATTTCAACTTTATTTGGTAGTCGAGTTAAAAAGTTTGAGAACTCGATCCTAACCTAAACCTAAAACTAACCTAACCCAATCTAATCTAACCTAACCTAATTCAACTCTGTTTCTGGTGCGATATGTTGATTTTCAGAAGCATCAATAAGTCAGTTATAGCCAGCCCCCAAAATAAAAAATCACAGAGTATACTACCACATGTCGTGTCATGGGTTACTTACAAGGACTTTTCTCTTATTCACGCTTTCTCTAGGTCTATAAACGTTAGATAAAGCTCACTTCCTCTTACTTCTTTCTACGTTTCTATCGACACCATTGAATATTTTGGTTGCGGCGCGCACTGATGACCGATGAGTGACTAGAGTTGCCAGATGGTCTTAACTGAAGTTACTATTTGTCTGGGGCTGGATGTTAAATATTTCCCAAGTCCTTAAGAAATGTGTATCTATGCTAAGAACTAATCACTAAATGCTTTAGAACTTATTACGTACCTCAGAAACAAAGAACTTTCCAAGACCCATACCAGATTTTGTAACCCGCCCTTTTCTCCACTACTTGATTTTGATCTTGATCTTGATACTACAGGCGACTCGGGATCGCTTCTGAGCCGGACATTTGGATCGGCAGCTCCTGTAGACGACAAAAGAAAGGCACACAGGAAAAAGAAAAAAGAACAGGGTTCTTTGCTCTAATCGTCCGTACGTCTGGCACGCCACATTCTCTACAGAAACTCCTTCACCGCCTCAATCATAGCTTTCAAGCCTTTCATTCGTTTCTTTACTCAGTCCCAGCAGCACCACCATCCACTCCCTCCCCGTCTTTTCTACTCTTTCGTTCTTATTATGCCCTAACTCAGTCAACACCACTTGGATCATCTCATACCTGTCTCTGGCATACTTCACACACTCCAGCATCACATGCTCCACCGTCTCGCCCTCTCCTGAATCACACATCTGGCACACTTTGCTGCGGACTCAGACCACCTGTAACTCATTGCGTTCACATTCATACACTGTGCCCTAGCTCTGAAGAGATCACCACCCAGGCTTCCATCATACCACCTCTCATACATCGGGACCTCTTTCACCTTGTACCATTCCAGAGTAGTCTTTCGTTCCATCCCATTCCTCCATTCATTCGGTCCCATACTCTTCACATCTCTGTCTATCTCACTCTTCCACTTCCTCACATCCCATTCAGTTCCCACTCTGCCTCCTCTTGTCACGACCCATTCCAGCTCATTCTGATTCATCCCAGCCATTCTCACTGCCTACCCAACCTGTAGACCATTCTTCTGTCATGACTATTAGATAGGGAGAGGGTTTAAAATGGGATATAAGTAGGTGGAAGAGCGAGATAGACAAAATAGTGAAATGTACGGGACTGAGTGAATGGAAGACTAATGGAACGGAAAAGTACCTCGGAATGGTATGGAGAGAAATTAAGAAGCCTGATGTTTGAAAAGTGGTATGAAGGAAGCTTGGTGATCTTCTTTTCCAAGCTGGGGTACAGTGCATGAATGTGAATGCAAGGAGTTACATATAGTCTGAGTACCACAGCAAAGTCTGTCAGGTGTGTGATATGAGAGAGAACAAGACGGTGGAACATGTGATGTTGGAGTGTGTGAAGTATATGCAACTCTCTCATACTTTTTTTTCATTGTGTGTGTGTGTGTGTGTGTGTGTGTGTGTGTGTGTGTGTGTGTTATTCACTTATTCACGGTCGTCTGTTGGTCACCTAGCCATCCGTTCCCCTACTGAAAGAGCGAATTTCCAGCTGACCGAGCTAATTATTATTATTATTATTATTATTATTATTATTATTATTATTATTATTATATAATTACCTATTATTATTATTATTATTATTATTATTATTATTATTATTAATATTATTATGGTCATACGTGATTATCTGGACTGATACCACTCACAAAGAGCGAATTTCCTCACAGCGGGACAAGGACAATTAATCAGTGAATCAACTTTTCATATGAATAAGAACTTAGCATATATAACCGATAAACCAGCTAGGAGAGAGAGAGAGAGAGAGAGAGAGAATGAATCACACTATATATCTTCGTTTTTGTTTCCTTTAATTTACATTCTTACAATTCCATCTCGATCTTTTGTTGTTGCGAGGAAACCTTTATTTTTTCCCCTGTGTGAGATATTCCTCCATGTTCTTTGCACTTTTATTTTCAGATTGAAAAAGCATTTTCTGTTGCTTTTGTCTGCTTGTCTTTCTTTTTGTCTGTTTGCCTGTCCGTATGTCCGTCTGTTTGTCTGTCTCTTCTTAATTCTCCTTCTTGTCGTAAACCAATTAACACCAAGAGGAGATGAAATACGAAAGAAGGAGGAATATGCAATTGAGCGAACAGAAGAGGAATAAATGAAGGACGAATGAAGAAAGGTGGAAAGAAGAAATAAAGGAGGAAGATAAATTTGAAAGATCAAGATCCTACCTTCCTCCTGCTCCTCCTCCCCCCCCCCCTCTCTCTCACTTTAAACACTTTAAACACTTTAAACACTTTATTATATCTACCTGTATACAAGTATACACTGGCAGAAGGCCCATATTAAGCATAGCTTTTTGGGCAAGATCTTAATAACTAACAAAGTGTGCAAAAAAACATAAAACAAAGTAAGAACTAAAAATAATTAAACTAAGAAGTGGGGAGAGTGTAATTACAAGGAAATATTGCACAAGAACTATACTATAAGTTATACTAAACTATGAGATCACAAATACGATTTGCTATAATATACTCTGTACATACATATGAGAATACTATTTAGGAACTAACATAATGAGATAATACAAAAAAAAAAGAAACAGCAACAGCAGATACAGCAGCAGCAAAAGAAATCATAAAAAAAAAGAAAATAATATAGATCCTGATGGTAACACAAATAGTGAGGATAACTAAATAATGACAGTAAAACAATAAAGATTATAGTAGTAATAATAATGGCAATGACAATGACAAAGATAATAGTAATAGTTCTAATAACATATACAATAATAATAATACTATTTATAATAAAATAATAATAATAAAAACAATAGTAATAAAATGTGACACTAGACATAGCAAAACAAGGATATCAGTATTAGGAGAATTTGTGATGGATTTACATATAGCAAAATTATGAATTCTCTCTCTCTCTCTCTCTCTCTCTCTCCGTTTCATTGCGTATAGCAAGGGAGGGTGGTTATGGCCAG
>NC_059298.1:14206605-14229105 GCF_017591435.1 Portunus trituberculatus
AGAGCCTCCCTCAAAAGCAACTAGCATCTATAATTGTCTTTGATTTCCATGCCGTTAAAATCATAAACTTCCTTGAACAAATATGTCTTCAATTTCTTTTTAAAGATATCGATCCTGGCACAACCTTTGATATCACTTGGCAGTTTATTGTAAATCCTTGGTGCGCATCTTGCAAATACTCGACATCCCATGTCAAGGTTATTTCTTGGCTCATGTAGTCTGTATTGGTCTGCATCGTGTTCCTTGGTATGTGCACAAATGTATGAGTGTCAGGGGTCATTTCTCTAATTTTCGCAGTATCATATTCACTCAGCCATGTTTCAGTCAAAGCAAGAATATCCAGATTCTCATCATTAAAGTTCTGATTTCTATTGTCTTGTTTCCAACTGACTGGACATTTAATAAACCACATTTCAACATAGAGCTCACAGCATTAGTAGCCATGATCTGTAATATTTCTGATCCTGTCAATCTCACTTTCCAACACAACACAACAACTATTATTCGCCGAGTGGTCAGTATTCTGTTTCTTAAACCTCACACAGTTTATGCATTTCTTCTCTGTAGATGTGTGTGTGTGTGTGTGTGTGTGTGTGTGTGTGTGTGTGTGTGTGTGTGTGTGTGTGTGTGTGTGTGTGTAAATATAATTAGAAATTCTTATTAGCCTTCACCTCACAGGATAATATGAATTTTGATGGATTCCAGAGAGAGAGAGAGAGAGAGAGAGAGAGAGAGAGAGAGAGAGAGAGAGAGAGAGAGAGAGAGAGAGAGAGAGAGAGAGAGAGGAGGGGAAGAGAGAGGGAGGGAGGGAGAGAGAGCAATATCAATAATAGTAATGATAATGATAATAATAATAATAATAGTAATATTAATAATAATAAAAACAATAATAATAATAACAACAATAATAATAATAATAACAAGAGTAGCTACAACCACAAAACATTTGATAAGGCTTTCTTCCCTCCCTGTGGATGATTACTACTAAACTTCTTAGGCAGCCTACATTGATAACTTTTCTTCTTTGGTGATAAGTAATGCGTGAATGTCATCTGAAGACAAAAGATGAGTCGTGGGGAAGTTGTGCCTCAGACTGACTCAACATAAAGGTGGGACAAGCCGCTGGAACTAAGATTAACGGGGCGAGGTGCGATGGATAATAGAGGAGGAAAGGACCTTGACATACTTCGGGTATAGTGAGGTTTAGAGGCGGCCTTGCACCCTATTCTGAAACATTTCCACGCCGCACCTCCTCTACTTCCAAAAGGCCCTGTCCAGTTGAAGTTACACTGATTTTTAAGGACTTTTTTATGCTTCCAGTGACAGAATAACAAAGTTTGTATATTAATAAAAAAAAAGGAAACATTTTTAAGAATTTGGCTAATTATCTCCTAAAATAATCGTGATGAGAAAGCATACGAACTCATGTATAGTCAGTTAGCCAGTATACCACATGGCATCCGATACATCTCTAGTATATCTTTTCACTCCCCTGAGGTAAAGCAGAACACGCAATACTTTGATGGGTTCCTGAATAGCCTGTGTCTTCCTCGTCTTGAAGGACAAATGTAAATTGAAAATAAGCAAGAAGTCACTTCTACACTTCCCACTAATGTTCTGCTCTCGGGGAGAAGCCAAAACATAACAGCAGCAACATAAAGGATATGAACATACTTAAGTAAATGAAATAAGTAAATAATCACATTAAGGAACTTAAAAAAATAAAATAAAGAAGTAAATGCTGCGCCAATTAATAATCACAATCAATTCAGGTTGTTTGATAATGAAATGTATACGTACACAGATCACTCATTTATCAGATAACATGAAGGCCGGGATCCATTGACTCATGATGACTAAATAGATCCATAGCGGAGGGAGATTCACACTGTTCCCAATAACCAAATCTGGCCTCTTAGCGCTGCTCGACCACGCCTTTCTCCCTCAAAGGTGATTCTCTGCCAGGAAGTGTGGCTTGTGACAGTGCCCGCCACTTTCGGTCCAGGCAGAGTGGATGCGTAATTCTTCTTCATGGGTGGGCCAAACATATTAAGGTTCTACAGTCTCAGTCTGGGATTGATGATGTCACTGTTCCTAGGCTTGGCTCATCAGGTGCGGGCACGATCAATGAGTCTTTGTTTCTCCACAGCCGCGACGAATATTTGTGTGATCAGTGGCGTATAATGACGCACTTGGCGGTCCTGTAGATTGTTACGATGAACGATGTAAACAGTCTTCCATTCAAAAATTATAATTATGTTTCATGAGTTTCACCACTCAGCTGTTTCTCTCTCTCTCTCTCTCTCTCTCTCTCTCTCTCTCTCTCTCTCTCTCTCTCTCTCTCTCTCTCTCTCTCTCTCTCTCTCTTTGTTGAATCATATGTGGTGAGACTTTATTTCAATCCAGCTGACATTACTGCAACGTAAGTGAAGTATAATAATGATAAAATTGATTGATAAGGGCAAGCAGTGTGTGGAATTAATCTATACCCATCATTTAGCCAACATAGTACCGCGAAAGTCGTGTTAAACCGAGAGACTACAACGGCTGTACTTCCAAATATGTTCAAGCGACTTTTGAACGATGACGAGCATAATGTTAACATGAAGCAATTTGGCTACGCACGGTAACTTAGTCATTTAGGCATTTATTTTATACTCAGGTCTTTTCGGTTTCTTTCTCGAGGAGATATTGATCAGGCCAAGCTACAGCCGAATGGGTGTGCATATTTATGAGCATATTGATTTTACTTTTTTGAAGTCCATGCATGCCCTCCCACCTCCAATTTATGCTCTTCCACGACCAACAGCTGGATGACGGACATACAACAGCGTCAGCGGCTGCGGTCTGAACACGAAACTGTTTAGGCTCCATCACTTCTGCAAATTGTCTTCTCATTCATTGTCTTCT
This sequence comes from Portunus trituberculatus, assembly GCF_017591435.1. Taxonomy (NCBI): domain Eukaryota; kingdom Metazoa; phylum Arthropoda; class Malacostraca; order Decapoda; family Portunidae; genus Portunus; species Portunus trituberculatus. Next base: position 14,209,516 of record NC_059298.1, read on the forward strand.
GTAATAGGAAGTAAATAGATAAATAACTATAGATAAATATAAACTTGATTGTCTCCTTAATTGCAAAGCCAGACAAGAGAAAGTCCACAATTGATTCAAAAGGAAAATGGGTGAAGTATGTAACACCGCAAGTACTAATCACGTCCCTATACGTCTCCTGCAGGTCTCCACTCCTCACGCCAGCAGGAGGGTGACATAGAGGTTCAGAAGAGTGACGTTGGGCGTGATGGTTCATGAGGCCTGAGGGACCTATATGGTAACATTTGTGCCAGCAAGGTGACACACAGCAACATGAGGAATGTTGACCGTGGTTCCTGTCCTTACTGGTGGAATTTGGTGATGCTGATGATGTTCCTGGCGCAGAGGACAACGGCGCAGCTCACACTCAGTAAGTGATTCTCTGCTTTGCGTGTATCCGTGTTAGATAAGGATGATACGGATGGTGCAGACTTGGCAGGGACGCAACTGTCTTAAAATAGAGAAATAAGAAGCTTAGATAAAGAGTTGAGAAGGATCAGGTAAAGTAAAATAAACAAAAGCTAACTTCGTACCCGCTGCCCTTTACCAAACTGCTTCATGTATTTTTATGGTCACACACACACACACACACACACACACACACACACACACACACACACACACACACACACACACACACACACACACACACACACACACACACACACACACACACACACACACACACACACACACACACACACACACACACACACACACAACTTATAATGATCTATGATGTTTACTCTTATAAGTGGACCAATAAATTGTTACATGTTGACAAAAACAACTACAACAACAACAAGAACAACAACAACAGCTGCAGCAGTAACAACAGCAACAATAACAACAAGAACATATCTCTGTCATTCATTTTCTTTCCTTTTCTAACTCATTACCTGTCTTTCGTCTCCTCTTACAAGTACTCGTTCGTCACTTTCCTTGTTCCCTTTACTCGCTTCTTTCCTTCCTTAGTCTCCACTCCGTTATGTCTTCGCTCTCTTCTCAGTCTCTTCCCTCCCTCCACAGTCAGCACCATCGACGAATCCATGGTTGAAGCCGTGGCGTGGCTGGAGGAGGCGGTGAAGGAAGCAGAGACATCGAGTGGACTCACCATCAAGCAGGAGGTGATCATGACGTCATTGGACAAAGAAGAAGAAAACGAGCAGCAGTGTGAGTGTCGACTGGTGAAGAGAAATGCACGATGACTGGAAAAATACAAGGGATGAGGAGGATTCCTTACGAAAAGAGATTGAAGCTTTTAAATTTGCATTGTTTAGAGAGACGCAGGGTAAGAAGAGATCTGATTAAGGATTTCTAGTGGTATACAGGCAATAATTCAAAGTTAAAAAGGTTCTGGTGTATGATGTTTTCAGTCTGCTCCGCGCTGTTCTCCGGAGCGGCATTGGTACTAGACGTGACTGCTGGGGGTTGGACCTTTGCCCAAGACACAGCGGCAGCCCATGGCATACCCTACGTGCGAGTACAAGTGTCTAATTACCAGTGGCTCGCGGCAACTGACCACCTCCTACAGAGCCGCAACGCTACCGACGCCGCGCTTATCTTCGGCTCGGAGGCAGGTGGGTTTGGTGGGTACGATTGGGCAAATGGGTGTGATGGGGTAGGTGGGTCTAGTAGTTAGTGCGTCTGGTGGGTTAGCAACGAGAACCACTAATCAGGAACACGTTCTTTTATCCTTTTTGCATCCTGCCCGTCTCCCTACTTCTCTCCGTCTGCTCCTAACTCTGTCCCTACAACAATAACTACTACTATATACTGCAACTACGATCATTATTGCTACTTCTCCTCCTCCTACTGTTACTATTACTACTCAGAGCTTGACCAGGCCCTGTACTACCTGGTGGAGGGGTCTGTGGTGCGGGTCATCGTGCTCCCGGGCATCGACGACAAGACGACTACCACGCTGAGGAAGATGCGCCCGGCCCCCTCCTACTATGTCATCCTAGCAGCCACCGATCGACTCACTGCTCTCTTCAACCAGGTGTGTGCCTAATAATGCTCTCTCTCTCTCTCTCTCTCTCTCTCTTTTCTGCGACAACAAAACAAACAGTTTAATGGAGCACAACTTGCTATGATGCGATATATAAACATTAAGATCCTTGGCTAATTTGTTTCTTGTCCTTCATCAAGGCGATAAGGAGGAACCTGGTGACGCGAGACTCCCGCTGGACGCTCGTTGCTATGGACCACGGCGCTGAGAATTTCGAGTTAGTTGCTGCAGTGAACAGATCTACAACATTGCGGTGGTGGCGTGCTGCAGGGGCGATATGCTAAAACGCTTTGCTCTCTCATCATGATTATTTTCAATGGCCACAGAGATGACTAGTCGGGTTCTCAAGAGTGTTTCTACTTTTAATAATATAAAAATCTTGTTAATCTTTCTCTGGAATCATAAAAAAAAAATACTCTAAAAAAACTCACACAGTTTCTATTAGAGTCTTTTGAACGTATTGGAGGAGCAGCGCAGAAGTGTTTCAGAATATTGCTTCTAAATTAACTCCACCCGCGGCTTTAAGCTATGCGCGCCAGCCAGCCAGCCAACCATCGACTTCCCTTTCCTAGGCATGACATATCATGTATTTATTATTGAGATATCGCCATTGTATTTAGGTGTGGGCCAGAGGGGAGGAAATAGGCGCCGTGCAAAGCCAGGCGGGGGGATATTGACGACGAGGACAGAAGGGTTGCGTCTTGAAGGCTAATGGGTGATGGCGGGCTGGCTGGCTGGCTATGACTTAAAATATTCATGCTAGTACTGAGCGACGGCTGTAAGTTATACCATACATGTGTGTGTGTGTGTGTGTGTGTGTGTGTGTGTGTGTGTGTGTGTGTGTGTAGGTGTGAACTAAACTCCAAGGATGATTATAATAAATTAACAGGAAAAAAAAAGAATGGGAAAAACAGTAACAGTGTGTGTGTGTGTGTGTGTGTGTGTGTGTGTGTGTGTGTGTGTGTGTGTGTGTGTGTGTGCACGTGTGTGTGAAATAAGAGAATTATTAACACGTCATACTGTACTTGACGACGCAAAAACTCGCATGTCACTACCAGACCCTCCATCCTCAAAATATTTAGCAATGAAACCACGACCACCACCATCACCACCACCACCACCACCACCGTCAGCTATGTGGTCATGGTGTTGGTGGTGGGAGGGGTGGTAGTGATGATGGTGGTAGTGCATACATGAATACTATATATGGTACCGCATGTTTCTAACCCAGTTACTAATGTGTGTGTGTGTGTGTGTGTGTGTGTGTGATGAACGCGCTTCACGTATGCACATATTCAATTCATACAATACCACGTCTCACAAAAAATAATAATAATACAATAACTAAACAAAATAATTATTCCAACGTAAAACAGGTACAAAAAGCAAATTCCAAAACTGACATCACGAAGAGAGAGAGAGAGAGAGAGAGAGAGAGACGGTGGTGATAGATGTCCTCCCTAAACGCGTACTGTTCTCACTGGCTATTCTTCCTTGCCTCTCTTCATACCTAGTCAAACTTTTCCGATTTTGTGCATTATCCACCCTTCTTTCCTATTCTTCTCCATGGCATTGAAATAATAGAAGACAACTTGAATTTTGTCCTCCATAGTCATTTTTTTGTAAACTTATATCGATTACTTGTTTGTTCTGTGGACATAATAGTGTTATCTTATCAGCAACTATGAAATAAGGACGGAAAACAGTCAAAGTACTATTGTTTTCCTTGTCTTTTTCCACGCGCTCTCTTCTTGTTGTCTTGTCAAACGTTTTTCCTTCTGGAACTTTACCAAACACTCCCTTGTCACATGGGCATAACATCGCTATTTTGTTATTGACGACGAAATAAGAATAGCAGAAGACAGGATAAACACAAATTACAATGATAACGATGTCTTGGCAATCTTTGTATCTCAAGTATATCAAGGCTATCTTATCTTGCCCATATCAATTAAAAAAAATAAAGAGAAAATGCATACTTTACTCAGATTATGACTGGTTAGATCATAAACAATTACACAGAATTATGACTAGTTACATACATGATATGAATCTTTGTAACAACGCTGTTCTATCCACACTAATCATAAACAAGAAAAGAAGAGAAAATTAACCTCTACACAGATTATGGCATACCAGATAATAAGATCCACCTTGGGAACTATACATTTCAGTCTCGCAATTAAGTGTGTGTACCAACGACGCTATTTTACTAACATCAATCATGAAAAGAAAAGAGAAAATAAACCTGTACGCAGATTATGGATGGGCAAACAATAAAGGTAGTGTTAGCGAGGTGAATATTTCATCACACTGTCGGCTGCTGAACGTTATGACTTAGTAGGGACGTGACAAGGCGACGGGCTAACGCTTGAATAATGTAAGTCGCTCCATCAACACCACCTTGCCGTCCCTTCCTTCATTCCTTCCTTCTCCCTTCAGTCTGAACTCCCAAGCAACAAAAGTGTCAGCATAATCATCTCCCTGACTTGTTATCGCCAATATCGCCATCATTACCAGTAAATCAACATCTTACGAGTATCATGGTACATCGCGTCACAGAGGACCACTACAAAAACTAATCAATGCTAAATATTTTGCTGTAAACGTAGGATTAGATGGAGAGAGAGAGAGAGAGAGAGAGTGTGTGTGTGTGTGTGTGTGTGTTTTACCTTTTTAATATCATAGTGGATGTTTACCGGCAGCCGAACAACGCTGGCGGGCTCCACAGGCGTTACTCTCGTGAATCCGACGCGGGAGGTTTGCTGCGCCGCCAGGAACACTCAGTCCTTCTGCGACTGTGACAATCTTGTGGTGGGTACTCTCTCTCTCTCTCTCTCTCTCTCTCTCTCTCTCTCTCTCTCTCTCTCTCTCTCTCTCTTTTTTGTATCAAATTTAAGTTATGCGTAAAAAAATGTTTCGTTTTCAAAAAGGTTAGCCACAGCTCCTTTCCATTATCGTACGCTGTTACTGTTGTAGTGTATTAGTGGCTATAAAAGAAATAATGTTCTCTCTCTCTCTCTCTCTCTCTCTCTCTCTCTCTCTCTCTCTCTCTCTCGCCCCAGGTACCTAAAGCCATCACGCTGAACGCTGTGCTCATGCTGGTTCGAACCCTCAAGGCTGAAGATCAACAGAACATTGCCGGAACCTGCGACGCCCCACCCGACACCCCGCCCTCCACCACCTCCTTCTACACGGGGCTGCAGACGGTGCGCATCATCCACCCACCCAGTGTTCATGGAGTAATTGCACAATACTTGAGAAAAATGTCTGTTAGTTAATCCGTTTTCTTAGAGTCATTTACGAGTCTTCTACAGTTGTTTCTGTTCCTTGCATCTTCCCCTGTGACGTCCTTCCTTCGTGTTTATGTCCGTTGATATGGAAGTGTGAGGTAAATTTGCTTGGTGCAGGAACTGGGGTCGTGGCCTGGCATGAAGTGGCGATTCGACAAAATGCAGATGGAGCCTCAATTGGCGTTTAATATCCAAGCGATCAATAGCACGGCCAGCCAGATGGTGGGCAGCTGGAGCACTGACGAGGGCCTGCAGCTCATCCCTGGGTTCGAGCACTCCCCAATACGTCGCCACTTCAGGCTTGGCACAATACTGGTGGGTCCCGCAGCTGGGCATCAGGAATCTTGCTCTCATAACACCTACTTAGCCTTATTCTTAACAGCAAACAAGTGACTGAAAGATGTACATTCCTCTCTTTTTAATTTTGTTGCTCTCTCTCATGCAGCAAACCCACGCAATGAGAGATGTTTTAGTCTTATATCTTTCATCATCCTTGTTATATTATGCTTAGATCTTTGCACTCACCACCGTTAACACCACAACAACATCATTTGTACATTTGCTTACATACTAAGCTGTTTCTCACCCAAATAGACGGAGAAATAAGAGAGAGAGAGAGAGAGAGAGAGAGAGAGAGAGAGAGGAGGGAGGGGGAAGCTTCGCCTACCATATCCTCAAGATACAGAACGAAAGTGGTTTCCCTACTCATCTTATCTCTCTCTCTCTCTCTCTCTCTCTCATTCCTCTTTCCCAGTCTCGCCCGTGGGTGAGCCTAAAGAAGGGCGCGGCGGAGAGCGAGGCGATGCTGTCCACGGATCCCAATGACTACGTGGGCTACTGTGTCGACTTGGCAGAGCGCCTCGCCAAGGAGATGAAGTTCGACTACGACTTTAGGTTCCCCAAAGACGGACAGTACGGCGTGAGGCAGAAGGACGGGACCTGGAATGGCCTCGTGGGGGACCTGTCTAATGGGGTGAGAGAGAGAGAGAGAGAGAGAGAGAGAGAGAGAGAGAGAGAGAGATGAGTTTTAACATAAAGAGGACCAAGACCAGGGTTGAAATATAACATGTATTATCGTAGATTCCGAAATGTCATGTTAGAAAGATGTAGGTACCTATATTCCAGCCTTAGTCTTGATCTTCAGGTTGAGATTATGTCTTTTAAGTCTTCCTGTTCCATTCTCAGCACACAGAGCAGCACCGGACTGCCTTAAGAGTCTGCAACATTTAATACACTGCAAACGTAATGATGAGCACCTGACAGTGAACCCTCGAACTTGCCTACCTTACATACTATAGTCAATATGTCAAAAATCTTCAACATTTTATGGTGTATTCCATACTCTTTACTCATTATGATGAATTCCTTACGACACAACTTCCTCATTGACCTCATAATTGAGATTATATAACACAATCATTTTACACACTACTATATGTCAACTTGTCAAGAATCACTTCAGGTTATCACGCACCGCACTTTCCGACCATTAGCAATACGCGCGTCATGCACGCTGGTCTTACTATACTGGTGATCTGAAGTGTACTGCATATATACTTGTATACCAACACGCAGGTGACAGATATCATCGTGGCGCCCCTCACAATGACCTCAGAGCGGGAGGAGGTCATCGACTTCGTGGCGCCCTACTTTGATCAGTCTGGTATCTCTATTGGTAAGCCTGCATTGACCTTCGTGACATCCGTGACCGTATTCTAAAACCCTTTGTTCTCTCATCACGGCTAGCAGGGTTTTCAAGCGTGTTTTCATATCGATGATGTAGAAGTCTTGTACTTAATCTGTCACTAGACCAACAAAAACATCCTTAGAAATCCGTGGCACTTTAACTAGAAGATTTTTTGGGGGTGAAGTAGCTGCATGACGGCGCACAAAGGTTACAGAATATGGTCTTCAAACAGGCACTGCCCAAATTTCTGTCAGGAACAAAATAGCATAGAAACACAATGGAAACCACAAGAAGTTTGGCAAGTCTACACGTGGCAGTCACTGAATGAAATATATCTCATCTGTAAACTTATCTAGTCTTCTTTTAGAGTATCCTAGCAACGTTTTTTACTAAGTTTATTTATTCCATCTATTCACCACTCTGTAAACCAATTCATTCCCATTTCTTTTTAACTAATTTCGTCAAGCGTGAATCCAATTTTTCTTGTGCTGAGAATTTCGTTCACATCTCTCTTGTTATATTCCCCATACCATTCCAGAGATAAAAATCGATATTCATTAATTCCATCCGTTTATTTATTCATATTTATTTTATTCCTATTTACTTATCTATCTATCTATCTATTCATACTCCACAATGTTAATTTTGTTTCTCGTATCCTGGTTGTGTCTATCAGTGATCCGGAAGCGGCAACGGGAAGAGAGTCTGTTCAAGTTCATGACGGTGCTTCGCGCGGAGGTGTGGGTGTCCATCGTGGCGGCGCTGGTGGTGACGGGCATCATGATCTGGCTTTTGGACCGCTACTCGCCTTACTCCGCCCAGAACAACTCCACCCTCTACCCGCCTAACTGCAGGTTCGCGTTCCCAACTTCGTCTCTTTACCCTGTCGTTACTGTTATCGTAATAAGACAACTTCTTATCTGTGCATGTACTTACTGCGTGTCTTATTATAAACATATACTACTACGTAAGAACTTTGATATGTAGAAAAATAAGGGAACCCGCAAGAAACAAACATCCTATCGCCCTCATCCATGAGTTTGTTTAATCTTTTGGAGCCCTTTAACGGCTAGGCACTGAGCACTTGATTACTGAGTTGTCATTGTTTTTCCATTCAACTACTTGAAAACTCATTTCTTCCTCTCTCTATTTTTTTCCTCATCTAACTTTGTCAAGCTTGAACGTATAATTTCCTTTTATGATACACTGTACATTCAATCTTCATATTTTCTTGATGCTCCTAGAAAATTTACGCTGAAGGAGAGTTTCTGGTTTGCCCTGACGTCGTTTACGCCCCAAGGAGGAGGGGAGGCGCCCAAAGCTCTGAGTGGACGGACGCTGGTGGCTGCTTACTGGCTGTTCGTGGTGCTGATGCTGGCTACCTTCACCGCCAACCTGGCCGCCTTCCTCACCGTGGAGAGGATGCAGGTTTGCCATATCGCCTGCACTGTGCACACCGAGAAGCCTTGTACCTCAGTTGTTATTTTCACTTAAAGGCAGACAGCTTGGGTAAACTTTAAGCTGCCTTCTAGACTCTGTTGGTAGACATAAGAGGAAGAAAGTTTCCAATTTGCTTAAGTTAATTACCTATTCTATAGGGGATGAAAAGAGTCTTATGGTATGGGTGTCTCTTAATTAAGCTATGATATTTCAGAGTAGACAATAAAGACGCATTAGGTGCGGCACATAGCAGCAAAAGGCTCGCAGCGGTTCAAACAAAACTAGTCAAAACGAAATGATGACAATAGCACAAGGAATGCATATATATAGGAAAGAATTGCCTCTTATAGGCTCATCATAGTGACGGATTATTAGGGCACAGGTTAGTTACTGGTGGACACCAATAAGGCAAGAGAGTACAAAGTTTAGGCTAGGGTTGCGCGAGGGTGACTCGGCTGTCAGACTCACTAAACAGTAGCGATCCCCAGACGCCCGTGAGCTCCCTGGACGAGCTGGCCAGACAGAGCAAGATCAACTACACGGTGCTGCAGTCCACTTCCGTCTTCCAGTACTTCGAGAACATGGGCGCCGCCGAGGAGGAGCTTTACCGGTACAGCCACGGGCCCGCGGCGATCTCACGAAACTCAGTAGATTTATTGCTTACTGCAACATTTTTGTTACAGCATTTTTCCAGACATGACACTGCAAGTGGTTTGCATATTTTTCATGCATTTTTTCACCACAGTAGAATCACGCCAATCAATTTTTGCATGGCATGAAGTTTTTTTGTCTGCCGGATTTTTCTAACATATTTTGCATGATTTATGCAACAAGACGACGTATTAACCACGACAAGTGGGAGGGTGCCACCGCCACCACCACTCCTAGCCTCGTCTGGCTCTTGCTGTGGCGTCTATTTTTTCTCCCGGCAGTTTTTTTTTTTTTTTTTTTTTTTTTTTGCTTGGTATCATAAACTGAAACTTTTGCATTTTTGTAGCGGGAACCGTTTTAGGTACAAGAAGCCAGAGCTATCACATTAATACGGAAACAAATGACTTTGTTATAGGAATCGTGTCGCGGCACACTTATGTCTATGGACCAAACGCTAACTGTCTCTTTACGGTGACGTCACTTTGCCATTCGCACCAGGCTCTGGCAGGCAGTGTCCCGAGGTGCACCACTCACGTTCTTTAATGATGATTCTATTGAAACAATCTTGACTTCGGAATAACTGCTGGTTTGTGAGTGCCACGTGTGACGGATAAACCAGCCTAGAGCAGGCACAGTGCCACAGAAATGTGAGTTGTGCATGAATGAGGTCTATGGGTCTCATTTCTACAGGACTACAGGGACCGGGCAGGTAACCAGGGCCTGTACACAGCGGCAGCACTTGGCAAGGAACAATACCCCTGCAGCCGGGTAGAGTCTTAAAAGGGACAGAATCTTTGCAGGAATAAGGCCTGTATAAAATACGGGGGGAAGAAATTGTGTAGGGGTAGGCCGTGCAGGGGCAGGCCTATGCATGGGATGAATACATCAGCAGACTGACGTTGCCTTTCCTGCAGTCACCTGTGCAGTCCCTGGAGGCCTTAGCGCGCCAGGCTAAGATTAACTTCACCACCGTCAAGGGATCGTCCACCTTTGAGTACTTCGACAACATGGCCAAGGCGGAGGACGAACTGTTCAGGTACTCACAGACGGCCACACTTCCTTGGCCGCCTTGGCTGCCTTGGCCGCCTTTCACGCCACGCCGCTCACTGTCATGATTTCCCTCTCCTTCCGCTGCCTGGAGGGACTTCATGAGCTGCCACATGTCTGTGTTGTGATGGTCGTCTGCGTGTGTCATTTTGCATGCATGTGTTGCATTACTTCTGCTGTGGATATGTATGGTTTATCAGATTTACACTCCTCAAATTATAATCTGCCTATATTCGCCACTTTTAACCATCTTTTTTTTTTTTTCCTGCCCTCCTTATAAGCGTTCTTGCTTCACGTCTTTAAGAGTCGTGGTCCTCCGTGCACTAACTGATTATTTGCCGTTCACTGAACTTCCTCTTTGATGTACATTTTTCGCCTGGCCTCAGAAACAGTGCTTCCACCTTCCATCCAGCCAGCCTGTCTATCTGCCTGCCACCTTAATCACAGAGAGACTCGTATGAACAAGTCTTGGCATCGATACTGTTCACCATGTATTATCTTATAGTTGTAGTAGTAATAATCGTACTTTAGTAGTAAGGGGACACCGAGAGCCAGCATAACGGAGTCATAGATAAACAAAATGATAACTCTGCATGAGAGCTCGCAAGCCAAGCGGTGAATGAATGCCTCAGGTCCAGACGCCCTGCTGACAAGGTTTACTTGCCAGGGTGTGGAAGGAACTGACACTGAACAGCACCAGCGACCAGAGCAAGTACCGTGTGTGGGATTACCCCATCAAGGAGCAGTACACACACATCCTGCAGGTGATCGTCGACTCCAAGCCAGTCCTTCACGCCGAGGAGGGATTTCAAAGGGTAACAGCGAAATTTTATACACAACAAACCTCTCTCTCTCTCTCTCTCTCTCTCTGAGGAAGGTTCTTTTTTCAATGGTCATTCATGAAACTGCATGCATGTATGATGTATATCATCGCGGAATAACGGTATGAGGCGATGCTCTCCGCTATTTCAGGTGCGGAACAATGAAAAAGGAGAGTTTGCCTTCATCCATGACGCTTCGGAAATCAGGTATGAGGTACTGCAAGACTGCCAACTCACCGAGGTCGGTGAGCCGTTCGCCGAGCAGCCGTACGCCATCGCTGTCCAGCAAGGCAGCCACCTGCAGGACGAGATAAGTAGGGCGTGAGTGTCGCAGCGATAGTCTTACTAAGTCAGGGATTCCCAACCTGTCATTCACCTCAAATTCCCTCTCCCTCCTCCCTTTCTCCCTCTCCCCCATTACGGAGCGAGTTCAGAGCTCATAGACCGATCTTCGGGTAGGACTGAGACCACATCACACACAACACACACCGGGAAAGCGAGGCCATAACCCCTCGAGTTACATCCCGTACCTATTTACTGCTAGGTGAACAGGGGCCACACATTAAGAGGCTTGCCCATTTGCCTCGCCGCTTCCCGGGACTCGAACCCAGCCCTCTCGATTGTGAGTCAAGCGTGCTAACCACTACACTACGCTGTGTGTGTGTGTGTGTGTGTGTGTGTGTGTGTGTGTGTGTGTGTGTTTGTCCTTTATCGCTCACCAGTTCAGCGTGATGTTTCCACACTGTCTGTGGTCTTCAGTGTTCTGTTAGTGACAGGCAGCATTAATGGAGTTTAGAGCGCCACTAGGTTGGCTTGATGGTGTCTATGACCGTCAAGATGCCTGTGTCATATATTGGTTTGTGCGCTGCATGTTCGTGTCCTAAGCTTTCCTAGTCACTGCAAATCTTGTAATTATAGTTCGTTACTTGTAATAACCATAATACAGGAATTTACATCCTTATCTTTTTTTTCTATCAAAATGTATTGGTGAGGGTAACGTAACTTCTCGTCACGGGCAGTGCTTTTACCGAGAACACCAAGGGTCACTCACACTGACACATTGCCTGGCTGCAGAATACTGGAGCTACAGAAAGACCGCTACTTCGAGGCTCTGACAGCGAAGTTCTGGAATAGAACGGAGCGCGGAGCCTGCCCGGATGATAGTGACTCAGAGGGCATCACGTTGCAGAGTCTAGGTCAGTTATTCTCCAAAATTTGAGAATGATATATTCAGAATTTGTGTTCATCTTGTCAAGCTTTGGAAGGCTTCAGTAAATAAAAAGAATATTTCTTTTTTTCCTATGATATTCTTTATAAGACTAGTTATTTGACTTTAAGTAAGCATTTGTTGATTGGTGACACGACTCGCTGTCTGACAGTGGGCTCCAGATCACGATCATCTTCTCTTGCCTGCACTAGAATTAAAGCAATTCTATAAAATCTGAGATAAGAGGATTAAAACAAGATGAAAAGTAGGAAATTTAAATGTAATTACATTTTTTCCTATTTTTCTTTGATTAATAACTCTCATTTCTCTCTCTCTCTCTCTCTCTCTCTCTCTCTCTCTCTCTCTCTCTCTCTCTGCTTGGGCAGGAGGAGTATTCATCGCCACGCTGATCGGCTTGGCCTTGGCCATGGTGGCCCTCGCCGTGGAGGTTCTATACTACAAGCGCGGCAAAGGTTCTCACGTCTCGGATATCACACCGAGGAAATCTCTCAAAATGGTTCCAAATAAGAGTCACGTGTCTCGCATCAACGTGACGCCAGTGTACTAGAGGACGACTCGCCGCCAGATATAAGTCATGTCCGGGGCATGTTTAGTGATGGAAGATGAAAGGGTGTTTCCAGACCAAGGGACACCATAAACCATAGCATTTTCGAAGTGCTGCTGAACACAACAATCTGGAAGGCACCGGGTACCCAAGGCACCATAGGCCATGCAAGGTGCATCAGCACCGCACTTCGTGGAGGCTGAATCAACGTAATGTTAGGACATATGAAGGAAGATAGGCTCCTGTAGACACCGCTGACTCAGACCCATTGCCACACGCTGTAATCATTACGAGTATTTCTCGCCACCTTCTGTCCTCAACAGCACCTATTATGTTATAACGTACTCATATAACCCTCTGTTGAAGGGAAAACAAATGTAATATAACTTACAGTTACCACAGTACGTGATGACTGGTGATTGTGACGTGTTTGTTTAATAGTGAATCAAAATAGATCTGCTGCATCCACCTTACAAATGTTGCAAGCGCAGGTATATTAATGTGTTGACTTAAATTATACCTGGTATCAATGTCAGACGAAGACCACATGACTGCTTGCTTCCAGACCTGACCACCACAACCTGGCTTTTGAAGCGGCTGACGCGCCATGATTCATGCGTATACAATCTGAATGCTATATATTTATTTTCATTTTTCTCTCCACTCGATGAAATCAGATAACAGAGATACAAGAACATTAAGATATTTCAATGTGCAAATATTCTGTCTTTCGATTTGTAACGACACCAAATTTTAGGATAAAGCTAGCATGTTGACTTTAGAGACAGTTATTGGCAAGCAGATCTGCACCGGGATGTACTGTTCTGGGGCCAAAATTATTTGTATGTTTCCCAAGAGCAGCGCAGTCTGTTATTTTCTACGAAAGCAATTATCTGTTATATTGCTGCATGCAAGCGTCCATTTGAAGTCATATGCATTGACGCTAATAAGAGGGTTATGCGATATATAGAGTAGATCAATAAATAAACACTGAAAAAAATAAAGTAGCTTTCTTGTTTCCTGTAAATGTCGGGTTTCATCTTCAACATAAGCTTCCTCTCAGGGCTGCCTGCATTGCATTGGTTGCATTGGTTGCACAGGTTCCATATGCTGCACGGATTGCACAACAGGTTGCACAGGTTGAGAGAGAGAGAGAGAGAGAGAGAGAGAGAGAGAGAGAGAGCTATGACCGACTCAACCAACGCCATCTTGAGCTGATGGCGTTGTTTCAGTGCATCGCTGCGTTACCTTCCCCCAGCCTCAGTCTGCCGCCAGCCACCGTTCACACTTGTCGGTCCTCCTTTACACGCTAGTGCCGATTTGCTGCTCATCGTGTGCTATCCAGACTTAACGCTGTGAAGTAAGGCAATGTTAATCACACCAGTCTTTCAAAATTTCATTCTTAAATGTAGTTGTGGTATGAAGATCGAAATCAAAGACTTGAAGAAAAGGAGTTGATATATTAAAATATGTATGCATGAATTTAATTTGTGATATAACAGTGGCGCTAAACTCAGACTTCTCTCGTCATTGTCAGCATGGAGAGCAGCGGCCGCCAGGAGGTGGTGGACACTTCCCGGAGAGAGGTGAGTCGTAGCGGAGGCGTCTACGGCCTGGAGGGGATTGGACTTATGTTGGCGCTCACCTTCATCATCAGGGTGATCGGCGATATCGTGAGGAGAGCAACTCAAGGACGGGCGCTGGCATGGAGTGTCGAGAGGGAAGTGGAGAAAATGTGGAGCAAAGTGGTGGCAGCCTTGACTTAAGAGGACTTTATTCCAGCTACTGGAGTAAAGTTTCATGGAGGATGAATGGACCAGACTCAGTAATTAAGTTGTTAGTTCTGAGTCATTAGGGAGCTTTCTAAGAACTATCCTGACGTAGGTGACAACTTCGCCCTGTCCTTCACCACCTCAACATGGATTCCAGGCGCGCTTCATCCAAATATTCACAGTGACGCAAAAATCAAGTATTGCCTCTTATTCAAGAAATCCGTGGAATCATTTATATGCTTTTGGATCACCTGATGGTTTAGTGATGCTTTGTACTGACCCGCTGCATGATACGTAATAATCATCAGTGCAAGTGACATTGTCATCTGTATGAACATTAACTGAGAGAGAGAGAGAGAGAGAGAGTGTGTGTGTGTGTGTGTGTGTGTGTGTGTGTGTATTATTTTATGGACTATAAGGTTATTTAATATGTCCGTATTTGCCGACAATATACTGTACATTAAAAAATGTTACATACTCCTTACAAGTCGGTATTGAAACTATAGTTAATAAACTACTTATTTACCTATATATATATATATATATATATATATATATATATATATATATATATATATATATATATATATATATATATATATATATATATATATATATATATATATATATATATATATATATATATATATATATATATATATATATATATATATATATATATATATATATATATATATATATATATATATATATATATATATATATATATATATATATATATATATATTTTCGTGTGTGTGTGTGTGTGTGTGTGTGTGTGTGTGTGTGTGTGTGTGTAAGTCACCATTCACCACCACGGTTGCCCGCTGGTCACCCAGTCAGTCCTCCCCATTACGGAGAGAGTTCAGAGCTCATAAACCGATCTTCGGGTAGGACTGAAATCACAGTACACACTCCACATACCGGGAAAGCGAGGCCACAACACCTTGAGTTACATCCCTTACCTATTTACTGCTAAGTGAACAGGGGCCACACATTAAGAGGCTTGCCCATTTGCCTCGCCGCTTCCTGGGACTCGAAACCGGGCCCTCTCGATTGTGAGTCTAGCGTGCTAACCACTACAATACGCGGCGTATATGTGTGTGTGTGTGTGTGTGTGTTATTCACCATGGTCTTCTACTGGTCACCCAGCGAGCCTTTCCCCTACAGAAAGAGCTCAGAGCGTATACTGACCGATCTTCGGGTAAGACTGAAACCACACCACCCACCTCACAGCGGATCAGCGAAGTCACAATCCCTCGAGTTACATCCTGTACCTATTTACTGCTGGGTGAACACGGGCCACACTGTGTGTGTGTGTGTGTGTGTGTGTGTGTGTGTGTGTGTGTGTGAATCAATGTAACCAGAGATCTGGAAATAAATAAATATGACAAAAATAATCATAATGCTTAGCACCGATTTTCATTAATCTCAAATAATAAACTTGAGACTGTCTTTACAGGACATCATCCCGCGCTAACACCAGCAACAGTTCTCACACTCCACGTCCTGACACCCTCACTCCACTTCCCTGAGCAAAACAATACAAATACTTAAATAAAGCATTAGTTACCACGGTTGATGCTCTGCCACTCTTATTCTACTCTTCCCTGAGCAAAATAAAACAGTATTAGTCTTCACACCTCACGTCCTGCCAGCTTCATTGCACTTAATGTGGCAATAGTTCACTTCTCTCGCCGCCATCAGTCCTACCGGCCTCCATCCAGCAGCATCTATATTGGTAGCATCCGTTTTAAGTCGCCTTCAATAACCTCTACATCAGGGTTTCTCAAGCTTGGGTATGATTGATTTACTGCCTGAGATATATGACAGAATTTTTTGTAGGATACGTGACGTATTATAGAAGCTGGACTGACTCATGGATTGATAGACAATTGTTGGCATTACGCACGGAAATGATGAATTAAAGGCTACATATAGTAACAGATTTTAAATACTTACTGATTTACGAACAGATTTTTTTGTGTGTGTTTTTGTCACTATACATTAATAAATTCGTGGACTCATTTGTTATTCACTGATAAATTCCTTGATGGAAATGTTAGGTTCTGTGTGTTCTACTGAATTCTGGCCAAGAGGTACGTGACTAATACTGAAAGACTTCATAATAAGATAACAAAGATTGAAAACAGCTGTCCTACAAACAAAGGCAGCATCGCAGAGAATACACAATATTTCCAGCGTCGATGTACAAGACTATGTAAGTACATTGATGTAAGGCGCAGCAACATCGTTATCATATGGCACCACTACACAACATTAAAAAGAAATTAAAATCATTGTGGTAGAGTATAATGAGAACAACGACAAAATTGTAGTAATAGAGTACAAAAAATGGTAATAGCAGTAATAAAATATGTGATTGGGTATAGTAATAATAGTAACAATATTGTAATAGAGTAAAATAGTGATAACAAAATTGTAATAGAGTATAACAATAGTAATAATATTATAGTAGAGTACAGTAATAGCAATTATAGTAATGAAATTGTGGTACAGTAGAACATTAATAATAGTAGTAACAAAATTGTGAAAGGATATAGTAACAGTCATAACAACAACAGTATTGTCGTGGATTAGAATAACACCACTAACTCATTATCGTCCTTCACTGCCGCCATTAACACCTCCCAACGGTCTGATCCAAACACTTATCTTCAGCGACGCATTTTGCATCACTAACAGAGATTTTATTTCCTGCTTGCCTGAAATTTACAAATACATAACTCAACATCTTCCAGTGTTTATTTCAGATTAGTCTTTCTTGTTTGATTGCTACAGACGGACACACGGTTATTAGGCTGTGGGAAGGCAAAGAATGAAAAGATAAGCATGGTAAACTAGTGGGTAGGTCGTGCAGCAAGGATGAGAGCAAGTAAGTAAGATGTGCTGCGAGAAGTTTGGAAGAGCGTAGGTGTTCCAAGCATTATGTATGGTATGGATATGATTGTGTGGAATGAAAATGAACTAAAGAAGTTAGAAGTAAGACAAAATAGAGTAGCATGAATGGCATTGAATGCAACAATTGAATGCAGCGATAGAAGCTCTGAGGGGAGACATAGGGTGGAGTACCTTTAGAGAGAGACATGTAAAAGCAACGCTGAGATACAAGGCTAGATTAGAGCGAATGGGTGATGCAAGACTAGTAAGAAAGGTGTTTCTATGGAATGTTAGGAGTAGCAGATGAGGGAAGAAGTGTGTCAAGATGGTGTAAAGAGTGGCTTAGAAACTAGTTGGGCTTTTCAGCGGGTTTGGGGAGGCATGTTAAGAGTGACTGGAATATGGTTATTAGAAATGGGGAGGGCCTAGAGTGGGATGAAAGAAAGTGGAAATGTGAGATAGACAGAGTAGTGAAACATGTGGGGATTGAATGAATGGAAGAATAAGATGGAACAAAAGAGTGCTTTGGAGTGGCACAGAAAGAAAGAGGCCCCGATGTATGAAAAGTGGTAGGAGAGAAGCCTTCTCTTCCGAGCGAGGGCACAGTATATGGATGTGAATGCAAGGAGTTACAGATGGTCTGAGTCCCGCAGCAAGGTGTGCCAGATGTGAGACATGGGAGAGGATGAGACGGTGGAACATGTGGCGTTGGAATGTGTGATGTATGCCAGAAACAGGAATGAAATGATGCAGGTGGTGCTGAGGAAACTGGGGAATGTCAGAGTGGAGATGATAGGAAGGGAATGGATGGTGTTGCTGCTGGGGTTGTGTGGAGACACCAATGACAGGATGATTGAGGCTGTGAAGGAATTCCTGGAGCGAATGTGGCGTGCTAGATGTGTGAATCAATAAGGTGAATTTTGGTGATTGCTCTCTATTTGCCGTCTTTTCTTTTTTACCCTACTGTTGCTTTTACAAAGGACTGACTCAGTAGCAATCCAGAGTCGCCAGTAACATCAAGATCAAGATCAAGATCATTAACTTATTGCTTTCAAACGGTACTCTCGCTTTCTTCTTCATATTATCATTATTATTATTATTATTATTATTATTATTATTATTATTATTATCATTAGTAGTAGTAATAGTAGTAGTATCAATATATATATATATATATATATATATATATATATATATATATATATATATATATATATATATATATATATATATATATATATATATATATATATATATATATATATATATATATATATATATATATATATATATATATATATATCAAACAGGTAACATTATAACAAGGCAAATAAAATGCATTATTGCACTCATTTTTTCTTTTTTTTTTTTTTTACTTTTTTTTTTTCCTCACAAAGGAACAATGTTGTCACAGCGAGAAATTGTTGTGTTGGTCGTAGTGACGCGCCGCGGTGGCAATTGTGGACACTATCAAGTTGTCCCAGCCTGAGAGGAAAGGCAGCTCTCGACCGAATGATCTGCCATTGCGTACTCGCTGAGCCACGTCCACCGCGATCCTAACGAGGAAGCTGACGAGTCCAAAGATAGCAAGAACTTCAAGTGCCACAGAACTTTTGAGGCCACCGTCCCTTCCTTCAACACTCCATGATTCCATCCAATCAGCATACCAGCTTGACATCCTGAGCTGTGTGGCTGGGACTGTTAATGGTAGGTCCAGTGTGGTATTGAAGAGGCTGGTGGTCTCAAGATCACTGTGGCTCCACAGTGATCTGTGGCGTGTTTAACTGACGCGACACTTGGCGATTCGTTCCAGCACTTGGCCCGTCACCATGTCAGGGACGTAGAGCATCCACTGCTGTCTCGGCACCAGCTCCCTCCTGTATGCTACCTCCGCTTGTCTTGCTCACTCTTTTGTGTGTGTGTGTGTGTGTGTGTGCAAAGTGGGAGGTTAGAATAGCGACGCACGTGAGAACGGGGCCACAGTACCGCTATGAAGCCGTAATAGCGAGTTCCTATCTGCTCAGTAATTACTGCAACTTCACATGGTGTTTGGACAAGCGCTCCATGTGCACTTATTAAAGTGCGTCATGGTTTGCGGTGGTAATGCTCATAATATATATATATATATATATATATATATATATATATATATATATATATATATATATATATATATA
>NC_059298.1:14234105-14236605 GCF_017591435.1 Portunus trituberculatus
TTTGTATTTTCTACGCTGGAGTAGTCAGTGCACTTTTCCGACCTTCTATAGGTTGTGTATGTGGCCAGGAATCCCAAGGACGTGTTCTTCTCCTACCTGCATCACTCACGTCTCTTAGTCGACCATGGATTTGTGGGCACCATGGAGGACTTCATGAAATACTATATTAATGGAGACTGTGAGATTTTACTTATTCTTCGATTTTTGTCTTAGCCACACATCTAAGAATTAGATCAAATGATGTAGTCAGTAATAACACTAATTGTGTGCACTGATTACCACCTTGTCATTTTTATCTCCACATACACTGTTCTTGGTTTCCAAATAGAGTGATTTTACAGGACCAGAGGGAGGCAACTGCGTGCTCTTTTAGAAAATGACGTTTCTATATATGAATTCACATAACTTTGTTATTCTAGTACTTTATTGCTGAACATAAAAAAAAAAAAATGCTGATTTGTTTTGTTCTACATTGAAATTATTTAAAAACAGAACGTTTAGTGGTGAGTCTTCTTACTGTATTAATTGATGCACCTCCTCACCTCATGACAGTGGTGTACGGCGCATATGACAAGCATGTGAAGGAGGCGTGGGAGCACCGCGACCATCCCAACCTGCACTTGTTGTTCTATGAAGACCTCAAGGCGAACACTTTGAAAGAATTACGCAGACTCAGTGACTTCATAGGCACCGAGTTAACGGACGATCAACTCAAAAAGGTAATGGCTGCTGTAAGGCAGATCAGCATCCTGTGTATGAAATTTTTATTGTTCTTGCTAACTCTTGAATTACGTGGTCTGTCATCTTTTAACAGAGTTACTACAGATTAGTATAGAAATCCCTTCAGATTGCGGCTATTAGTTAAATAAGTAATTTCAACAATAAATACTTCAACAAGGAACATGTAGTAAGTACCATCAAAGCGAGAAAATACTAGTAAGAACCCAACTAATAATTTTAGAGAGAGGAATGAGTTCAAGAATACGGACTCTTGTTGCAATTGTATTAATAATTTTATCTGCTTTATTGATTCATACCCATATTATATATATATATATATATATATATATATATATATATATATATATATATATATATATATATATATATATATATATATATATATATATATATATATATATATATATATATATATATATATATATATATATATATATATATATATATATATATATATATATATATATATATATATATATATATATATATATATATATATATATATATATATATATATATATATATATATATATATATATATATATATATATATATATATATATATATATATATATATATATATATATACACACACACACACACACACACACACACACACACACGGCCCGGTAGCTCAGTGGTTAGAGCGCTGGCTCACAAGCCAGATGACCGGGGTTCGATTCCCCGGCCGGGTGGAGATATTTGGGTGTCTCTCCTTTCACGTGTAGCCCCTGTTCACCTAGCAGTGAGTAGGTACGGGATGTAAATCGAGGAGTTGTGACCTTGTTGTCCCGGTGTGTGGTGTGTGCCTGGTCTCAGACCTATCCCAAGATCGGAAATAATGAGCTCTGAGCTCGTTCCGTAGGGTAACGTCTGGCTGTCTCGTCAGAGACTGCAGCAGATCAAACAGTGAATTACACACACACACACACACAACAAACACACACATATAGGGGAAGGTGGGGTAAGACGGACCACTTAACAAAGCATTGAGTCTATAAACCACATTTATATGATTTTTGGTAGTTTGTGGGTATGTGATGGTGCTTTGGGATGTTATCTTCGAAGTCCTCACCCAGATCACGGTTTTTAAAGGAAAATAAATAAAATAAAATGATTGGGTAAGACGGACCCCCAGGGGTCAATCTTACCCCGCAAACTGAATATGAAGAAACAAATCCTAATTGGCATAAAGTACAAATGAAAAATTCTTCCTTGTCTTCATTGTATGCTTTCACATTGCCCATGATCCAAATTTATTGGTATAAATCAAACGAACAAACAAACAAAAAACAAAATGAAAAAAACTCTCCCTCATCATCATCTATCCCTGCACAACTTAACATAAATTTCACACAAAAACCTCTTTCTCAGCATCATCACCATCTATCCCTGGACATTGCTCATGAGCCCAGCTTTTGCAATTAGCACAACAAACTCACTCTTCCCCTCTCATGGGGTCCATTTTACCCCATTAGTAAATATTCAAATGTCGAAACGTTTACCAAAGTATCTATGTTTACTATGGCAATTTATGGCATGATGGCATCTATATATCATGAATACACTCATGGGCATGTATAACATAAATACTAAATTATGATAACTATTTCAATATAAAACAAGCAGTGTCTTACCTTGTGCGTATAACATCAGCACTGCATAAAATGACATTTTTTTTCCCTGTGAAGCGCAGGGGAAACTTATCGTTCCTACTTGCATTGATGTCATCATTGTTAGGCGACGTGAAGGACATCTA
>NC_059298.1:14239105-14299105 GCF_017591435.1 Portunus trituberculatus
GATACCTGTAATGAAAATTGAATTAGTGGTTACAATTTTTTTTTTAAAGGAAAATATTAATAAATTATTTTCCCAAAGTTAAGTTCATCTAATTCTAAAGGAGTGTTATAAACTCATTCTTATTCAGAAAAAGAAAATGAGTTTTGCAATCACAACTAAAACAGCTGCAGCACTGAGGTTCTATGACATACTGACAATAATCAAAGACAGCAATCTCAATTCAAATTTCTTTCTTCATGAATCCTGATACACACACAAAATTCTCTGTATTATGCAAGTAGTAATTGTTGAAAGAACTTCGCTACTCTCATTCTCCAGATGATAACTTTGGTAGCTTTAAGTTATATCAATGGTGAGGTAACAGGAAGTACATAATCTACTTATTTAGGAAACTAAATTTTTAGCAAGTCATTTGAATATACTTTCATCCATGATAAGTGAAATGTTACCTTCAAATTACACTAAAAAATCTTATCAACTTGTACTAGTGAGCAAAGTGAGCAGTATTGCTGACATCCTTTATGGTTTTCTTCAACTAAAATTCAGTTAAATACACACTACCAACCTGGACCATGTCATTTGCCCATTATGCCATGAAAGGATCCTAAACTACTTGTATCATCAGGACTTCCCTGCTCATGACAAAAAACTGTGTACACTTACGTCCATCTTTGTTCTTCTGACATGCTTTTTGGAGGTCAAATACATAGCTATAAAAGCACAGCTGCTTGTAGAGCTGGGAGTCAGTGTACTGAAAGAGATGTAAATAATTAATAAATTGATTACTATTTCATTATCATACTTACAATGTATCTTAGTTCCTGAACCAGACAAAGGACTAGAGAGACCAGGCTTTATTTAAGTATTATATCAGAATCCTAATCTCTCACAAGGACTGACTCAGACAGTACATTGCAGAGTAACAACCAATCACCTCATGAAAGAGCAGCTGGGAAACAGAGGAATAATGTGACCATGGCAATCCAATTACAGGAGACTTAAGTTGTGTTTATACAACCAACATTGGGCATTCAGTGGTGAGCTAGGCTGAGACATGTTCCAAAATCAGAATTGGCAGTTTTCACAACAGCTGTCATGTCACATCACACCTCCATATCCTACTAGCACATAAGGAGAATGTAGCTGAGCATTTTTCCATTACTCATAACATGCATCAAAAGTATTAATACAAAAAAGGGATATGTATCAAGTGGACACAGGAAGGTTTATTCAATGAATCAGAATTTAAAAGAGATGTCACCTCACATTAGTCCATGCAAATATGGCAACATGAGACATCTACAAACAATTGCTCACCTCTTTATAAAGGACTCCTCTTTCACAAAGATTGCATATTGGGAAGCCTCTTAGGAACTGGAGAGGCACCCGTCGAGTCCTGTTTTCGCACCCAGGATCTTCACAAATAAGCCAACCCTGTGACAGAAAAGAGTGAAATATGTATTAGTTTCTGGCACAAAAATGAAGGATTGAGAAAAATCTTAGCATTTTCTAGTCACTTGTTCCTAAATTTCATTACTACCACTTGCAGCATCTTACCATTTACAAAATGAGCTCCATCTTTTTACTGGCTTGATTTCCACTGCCTCTCACTACTATCAACTAGTCTAGATAACCATCCCATCACATGACAATAAGTGCACAATTATAAGAATAATTTCACTCTGCACTCACACTGTAATATCTCTGGATGTGCTTCCGAATCTCCAGCCTCAACTTGTTGTGGATGGATGTGATGCTGGAGTGTATGGGAAAGCTGCACTTGGGATTGGGGCAACTTTGTAATGCCAATTCAAGACTTGAACTTGAACCCTGTTAAAATGGAAGGTTTTAAGTGAATAATATACAGATAATGCAACATAGTATACAATAACAGAAAACACAAAATTGAAAACATGGTATATACAGTAACAGCCACTGTCAATATCACTTTTATTATTTCATCTACATTTCATAAAAATAAACTTTACTTCAATACTAGCACTGAATGTAAAAACAGATAAATGTATACAAATAAATAACTAAAACAGAATCATGCTAAAAAGAAATTAAATGGTATGAAAATCAAAGTATCAAAGAATGGAAGAAATGTTTGTAAAAGTAAGTCTCTCACCACTCCTCGGAAAGGAGAATCCATTGTTATGACTGTGTCACATGATGGAGAGGGGCACTCAAATGAGAATCTTTCACACATACGGAAATATTCCTCATCTGAAATCTGTAGCAGAAACCAAGTCCTCTTCAGTTGAATTGTACTGCTTTGATACTTTGTACCCTGAGCTGTCTAAACCTGCAACACATCAGGAAACCATTCATTATTGTCAGAGAGGATAGGGAATGTTACAATCAGTCAAAGATACTAAAATGTTTCATAGGAACTACAAATGGTTTGTTAATAGTGATGCTAGTAATAAAAACAATTTCAAAACATGCATCTTCCACATACCTAAACAATCTGCAATTCTTCCAGCATCAGTTCCATCAATTGGATCACACAGTCGAGAAATCACTGGGTGAATTTGATTTGCCAGGTAAAATTTCTTGTCTATAGCAAGTGATTGTGATTTGAGCTCATCAACATGATAAGCTCTCTGGGTTGCAGGTGAGTCAGTGCCATCCTGTAAGTCAATACAGAATGTCAATAGTTTCATAATAATCAATGTTCAATGCATCTGTCTGAACCTGGGATTTACTACAATAGTATTCTAGTTCATGTCACTAGGGGACATGTAGCAGCTGTGACATCTGGTGGGTTAGATCTGTAAATTCCCCATTTATTTAGATTTTGCTACACACTAACAGCAATCAGTGTTTAATCTCCTACCTAAGCATTTAACAACCAAAGAGGCAAAGAACATCATACCACATCACTGGAAAAAAAAAAAAAAAAAAAAAAAAAAAAAAAAGGCTGTATTTCATATATATATATATATATATATATATATATATATATATATATATATATATATATATATATATATATATATATATATATATATATATATATATATATATATATATATATATATATATATATATATATATATATATATATATATATATATATATATATATATATATATATATATATATATATATATATATATATATATATATATATATATATATATATATATATATATATATAAAAAACTTAAGTTGTTTATCATATATATATATATATATATATATATATATATATATATATATATATATATATATATATATATATATATATACTCACCCATTAATTAATTGACTAAGCTCAAAGTATCTTTACCTTTTTCAAAACAACTTTTGCATTCCTGACAGTAAACATCAAGCACACACACCAGCTCCCTCTTATAAAACAAAACTACTAATCACAGCTCATTGTTCCATAAACATCTCAGAAAATGAAGACACTCACGTCACAGATGACATAGGAGACAGTGTCTCCCTGACGCAGTGACTTGCCTCCATGTGCATTCACTCGCAGTGCAACCTGCACGTGAGGGAGACTCTTCACATCTGGATAGTCTTCAGGCCTCTTGGTCAGAGTCTTGGTGATAGCAAGTTTCTCTAGACCAATCTACAAAAAGAATTATACAATACATGACAGTAACAAATTTCATACAATTTCAAAGTCTATCTACTGTATATTGCGGCTTATACGTCAATCTGGCACATTAGTCAACTTCTATAATTTGACTCCAAAATGCTGTACTACAGATAAGTTGAACCCCCTTAGACTATTACTTAGCCTTGCCCAATATCAGCCTGAGTTACTAAGTACTGGGTTGTAAATTGTTGTAAATTAAGTTTTATCTACAATAAAATAAATAAAACAATTCAAACAGATTGAGAACACCATCGATTTCAAGCATTTCAACAAAAACAAGCAGTCAGTCTTTTACTTTTCTTTGTACTCATCTGTTTTACCACTATATTGGTCCTGCTTCAAATGTTGGTACAAAAGAAACAAAAATAACTGCAACTCATAGGGACTACACATACTCCCAAAAGGAATATGTTCAAGGGTGATGTGAACATTTCATAGGCAAAGGACTCAGGGAGGCCAGATAGGACTCCTGACTCAGGAAGACGGCCTCTTCCTCCGGCATGCTGTGCAGGGGACTGATACTCTGTAGTAAGTAGGAACAACAGTGTACCTAAAGAAATACTGTAGTTTATAACTATAGAATATTTATTGATATAAAAACTAAAAACATAATACCTCAAATAATCTAAAATATTTAAGAACACAAAATGTTATTTAAAATTTTGCACCAAAACAGTTGTTCAAATAGATTGCTCGTCACTAGGTGGCAGCACTGAACAGTCAATCATGATAATTTCATTATGAGATAATCATGTTTTTAGCTTTTGTAACAATAAAATATTCTATAATAACAAATTATGGTATTGTGTAAGTACGTTGTTGTTCCTACTTACTACAGAGTGTCATTATGTGCAGTTCTCATGAGTAGTAGTTTCTGTTTTTTACCATGTCTTACTAGAATAACATGTGTAAATGCAGCCCTTAGACCAAGTTAAGTGACAGTTTTCTGGTATCCCAATGTTACTGGTGCAAATATATTCAAAGATTGCTATTTTATATCTACCCTATAAGTCGACCATAAATAAAACAACTTATAGGCTGCAATATATGGCATCTATAAATACAGTACAGGCAACCCCCGTTTAACGAAGGTTCACACAACGAAATTTCGCTACAACGAAGGTTTCATTTTACTACCATCTGCTCATTTAACGAATACCAAACTCGCTTTAACGAAGTTTTATCCAGGTAATTTTTCCAAGTTTGAAAGCCCTGCCGTATTACGCAAGCCGACAAGCTTTTGAATACACTAGCAGCCGCAAATACTAAGGCCTGCCTCAGGAGAAATCCTGGGACACCTGTAGAATCACGATCAAGATCAAGATCAAGTCTCTCGTGGACAACACGCACCACTCACTCCCATAACAGCGTCAGCAGCAGCTTGTCTTCACTCGCTCAACTTCACACCAAAACTCTTTGCAATATGGCCTAGCATTCCTAAGAAGACCAGGAAGTCTCTTACTCTCGAAGTGAAGCTGGATATTATTCACAGACATGAGAGAGGCGAAAAAACTATAGCACTGCTGGCCACCATCTTGACTCCATCTACTGTCTCTACTATTTTTAAGTCAGCAGACTATTAAGAAGGCTGGTGAGACTGTATCTTCCTTGCAAGCTAAAAGAACCACCTGAACTCGTGACTCTACAATTGATAAAATGGAAAGCCTTGTGGAAATGTGGTACATAAGTTTTGAATGCAGTACAATGATGCGCCCTATGTTTACATTCCACAGGTTGCCGATTAGTGTCTTTCCCGTTTCACTCTCCCTCCCTTCATAAATTTAAGATCATCAACATTATAAAGCTACATACATACATACATTAGTGTACATTATAATGACTTAAATTAAATTTAACTGCCTAAATGTTAAACTTCAGCTTACTCTCAGTGGAAGTTTAAGTCAGGGGTTAAACTTGTTATAATCGGTTCGCTTAACGAAGTGTTTTTCAGGAACATAATCCCTTCGTTAAACGGGGGTTGCCTGTACATTGAATGCCGATATCCCTCAAGGAGAGTAGAAAATATTTCTACCATGCTACACAGCAAGAATACAACAATTAGCTTGGATGCCTCTGCCTGACCAGATTCCACTATCAGCTATGTGTAAGGCACACCAACCAGTTCCACAATAGTAGTATATATACATAATAACAACAAGTAAAAGCAAAATATAGACACTGCATTCTAAAGAACTTTGATTTAGTATTTAGGAACAGTTACTTTCAGTGAATAATCTTACTACCAAACTGCAAGCAGAACAACTAAAGTAATACATATATCATAAAGGTATTAGTATGTAATACATGCATGTACTTGCCTTGCCAGCCTCTAGATCATCTTTCACTTTTGTGAGATGTGAATGTATGTTTTCAATGCGTTCTTCTGGTCCTTGATCAGAAAGAATCTGACCAACAATATGCCTAAAATTAAAAATCAATAATGTCAAGCACATATTTATATTATAGATTTCTGCATTTCAATTCTATAGTCTATAATCACAACAGACAAACAGATGTTCACAAAATAGTGATCACATTCATAGTTATTTTCATTGAGCAACACCAACTTGCTTAAAGTAAGGAAAAAAAAAAAAACAAGACAACAATTTATGACTTACTTGCCACAATCCGAGGCAAGCTGTGACCAATCTCTCCGCACAATATCTAGACCTTTAAGTTCCTGCTCTTCTCTCAGTTGTCCATTCGGTAATTTAGTGACTGTTAAGGCAGCATATTTCTTCTTCTTCAACAGTAACATGTACTTATACACTCCATCTATATCAAGCTCAAGTAATTTGTACAACTTGTTGACTTCAGATTTGACCTGCAAATTACAAGTTATGTTCTTGCTCATTGTTGGACATATTCTGCAAAAAGTAATAAATTAAATTTGTCCAAAGCAAAATACAGAGAAACCTCAGTAGCCTGGCTTCCATTTACTGGATTCCTGAAAGGATAGTATGTCAGTAGTGCTAAGGTTACTTTCATAAAAGTTTCTATTGCCCGGTTTAAGAAATATGGTTGGTTTAACACATGAATTTTTACAATTAATAATTCATTACATCAGGATTTACCTCTACATTTATTATTGCAATTCATCAAATGAAAACCGCCAATTCTCATATATGCATAATGTGTGGATTAAACTGCAAACATCAAAGGCTTACATACTTTATGACCCATTTTAAAAACTTCTTCATATTCTCTGCAATTTGTGTTAATCATCAGAGAGTCTGTATCTCCATAGATGACATCCAAGTTCATCCTCAGAACAAGTTCACGTGTCTGCATAAGAATTTCTCGACCTTTTCCTGAAATGAACCACAGTTTAAATCAATATGACCTAAACATGAGCATCTACTTAATATTACTAATAACCACCTGCATTGCTATCATGAAAAGCCCCACTTCCTGGTCATAAAGGAAGAAAATTTTAGAAAACTGGTCACGTATGTTCAGGTGCTACTCGCACACTGACAAATACTGCACTGGTTCAATTTTCTAAAATCCTAGTCTGATCTCTTAAAGAAAATGCTGCATGATCATTATTTCTGGTTAAGCTATACATTGCACTAGCATTATTCTTACTATATTAGTAGAATGCAGCATCACTTACAATCTAAGTAAACAGAGAAAAATAAATCGATGATTATGGCATTACAGAAAACCCACAACATAATGGATCTCAACATATTGGATATCAGACAAAACGGACTAAAACCTCTGACCGGACAAACTATCGCTATAATGGATTTTCATCCATTACAGCAAGGGCATCGTCTCATAACATGCTTTCGCAGGAACTCCACGTGACATGCCGCAGGACGTGGAGTTCCTGAGGGTATAACTGCCGGACAAACTTTGTGATATAACAGATATGTCCGGTATTTCCATCGGATATAATGGATCCTCGGTTATGATGGATCTTTGGATATAACGACAGACCCTTGTCCCCATATTGTTTGTTATATCAAGGGTTTACAGTAATTCTAAAGGTGGACATAGCATCATGGTTCATACTTTAACTTAACACTAACATTACTCATTGTAAACAGCAAAGCATTATTTATCTTTCAAGTGGATGCTGAACAATTGTCTCTGGGCAACTAGGCTCACTCACCTGTAACTAAAGCTGCCAGGTGGGGCCCATAGAAGCGGGAGTGGGAGAAGCCAAGACATCCGTACATGCTGTTAGCAGTGAGCTTCAATGCCTTCTGACGTATGTCATACTGCAGGGAAGATGGTGTGGTAAAAACAGGTACATATGTGTGACTAGAAAGATTGATTACTTTTTAATTAATTAATTAATTAAATTTATCTATTTACTTTTACATCTTATTCTTTTGTAGCGTGTTGATCAGTGGTTACCAACATGTGGTACACGGAGTGGTATGTGAAGGCCTTTCAGGTGGTACATGAGCACTTTTGGGATCGTATGTGATTTTCAGTTAAATTAAAATTCATTAATTTCTCAGAAAAATTATCATTGCCTTACACAAGATAATCTGGCATTGATCAGCTGGTAGAGAAGAAATTAAATTGAGTTGTGTTCCTTGTTATTAGTTCATTTTATGTGTTCTACTTGTGAATAAATTGATATTTGCTGGACTTGAGTCCCTGTATACCAGGTGGTATGCAGGGACTGTGCAGAACCTCCAAATGGTAATTGCTCAAGAAAAGTTTGGAAACATTGGTGTAGATTATGATGAAATACACATCTATATGCTTACTATATGCATTATTCAATCCTGTGCAATACAATTCAGTACATCAGTTACTTCATCCCTTTTTTTCCATATTGAAAAGATTATATCACACCTGTAGCTTCAAGTCATTAGATATGTCCTGCTGCTTCATCAAATTCTTCACTTGCTTTCTGCTTTCTACCAGTTTCCGAATCTCTGTTGGCAAAACACCAGCCTCAAGCTCCTGGTCAGGCAGTGCTGGCAGTGACTCCCCATCACCCTGGATGTGGAAGAGAAATTTGGGATTAAAAAATAAATAAACAAATAAATAAATATATAAATAAGACAAAAGTCATGCAATAATCCATATAATACAAGTCCAAGACCAAGTCATTTCTCATTACCATTACAGACTTCCAATCAATGGTAGTGAAGCATATGTTATATTCCTGAATGATACTCGGGTAGAGGGAGTTGAAATCCATCAACAGGATATATTTGTCATAGAATCCAATCTTTGGTTCCAGCACCAGGCCTCCAGTGTAAGCTGGCTTCCGGCGGCCCTTGCCGCCGTGTTCCTCTGGATCATCATTTTCTTTAGACGAGACCTGAGGGAACAACAATGCCTTAGCCTCATATCCAAGAGAAAGTCATGATTGAAGTCATAATGAATGAGCAACTATTCAACAAACCTTCTGTGCTGATTTGCCATAGCTTTTATCAGGCACAATGAAATCTCTCTCAGTGAATGCATGAAGCAAGAGGTACTCATTCCTTTCTGAGCGACCTCCTAGAAGAGTGCGAGACATCACGTTTCCTGTAAAAAGTGACATAATTACGATAATATCTCTACAGGGTTTGTTTCTCATATTCTCATGGAAGCAGTATCCAAAGAATCCAAGGAAATGCAGCCCATAAATAATCCTTTAATTTTTTGTCCCATTTCCATTAATTTTCTTAAATTCATTTCTTATCTACCATGCTCAAAAGGAGCACTTCCTGTCATTTGTAATCATTATTAGAAATGACTGCTCATTTGTCTACATACTAGGCAAACACTACTGAGAAGAGGGAAACCAATACATGGCATATATGACAACAAAACTCACCAGCAATACTTGTTATTTGAAGAGCCAGAGGAAGAACATTCAGTTCACACATAAGGCGCAAAATATATAGTGTGTCTTGCATGGTTAGTGAAAAAAGCTGAAACAGAGATGCAGATGATCTGAAATTAAAAAGGACAATTTTACTAACAATTGTGAATTATATATAGTACAGCAGAGCTTCAATATAACAAACCTTAATATTGGATACAACAATAATCCTCTCTAGTACACTGTTTCACTTTCCAGTGAACTAACAAACAACTGCCTTATGTTGATGTCATGAACACTGACTGTAATATATTGAAGTCTGAAGAGGAAAGAAAATTTATCGAATGTACTTACTCATACATGTCTTTCACCTCTTTTTTAGTGAGGGTCTTGAGCTGTGCCTCAGGTACACGCAAGACCTTATTGATGAGAGGGGCCAACTCATAGCTTTTAGCTTGGATGAGTTCCTTGGCAGATATTTTCACATCACACAAGAGGCGTCCACACATGGCAGTTTTTTCTTCATATCCCTTTCCCTGGTTAAAAAATATAAAATGTGATAAATATAACATATATGTACTGTTAAAAATACCATTAGCAAACTAAAAAAAATTCACACTAAGAAGACATATCTTACTTTATACACAGAGTAGGGTATCAAATATGCTAATCAATTTCAAAAATACTTTACACTAATTCTATGAAAAAGGCAATCATACTTACTGTAGTTTTGAGCTTGTGTGTTCTCCTTAACCTTCCAAGGCGAGACCAATGAGGGATGTTCTCCTTCTTTATCCTGTCAAGAAGTACAGGAAGATCAAAGCCAAGAATGTCATGTCCAACAACAACATCTGGATCTATCTTGTGCATCTTAGCCAAAAAGAAACACAAGAGTGCTCTTTCACTCTGACTTTTTTCAATCTTCATCTGGTTATGTTCAAGTGCATCTTTCAGATCCCAAGGCCAAGGAACATCTGAAGGGTGTGTCATTGCTGAAAAGAAAAAAACAAAAAATAAAAAATAAAAAATAAAATAAAATACAATAAAATAAAATAAATAAATAAATATTAATAATAAAAAATTACAAAAAAATCATCTATCAACCTCTGATGCTTAGTTTCAGCTTCTTACAGTAAAAATTTAATACATACATTACTGGTTTGTGCATGGACAAAGAACGAGTCATAGACTTCCTCTAGTACCAGGCCACAGACAAGTCATAATATCAAAGACATAATGTTCTCCTGAGTACTGCTTATAGAATTCAGCTAGTTGTTAATAGACAAGAGCACCATTGATGAAATGAGTTACATAGATACACACTGTAATGACCCTCTCTTATCTTTTTTACCATATTTTGTGCCATTGGCTGGCTTCCTTTCCACAAAAATATACTAGTAA
The DNA here is from genome assembly GCF_017591435.1 of Portunus trituberculatus. NCBI lineage: Eukaryota > Metazoa > Arthropoda > Malacostraca > Decapoda > Portunidae > Portunus > Portunus trituberculatus. The sequence continues at coordinate 14,249,908 of NC_059298.1, forward strand.
AATAAAAATGGAATAAGAAGTTCTTGGGGAGAATAATCAATAAGAAAGACAAAAAAATCCACAAAACAAATACAAACTCACCACAGAAGTGTGTCTGGAATGGAGGCTGAGGTGCAGCCTTATTTATAGGAAATTCATGATGGATGAGACAAGAAATCATGCAGATTTCATTCTCTGATGTCTTTGGCTTCAGTGTTGTTTGCACCCTAACAGTCATCACCACCAAGGGAGGAACAGCCAAGCCAGACACAGGAATTACATACTCAGGCTTCAGGGCCACAGCCTGCACAGATGGGTATTATCAATATGCTGTAAGAGGTGGTAGCAAGTGGCAATCCAGATATGGCACCTTAAATTGTATAGCCTGCATCATGTTTTAATTTTTATTGCTCAGCCCCATATGCAAACTAAGATATGGATGTAATCAGTTACAGATTCTTCTTTGTTGAATATTTAATTTGTTATTCTGTCTATGCCTGATAATGATAGTGTTCATTAATCACAATATAAGTTCATCACCTCAATCCTGCACCATGAAACAGCAGGGGAAGAGAGCTGAGGCAGAGTGACATCCAGCCATCCAGGACCTTTGATCTGCCTCTCCAATAGGAACAACTCTAAGGAGGAAGTATTGGTTCCAAACACATGGCTGAAAGTCTGGCCACAAAGATCACTTGGAAGAGCTGGATACTCAGCCTGTTGAGATAGGGCTTTTTTGTAAACCACTGAAAGGTCAAAGCTTGTTTATTCCCATTCAGAAGCACAAGACAACCCAAGATAATGTAAAGCATAAAAAAGCAAGAATAAAATAAAATTAAAGAAAAACAAATAAATAAATAAATATAAATAAATAAAATAAATACAAAAATGTCATTAGCTTCTTGTACACTGGAATGAAAACTTACCGAGTAGCAGATCTCCAAGTAATCAGATTCCATAGGGACCTCTGGCTTGCCAAAGGCATACTTTTTAGTGATTTTCCTGGTCTTAAATTGCTGAATGTTAAACTTGTTGGAGACTGAGTCATTGAATTCTCTATAAACATTAATAATATCAACATTTCCATCCTCTTCCTTTGTGACCAAATCAATTTTCTGAAATCAAACCACATTTTTTTTATATAAATGATAATCAAATAAGCAATTATATATTAAGACAAAAATTGGTACACATTTTTCATTCTCAAAACTTCAAGTCTTCTCTGCCGTATAGCTCACCCTTTTACGAGGCAACAAGTAAATCTTTCGTTCTATGTTCTTAATAGCCACACAACAGCTGGCATACGTCTTGGCTGCTTCCACCCACACCTTTCCTAATAGGAAAATCATTCCTTTGCCTTGATTGAAGGAGTCTTCATATGCATCAAACCAATAAAATCTGAACACCTGTTGAATAGAACAATCAAATAATTATCTACATTGAACTAATTCATTAAAATAAAGGCAAAATCATGTGAAACCTCTTCTCTAATGTCTAGTGCTAGTTATTCACTTAAGTAAGCTATACAGCATTTTTTTTTTTTTTTCAAAGCTTACAGAGTATGCAAGACTAGACAAAATAAAACCACTTTGCACAAATATAATAAGGACATTACACATCACACACACCTGATTTCCATCACTGTTGGTTGTCAGAGGCAGCTGAGATGAGTCAATGTGAATGTCCTTGACTCCTGGATGGTTCATCAGCTCTCCTTTAATAGTCTCCCATCCACTTGTGAGGAGACTGTCATCAATCTCTTCCCTAAAGCAATGAAGAAATGTATATTAATGCAATGACCTTTTCCCTATTTGGTCTTCAATCAGTACCTCCTCAACCTTGAATGGAAGAAATGTAATGATAAATGTAATCGAGAGACATCACGAAATTCATTCACTAATAACAAGGCAGACTGTACAAACAAACTCTTATATCATAAAGATCATTTGTACTTACTTGACCATATATCCCTTATTGGAATTAACTTTAATGGATTGCTGATTTGGTGTTTCATCCTGAGCAAGTTCATCCTTTTTCCAGTCTTCCAGTTCATCATCATCATCATCAATCAATGCTTGCATCTAAAATAATCATTATGACATGAATATAGCATAATCATTACATGAATGGATAAGTACTTATCATTTTGCAATTAAGCCGAGCAACACAACAATTCAGACAATGGTTTACATATTAATGAGATATCAATAAGTTACTACAAGCTGTGAAAAAATCTCAAGTTTTGCTATCAATCCCTTCCTAGCAGCAAGGTAGATGAGTGTGCTAATAAAAAATTGTCTATATAGACTTTACTGACTTTCACCCATACATCTATATATAGTTTCCCAGCAAATGGGCATTCCAGATTGACACACACACACACTATATATATATATATATATATATATATATATATATATATATATATATATATATATATATATATATATATATATATATATATATAGTGGAGACTCAATACTCGAACGTCTAAATACTCGAACTTTTCAATACTCGAACGCAAAAGTTTGATTTAACACTCGAAAAAATACCTTATAGCCGAACGTCCACACACATGGTTGTAAACAAAGGCTCCCTGGCGTCCCTGTTCCCCCTCCGCCAGTTGTGGCTTGTGCTGCCGCAGTCATCGGAATGACTGATAGATTGATACATTTATTGTTGCATTCATAATGAAATACAACAAAGGAGGAGGATGGACCTTGCCACCTACCCTCTGGACAATGACTTAAGGTTAAACTATCAAAAATAGATAAATAGATAGTATACATAACAAGAATATAAGTACTTCAGTAAATAAATACAAATACTGCACACCTTATTGCATTTTTTTTTTTACGTAGGGAAGAGGGCCAGCCAAGGGCAAAAAAAAAAAAAAAAAAAAAAAAAAAAATTAAAGAAAAGGCCCACTTGAGTGCTGGCTCTCTAATAAGTGTAAAAGCATCAGCCAAAGTTGAGGAGCAAATGCCTCAATACCTCCCTCTTAAAAGAAGACAAGTCGTAGGAATTCGGAAATACAGATGCAGGGAGGGAGTTCCAGAGTTTACCAGTGAAAGGGATGAATGATTGAGAGTACTGGTTAACTCTTGCATTAGAGAGTTGGACAGAATAGGGATGAGAGGAAGAAGAAAGCCTTGTGCAGCGAGGCTGCAGGAGGAGGGGAGGCATGCAGTTAGCAAGATCAGTAGAACAGTTAGCATGAAAATAGCGATAAAAGATAGAAAGAGATGCAACATTTCGGCGGTGAGAAAGAGGCTGAAGACAGTTAGTCAGAGGAGGGGAGTTGATGAGACGAAGAGCTTTTGATTCCACCCTATCTAGTAAAACTGTGTGACTGGAACCCCCCCAAACATGCGAAGAGTACTCCATACAGGGACGGATAAGGCCCTTATACAGAGTAAGCAGTTGGAGGGGCGAGAAAACTGGCGGAGACGCCTCAGAACACCTAACTTCATAGAAGCTGTTTTAGCAAGAGATGAGATGTGAAGTTTCCAGTTAAGATTATGAGCAAAGGACAGACCGAGGATATTCATTGTGGAAGAGGGAGACAGTTGAGTGTCATTGAAGAAGAGGGATAGTTGTCTGGAAGGTTGTGTCGAGTTGATAGATGGAGGAATTGAGTTTTTGAGGCATTGAAAACTACTAGATTTTCTCTGCCCCAATCGGAAATCTTAGAAAGATCGGAAGTCAGGCGTTCTGTGGCATCCCTGCGTGATCTGTTGACTTCCTGAAGGGTTGGTCGTCTCTGAAAGGACGTGGAAAGATGTAGGGTGGTATCATCAGCGTAGGAGTGGATAGGGCAAGAAGTTTGGTTAAGAAGGTCATTAATGAATAATAGAAAGAGAGTGGGTGACACTGACAGGACAGAACCCTGAGGAACACCACTATGAATAGATTTAGAAGAACAGTGGCTGTCTACCTCAGCAGCAATAAAGCAAATTGAGGATATTCCCTGAGTATATCCCTGAGAGTGGTTGAGTCTAGAGATGGTCAATGAGGCTATACAAGTCTTGTTGACCTTGTGGCCAAAATTTAGCAATGAGAGGACATTCCATGATATAATGATTATATCTGTAGTTTTTTTCATTTATAAACTTGCATTAACACCAAAGGCTTATTAGTGGTGAAAATATCTGGTAATCAAACGGCCGTACATTTGGTTGTATATGTATAAAGCTGTCATCTCCCTTCTCACAGCCACCACTGTACCATTCTGATACCGTATTATTGGTAATACCGGTATTACGGTAATACCGATATGGCAATGCACATCCTTAGTCCTGTTACAAGCTTGAGAAAACAACATTCTTCTGCATTCTGTCGGTAGTTTTTCATTTAAAACTTACGATGGCACCAAAGAGGTTTACAAGTATTAGTGGTGAAAATAAGGAATCTGGTGAGAGTGCACAGGATCACTAGCCTTCACTTATGGTATGTACAAATCAAAATTGTAAAATTATGAACTTGAGGTTTTGCTAAGATTAGAACGAATTACCTGATTTACAGGTATCAACAGTCAAACCTTTTTAATACTCGAACAGCCATTTGGAACAAATTAAGTTTGAGTATTGAGTCTCCACTGTTTATATATATATATATATATATATATATATATATATATATATATATATATATATATATATATATACTGTGTCACAAAACTGAACAAAAACAATCAAATCTATATATAGACTCTGCTGCAAAACTGAACAATTGAATCTATATATAGGCATTACTTGTGTTTGATTGGTGATAATGTATGTTAGTATATTTATATGAATGTTTGGAGTTATTCACATCCAGAACTTATGACCTGGATGTAATTTACTTCTACTTTTCTTTGTATTTTTCACATGCATACCTGCTTTGTATCTATTCCTTTTTAGGCAATGGTGCCACCATGTGGTAAAGTTCTTTCTCCTTGACATGATAGACTAATAATAAAATAAAGTAGAAAGAATGCAAAAATTTATAATATTAGCTTATGTATGTAGCACATCCACCATCAAAAAAAGCACAAGCAGTGACCAGCCTTAGCAAGTGTTTGGGTATTTGAGATGCCAAATAATGATTATCTTATGAATTTTTTTATTTGTAAGAAATCATTTATATAATATATAGACCATGCTACAAATTAGTACGGTAAAATTTAAACAACAGACAATCCAACAAAAAGTCCCAATTTTGAAACCTATGTGTATATATATATATATATATATATATATATATATATATATATATATATATATATATATATATATATATATATATATATATATATATATATATATATATATATATATATATATATATATATATATATATATATATATATATATATATATATATATATATATATATATCCTCTGCCAGGAAGCAGTTAACAGTATGGTCAGTATGCATCTGGAGAGGAATGAAAATATAAAAAATTCTCTGTCTTTGAGGGAGTGAGGTATCAGGAGCATAGTTACCTATTAGCTAATGTATGTCAAGGTACAGAAATTTGTACTTTGAAATATAAATTTTTGTGAAACAATTACAAGTGGGATGAAGACAAAAAGGCAAATAACAAGCAAGAAAAGAGTAGTTCAGCCATAAATTTGCATACTTACATCATCACTGAAGTCTATTTCTGCAGGTGTATCACATTCTTCAATCTGTTGAGATGGATGTTCTTCAATCTCTAGATGTCTCTTTGCCTGAAAAAAAGAAGAAAAAAAAATAAATATATATAAAAAAAAAATAAAATAAATAAATAAATAAATAAAATAAATAAACAAATAAATAAATAACAAAACTAAAGAGAAAAAAGACACAATATTCCCAATCTATTTACTTCCTCTTGGAGAAAAAAAAAAAAAAAAAAAAAAAAAAAAAAAATGGACAACACCTAATCAAAATTGATGAATAACAATGTAGTTTATCAAATCTAAAATCAATGAAAAATAAAGCTTACTTTTGGAGAAGTATGACAAGCACTATTCTCTGGAGTTATGCTTCTTGGCTTCACTACTTTTGGATTGGTCTTAGATCGGATGGGTGTAGTAACAAGAGGTTTGGAGAAGGGATTCACATTCTTAGTTTGAGAGCCACTGCTGGGTTTGTGAGTCTTCTTAAAGATTTTGGTTGGAGGTGGGAGAATAGGGTTTTTCGGTTTGCCAAGATCTTGTAGAATATCACCCAAGATATCATCTTCATCAAGTCGAACCTGTGGCTAATGGTTATTGCATTCAATTATTAGAATTCAGTTCTGAAAAATATTAGTGCAATGCAAGTGCAAACTACCAAATTACATACTTTTTGCTACTGCTATATATATACATACATATTTTTAGTTTTTCGTCATAACACATACTATTCAGTTAATTTCTCTGCATAATGGCTTTTAGAAATTATGAAGACTTACTTCAATTTTCCTCTTAGTTGGTAAGTTCATTAACATTGTTTTAATGCTTCCTGAGCCATGATTGGCAGACACTGCTCCCTTTGTCTTTGCTTTCTGCTTCTTGTTATTTTTGTCTTTCTTAGATACAAAAAGGTCATCATCATCATTTTCTTCATCAAATATCTCTCTACCATCTTCTACATATCCGGAGCCATCTGAAGATAAACATCAATCATGTAATTTTTTACTTAATCAATCAGAAAACTAACCCTAAAAATAGTTAATATCAAAAGTATACACGTGCATATGTTTCAATGAATTTATATTTACCAACACTAGTTATACAAAATAATCTTATGGAAAAGGTAACTCAAGTGAGCTTTGATAACTCCTTGGAAAATTATGTAAATTCATACTGTCAACCATGCTGAGGTTAAGATTGGACAATATTTTTTGCTAAAATAATGATTTATCATTACAACACTATTCCTGTATCAATACATGGACAAACTCTTACCATCATCAACAATCCAGTCATCCTCCAGGCGACCTTGCCGCCTCTTAGAATACTCCCTTTCATCTACTTCTTCATACACATTGTCTATGTTTGAAACCTATAAATTAGACACATTAAAAACACAGAAATTTTTATATCACATTTAAGGCTGATTTGAAACTAGTAGTGTTTTACAACACCAACACAACAGAGAGAAACAACAGAAAATTTTGCAAAATACATACCCAATAAATTGATTACATTAACCTTATCAGCAAAATATGATAATCAATAACTGACAGTAAAACTATCATCAATAATGCATGAGTCAACAAATACAAAGTTCTGACACTTTTGATATTGTAAGTAAAAAGTTGATAAATCATAAGTAATCATTATTTTTATCTTTATCTTAGAAAACTTGGAAAAATCTTTGAAATCGAAGTTTATCCTGTCTTTTCAATAAAGACAAATGCTGTTTTATGTAAAATAACTAAATCTGATACTTCAAAATGCTCATGTTCCAAAAACTAAAATGATTGATTATTGCTAGTTTGGAACCAAAAAAGTGTCATGGATACCAATGAATCGATAATGGAGGAAAAGTAACCATCAGAATAAGCATGTTACTTTTCAAAATACAGCCAAGTAAAGTGCAGTTCCCTCAATGACTGCCACATACAAGTATGGAGTGGCCAAGAGCAAAAAATAAAAGATAAATATATAAACATAATATGTACATATTATAGCTTATTCTTATTTGAGTGATGATGGTCTCATTACTTACACTGACCTTCACATATTTTTGTATGAATGTATGCTCAGAAAACTTCATATCTGTCTTCAATTTGTTCTTAAGTCCCAATCACCCAGCCCACTTCGAATACTGAGCAACAAGCAACATTCTTAGCTTATTTGTTAACCTACTAAAGTACTGATGACGAGGTCGCTGTGCGACTGATACAGGATAACCTAGATGGGCCCTGGTGGCCCTTTGTTATCCTATTATTTATGTTATATGTTACATTATGGAGATATCTTACCTCATATTTATTTTTTGAGCCCTTAAGCCCTTTGAGCCGCTGGAGGGCTGCAAGTCGTCCATGCTTATCCTTGACAGTCCTTCGTGATCTAGAGGTCGCCAAGCTCTCCACTGAGTTTGTAAAGTAATAAAGGAGAAAAGATGAAATACAAAAAGGAAGCTTTAGGCAAAAATAACAAATCAATAAGGGTTAACTGGGTAAATTTGCAGTTTTAATCAATATTCCCTCTCAACCCACACACGACATTCTAACCATACATTTTGTAATCTAACTCGACACCATCAATATGGTAAACTATCCTAACATGGCATTAAGTAACCTTTTAGTGGGGTTTCGCCTTCCTAAGATGTCCCCATATGGTAATGTTTTTAATTTCTGACAAGGAATAATGGAGTTTGAAATGCTCCTGTGTGATATACAGCTATCCTGTGAAGAAATTTTGTATTGTAGGATATATTGTTTGAAACCATAAAACTGTCAATTGCATGTACGAATATTCCTAAATTAATCATGAATGCTACCGAGAACGTACCTTGGGGTCCTTAATAGTAAATGACCACCTGTCTTCCTATTGAAACCTTCCCTGCTTGTTTGTTCAAACCCTCTACTTAGCTGAGTACATTGGCAAGGACAAAAAAACATATTTTATGTTTACACTCTCTTATCCCTTAATATCACAAACACAAGACCATCACAGTCAGTCTAAAAGCTAATCTACGGATGAGGATAATGCGTGGCCTCCTCCAGCATTCTTCTGTGAAACCCTCATTTCACCATTATTGGATCCCTTGAAATCCAACATATCTACCTAACACAGCTATTTACTTATCAGTAGTTTACCTGAGTCGTCTTCGGCATTCATACTTCACTGCCTTCAGTAATGTACACGGCAACAATTTCGCGGGAAAATCGTATCCTCACAAACAACAACAACAATCCGAGGCGTGATCGTCGTGGTGGCACGGCGCGGCCCGTACGGACACATTTCAGTCTCGGATGCTTTTCTTTAAACGAAAACGCGGGAAACTGAATTGCAGTTCAGTGGCATGATCTTCTAAAAGAACCCCACCTCGCCACCACCATTCACTCCAAGATCATTGTTTCACTTTGGAGCCTTCATTATAATCCATTGTATCTACTTGTATGAAATATCTTATCGTAATTTGACAAAATTTTAGCGGTGGATATAATAGTCCAGCATGTGCGGGTGTTGCGTGATCGAAGAATAACATTGGAACTTAATCATATGTGTTGCGGTGTCCGGCGAAGATGGCGGGGGATCAGGAGCAATTTCAGCAACTATTAACAGGATTACTAAATGTAGATAACAAAGTTCGACAGCAGGCTGAGGTAAGTGTCATATGAGCCGTGTGCCGAGCCCCGCCTAGGCTAAAGACTGGTGTATGGCGAGCATGAGGGCGAAGTGGGTCGTGTGAGAGCCAACGTGGTGCAGGTTTCCCTCGGTAGAAACTGAATAACACTTGCTGGAACTTACGGGGTTACTGGGGATCATTTCGTTCAGCTTTTGTCATGCAGATCTTACGCGACGCATAGGCCAATTTGCCTTACATCACTAGAGTGTGTCGCTGCGGCATGGGGGGCCTTGGAAGGGTGGTATTGGTGGAGGTGACAATAACACCCCGTTCTGCGTGGTGAGATCACATGGACTTCCTGGTATTACATGTGTCCTGCTAGGACTGGCTGCCTTATGCTGCCACACACCAGTCAACATTTCTGCGTTGGTGCGTACGTTTTAGCGACCCTACTAGGAGCTTTGGTCAAGGTTTATCCATCTGTGGCACGTCAGTAAGGTGTATTGTTTAGCAAGTGCCCCGCTGGTGTAGTGTCCCCCACGCATAGTGTTGTCAGGATTGAAGTGCATTTACTGTGATTTTCTTCATAATTTGATTTTTTGGGGAGATAACAATTCTAGTTTTAAACGTACTATAGGAACTGTAGGTTATGAGAACCATGTGCAGGAGACATATTCCTAAAGGTCTTAGTATGAAAAATATTAAAGGATTTAATGAATAAAAGAAATATGTTTACTGTAGATGTAGTCCTTTATCAGTTTGACACTGAGTGACGTCACCACATTGACAAGATATCATATGTTATCTAATGTCTTGATAGTATTGTGGACTATCAGTAAATGTTTCAAAACGGATTGGTAAGGCATACACACCATCTGTTGATAAAAAAAAAAAAAGGAACCACTTGTCCAAAGTTATACAGAGCTGTAGGGAATGCTGCAGTTTCATGATATTTATCGAATAATTGTCTAGTTATCAGGGGTAGCGATTGATTTTCATGCTCAAGGGAGTAAATTTATCCATGACAGGGACATTGAACCACATGGTAACCACAAGGGTGAATGATATGTTTTCTTTGCATGTTTTCAGATTTCTTTTGTGTTGACATCAGCAAGTTGATTTAAGTTGTTAAGGGAAATGTTACTAGAGAAATTGTAAAGAGGATAAGACTTTCCATAATGTTTTATATAGTTGGAAATTGTCATGACTAGAGTATTCAAGAATAATTAATAGTTTGATGTACAGTACTGTAGATGTGGATATTATGGAAATTTATGACAGTTCGTAATTTTGAAAATGTTTTCACAGTTTTGGCTGAGTTTGGTTGCTTTATAGCAAGGATGCTGGACCAAATTTTCATGGATTCAACAATTGCGGTGTCATTCCTACACAATACTCATAAAAATAATCAGATGTATTGTTCATTATTGATCAGTCATGTAAAAAGCGATAATCTGTTGCAAGACTTGTTTGTTAACAAAATCTCTTCCACAGATGGTATACTCCAGTACTAATTTTCAGCAGAATTATATTAATATTTCCTTGACTAAATTGGAATGTTGTTACGAATTAAATGGAATGTAGCGGAAACGTAATGCATTCACATCTTGTATGGTCAGGTGTCCACCTGACAGCATCAGAGTGTGTTGTGTAAAGTGTTTTAGTTTTAGAGGTGATACCTAAAAGTGATACTGGTTTGGTAATTTGGCTATCCAATCATCGACCTCGTATTTCTTGCCGATAAGTAGAGAATTTAATAGGACGTTGTCTGAGAGACGCATTAATTCCCGCAGCGTGAAGGGAAGGGAACGTCATTTCTCTCATATCGGAACAAGGGCGTGCTCACTCGTCACTGGCATCCACGTCTCCCGTCCGTTTATCTCAACCTCACGTGGGGTGGCACCACCTCTCTCTCTCTCTCTCTCTCTCTCTCTCTCTGATCAAACGTTGCCTACCAACAGCTTGCTTTGTCCTCCCGTCTTTCTCTGGCTTCCCTCACGTCTTCACGTACCATTTTCCAACAAATATTCTGTTCTTCCTGTTCAATTAATATTTATCCCTGCCTCCGTATTTTGTATTCTTTTTTATATTTGTTCATATGTTTGTGAAGCCTTGTTGTAAGGCTAGATAGCGTTTGCGAGATACATCCAAGCAAAGCTGGGTGTGCCCGAGGCGGTAGCGTCTCGCCTGAAGGACCACGAGGCGGCGGCGGCAGCAGCTGGTGATGGTGGTGGTGGTAGTGGCGGTGGTAGACCCAAGTGTCCGGTCATCTAAGACGAAGTTTCCAGTGACGGGTTCGAATGTGTTGAAGAAATATCTTGGTTGCCTTTACGGTACTGTCTGTCATTCCTCTGTGTGGATCTTACCTGAGCCATAGTGCGTAGGCTCTACTTTGTCATGGTAGTTAACATTTGGGTATTGGTTAGATGTCTCCCGATGAATCAGACATTTATTGACATTTTTGTATTTTATGTAAGAATGCTAAACAATTCCCACAGGGAACAGGTGATAGGCGTAGCGAGAACCGTTACTTATTTTTTTTTTATTTATTTTTTTTTAACACAAGAGAAACCAGTTTTGAAGCAGTGTTAACCCCGAAGAGCCCCGTCATCATGTCCGAGTCCAGTCTTGTGGGGATGGATGCTTTGGCAAGATAATACGGCTCGCGTGTGTGCATCAGGCTAACCTTGCCTTTCGTCGCCAGCGAGAAAACTACTTTAACCTTTAAAGTGCGTTATATATCGATTCTCTTTGTTTGTATCGTGATACACTACGAAGAAAGGATAGGAAGCTTGCTTTATTGAAGAAGTAATTGCGGTGAAGACTTGAAGAACGTAGTGAGGTCCATTGACACATGAGTCACCGCCCCAACCTCCCCACCCCTCCCCTTCCCGGCCATCCTATCGCCGCCAGCGAGCCCAGTGGGAACCTCTCCGCCACCTTCACCACCCACCACCCTCACCTTCCTCAATTTCAGCCTTTTTGAACTGCTTGGAATCCCTGCAGTGGCGGCGATAGCTCTCTCTCTCTCTCTCTCTCTCTCTCTCTCTCTCTCTCTCTCTCTCTCTCTCTCTCTCTCTCTCTCTCTCTCTCTCTCTCTCTCTCTCTCTCCACTGGCATTCAATAATGGTAGATGGCCAAGTTCTTGTTCATCAAAGGTTGATGAGGAGCTACGGTGTCCTCTCACGGTAATGCCATTCTGCAGTGCAGAGTCCAGAAAGATGCCTCACCGAACTTATTTATCAGTTTACTTAGTTTTATCTTTACTTTTAATTTAATTTTTTTATTTTCGCTTTATTCCCCACTCTTAACTTGGGTGGTACAGCTGTTTATCTCTCTCTCTCTCTCTCTCACACACACACACACACACACACACACACACCGGTAGCTCAGTGGTTAGAGCGCTGGCTTCTCAAGCCAGAGGGCCGGGGTTCGATTCCCCGGCCGGGTGGAGATATTTGGGTGTCTCTCTTTTCACGTGTAGCCCCTGTTCACCTAGCAGTGAGTAGGTACGGGATGTAAATCGAGGAGTTGTGACCTTGTTGTCCCGGTGTGTGGTGTGTGCCTGGTCTGACAGGCCTATCCGAAGATCGGAAATAATGAGCTCTGAGCTCGTTCCGTAGGGTAACGTCTGGCTGTCGCGTCAGAGACTGCAGCAGATCAAACAGTGAATCACACACACACACACACACACACACACACACACACAGTTCTTGGGGTTATTATTTCTACTTTCCTCATGGGATTTATGGTTTGGTATTGGCTGGCTACTTTCATCCTTGTAACACCTCACCACATGTTGAACCATCTTGAGTGGTATACCAGCTTTTCATGAAATGTCAGACTGACAGTAGTCTGTATTCAATAAAGTAATAACATCTGCTGTATCTTCTCACTTGTTTCCTATCTTGGCAGCTAGAAGTAAAGTGCAAAACCTTAAAAACCTAAAGCATGTCCAAGCAGTCTGGCGATTTCTAGAATCACCAGCACCGCACATTCATCTTCTGTGACTGCCTAGAGACGAGAGTCAGACAGTATCAGACTTTGTTTCCATTATGGTGCGATATATTTCATGCAGAATAATAAACCTTCCTTGTCAATTAATGACAATAGCTTGTGGGTGTCAACTTTTGACAAGAACTCTCTTGTGTGTGTGTGTGTGTGTGCTTCACCTCGGTCGCCTGCTGGTCACTCCAGCCAGTCTTCCACATTATGGAGCGAGCTCAGAGCTCATAGACCGATCTTCGGGTAGGACTGAGACCACAACACACTCCACACACCGGGAAAGCGAGGCCACAACCCCTTGAGTTACATCCCGTACCTATTTACTGCTAGGTGAACAGGGGCCACACATTAATAGGCTTGCCCATTTGCCTCGCCGTGCCAGGACTCGAACCCGGGCCTCTCGATTGTGAGTCGAGCGTGCTAACCACTACACTACATGGTGTGTGTTTCACTGTTTGATCTGCTGCAGTCTCTGATGAGACAGCCAGACGTTACCCTACGGAACGAGCTCAGAGCTCATTATTTCTGATCTTCGGATAGGCATGAGACCAGGCACACACCACACACCGGGACAACAAAGTCACAACTCCTCGATTTACATCCCGTACCTACTCACTGCTAGGTGAACGGGCTACACATGAAAGGAGACACACCCAAATATCTCCACCCGGCCGGGAATCGAACCCTGGTTCTCTGGCTTGTGAAGCCAGCGCTCTAACCATTGAGCTACCTTGGTTTAACACAGTATGTTCTAGTGCTATACATGATAAGAGAGATTGTCCACAAAAGGTACTTGAGCCTTCCATCACCTGAATCTCATGCACTTTATATTTTGTCCTGAATCATGCCAAGTCTGTTCTTCAACTGTGTGTGTGTGTGTGTGTGTGTGTGTGTGTGTGTGTGTGTGTGTGTGTGTGTGTGTGTAATTCACCTCAGTCGCCTGCTGGTCACCCAGCCAGTCTTCCCCATTACGGAGCGAGCTCAGAGCTCATAGACCGATCTTTGGGTAGGACTGAGACCACATCAACACACAAGACACACCGGGAAAGTGAGGCCACAACCCATCGAGTTACATCCCATACCTATTTACTGCTAGGTGAAAAGGGCCACACATTAAGAGGCTTGCCTATTTGCCTTGCCGCTTACCGGGAATTGAAACTGGCCCTCTTGATTGTGAGTCGAGTGTGCTAAACACTACATTACGCGGTGTGTAGCGCTCGAACACACACACACACGTGTGCCACAAGTGGAGTGCCACAAGGGTCAGTGTTATCCCCCATTATGTTCCAGGTATATTTAAAATTTTAAATGACATACAAATTGGGGTAACTAGTTATATTAATTTGTTTGCTGATGATGCAAAATTGCTAAGTGTGATCAAAACTATAGAAGACTGTTTTCTGCTGCAGGAAGATATAAACAAAATTTAAGAGTGGAGTATGAAGTGGAAGTTAGAGTTCAGTGCCAAGTAATGTCACGTAATGGAATTAGGAAAGAGTAAGAGAAGACCAGTATGGAACTATTTGATGGGAGAGGAACAAATAATGAAGACTGAAGAGGAAAAAAATCTGGGAGTGGTTATACAGGAAAATCTGAACCCCGTAAAACACATAAGTAAGATATTTGGATTAGCATATAAAACGTTGACTAATATTAGAGTAGCAATTCAATACATGGACAAAGATATGATGGAAAAATTTTCTATGAGCATGATACGTCCAAAGTTGGAATATGCAGCAGTGGTGTGGTCGCTGAGCTTGAAAAAAGACATAAGATTAAAATGGATTCAGAAGATAGCTACAAAGATGGTGCCAGAACTACTAAAGGCTGAAGGAAATGGGGCTGCCAACCTTACAAGATAGAAGAAAGCAAGGAGACCTAATAACAATGTATAAGATAGTAAATGGCATTGAAAAGATTGACAAGGAAGACCTAGTGCTGGTGACCGAAGAAGCTGGAAGGACAAGAGGACATGTAAAGAAGATTAGGAAGAGGCAGTGTGTGAAGGATATTGGAAAACAGTTTTTCACATAGAACGGTGGAAAAGTTGTTACAGCAAATAATGTGCTTAACTCTAAAGGAAATTGGATGAATGGAGAGAGGACACTATGAGCCCTGCTTGAACCCTGTACAATATAACTAGGTAAATGCACGCACACACACACACACACACACACACACACACACACACACACACACACGCCCGGTAGCTCAGTGGTTAGAGCGCTGGCTTCACAAGCCAGAGAACCGGGGTTCGATTCCCCGGCCGGGTGGAGATATTTGGGTGTGTCTCCTTTCACGTGTAGCCCCTGTTCACCTAGCAGTGAGTAGGTACGGGATGTAAATCGAGGAGTTGTGACCTTGTTGTCCCAGTGTGTGGTGTGTGCCTGGTCTCAGGCCTATCCGAAGATCGGAAATAATGAGCTCTGAGCTTGTTCCATAGGGTAACGTCTGGCTGTCTCGTCAGAGACTGCAGCAGATCAAACAAACAGTGAAACACACACACACATACACGCACGTAGATCGGTCTATGAGCTCTGAGCTTGCTCCGTATTGGAGAAGACTGGCTGGGTGACCAGTAGGCGACCGAGGTGAATCACACACACACACACACACACACACACACACACACACACACACACACACACACACACACACTGCGTAGTGTAGTGGTTAGCACGCTCGACTCACAATCAAGAGGGCCCGGGTTTGAGTCCCAGAAAGCGGCAAGGCAAATAGGCAAGCCTCTTAATGGGTAGCCCCTGTTCACCTAGCAGTAAATAGGTACGGGATGTAACTCGAGGGGTTGTGGTGTCGCTTTCCCGGTGTGTGTTGACTGAGGTGAATTACACACACACACCGCGTAGTGTAGTGGTTAGCACGCTCAGCTCACAACCAAGAGGGCCTGGGTTCAAGTGCCGGGAAGCGGCGAGGCAAATGGGCAAGCCTCTCTATGTGTAGCTCCCTGTTCACCTAGCAGTAAATAGGTACAGAATGTAACTCAAGGGGTTGTGGCCTCGCTTTCCTAGTGTGTGGAGTACGTTGTGGTCTCAGTCCTACCCGAAGATTGGTCTATGAGCTCTGAGCTTGCTCCGTTGTGGAAGGCTGGTTGGGTGACCAGCAGGCGACTGTGGTGAATTACACACATGATGTATTGTGCAGTCAAGAAATTCTAGGAAATACTTTCTAGAAATTGATATTATAAAGATTAGAAAAGACTATAATTCCAGGTTTGTAGCTGAAAGGGTACGCCTGTGAGGGTATATTCCAATCTCTATTCTCATTTTCGTTCCAAAGCTGGATGTTGCATCTATGTACATAATGACTTAACAGTACGCTCTTGAATCTTGAGTTTTCCACCATTTGGTTTTGACTCAAAAAGTCTCTCTCTATTTAAATTTATCTGTGCTGTCTTTCTCTCCCCTAACTCCCCTGGCTATAAAGATTTCTTTGACTACTTATCTTCTAAAGTGGAGCACATTCTGTCTCTATCCTTTCACAGAGATTTCCATCCTGGGAGATTTCAGTGTTCACCACCAGCATTGGCTTTCCTCTTCCTTCACTTACCATCCTGGTGAACTAACCTCCAACGTTGCTATCCTTCATGACCTAGAGCAACTAATACAACACCCTACTCATATTCCTGATCATCTTGGAGATACTGGAGATACACCCAACATTCTTGACCTTTTCCATATCTCTAATCCTGCTTATGTTGTCACCCTATCTTTTCCATTGGGCTCTCCTGAGCACAATCTCATATCTGTATCTTGTCCTATTTCTCCAATCCCTCCTCAGGATCCACCAGAGCAGAGATGCCTCTGGCATTTTTCCTTTGCCAGTTGGGGTGACCTGAGGAGGTACTTTGCTGATTCTCCATGGAATGATTATTGTTTCCTTATCAGAGACCCATCTCTGTGTTCTGAATGTATAAGAGAGGTGATAGTGTCTGGTTCTTCACTTTTCTCAACTTAAACCTTCCAAACCTTGGTTTAACACAGTATGTTCTAGTGCTATACATGATAAGAGAGATTGTCCACAAAAGGTACTTGAGCCTTCCATCACCTGAATCTCATGCACTTTATATTCTGTCCTGAATCATGCTGTCTGTTCTTCAACTTACCAAACACTTCTTCATGAATAGAAAATGTCAAAATCTTTCAAACTCTGACTGCCCCCAAGACTTCTAGCATCTGGCCAAAAATGTCTAAGGACAAAAACTTTACTTTTTCATCTTTCCCTCCTATATTTCATCCTGCCATTACATCTGTCTCTAAACCTGAACTCTTCTCTCAAACCTTTGCTAACAACTCTACCTTGTATGATTCTAGGCTTGTTCCACCCTCTCCCTCCTCCCTTAATTTATCCTCAATAGGAAGATTCTCAAACATCTGTCACTTCACAAGCTTCTTTCTGATCGTCAGTATGGCTTCCGTCAAGACCACTCTACTGGTGATGTTCTGGCTGTCCTTACTGAGTCTTGGTCATCCTCTTTTAGAGTTATATCAAAAGCTTTTGATAGAGTGTGGCACAAAGCTTTGATTTCAAAACTGCCCTCCTACAGTTTCTATCCTTCTTTTTGCAACTTTATCTCAAGTTTCCTTTCCAACCATTCTATTGCTACTGTAGTAGATGGCCGCTGTTCTTTTCCTAAGTCTATTAACAGTGATGTATCTCAAGGTTCTGTCCTGTCACCCACACTCTATTATTCATTAATCTTAAACTTCTTGGTCTATCCACTCTTACACTGATGATGCAACCCTACACCTTTCCACATCTTTTCAGAGATGACCAACCCTTCAGGAAGTCAACAGATCATGCAGGGATGCCACAGAATGCCTGACTTCTGATCTTTCTAAGATTTCTGATTGGTGCAGAGAAAACTTAGTACAGTAAGCCCCCGCACTTGGCAAAATTCACTTTTGGAGGTCGGTTGGCCACAGGCCACCAAGTGCATGCTTGGCGATTTGAATTAAAACTTGGCGGCCGCTCGGCGAACCATGCGGCTCCCCGATGACATCAGACCTCTCTTTAAACCTATCAGAACGCAGTGTGAGATTCCCTTTCAGCCATTTTGTTTGTGCTACCATCTGTTCTGCTAACGTGGAAATGAATTCTGGCGATTTACCGCCAACATGGCCTTTACCAGCACAACAGGTGGTATCAGTGGCGTTAAGGACAATGGTGGTGGCAATGAGGATGAAAGTAGTCGAGGGAAACAGGTGGAAAAACGGGAGTTACAGCCTTTATATTATGCTTTATTAGCTTTATTTATTGTTTATTGGTCTGTTTTGTATGTTTACTAATTTGTGAAGGCAAAAGATTTTATTTCAGCTCGAAAGATGGTATTTTAGGGTTCAAAAGAGGGACTTTGGCAATGACCAAAGACTGATTGAGGCATTTTTTAGGCAATTTATGTGGTATAAAGAACACGTGCTTGGTGAAATTCACATTTGGCGGTATTTTTGCCAGACTAATTAATTCGCCAAATGCAGGGGCTTATTGTAGTGTTCAATGCCTCAAAAACTCAGTTCCTCCATGTATCAGCTCGACACAACCTTCCCTCTGTTTCAGTGACACTCGACTGTCCCCCTCTTCTACACTGAGTATCCTCGGTCTGTCCTTTACTCATAATCTGAACTGGAAACTTCACATCTCATCTCTTGCTAAAACAGCTTTTATGAAGTTCGGTATTCTTAGGCATATGCCAGTTTTTCTCATCCCTCCAACTGCTAACTCTACATTTGTCCCTGTCTTTTGGCTGACTCTATCAGACTTGCAAGGGGATTGGCAACCAAGTAGACACCACACCCTCCCCCACCCTTTTTTTTTTTTTTTTTTTTTTCTGGCTTTCCCCACTTAAAAAAAATAAATAAATAAAAAAATGTGCCGCAGACACACACAAAGCCTGTGAGTTAACTTTTCTTTCGCTCTCACACTTTTAAGTTGTTGATGGCTCAGATCATGTAGGTAATAGCCTTTTTCAGTTCAGCAGTAGATTGAAGACAGTTCTTATACACATGGTTTTCTAGGAGACTCAAAGATTAAAATCTGGGGTATTCAAATTATGTGAATGTGGAAACCATTCTGGTTTTTACAGCACTTGCTGGTCACCCAATAAGGGAGTTTATGGTGTAGGCATTCCATTTCTTCCTTATTGTGGAGGTTGTTTACTGATCCTGAGGCTTGAATTTTTTGTGCCTATCAATGAGTGTGGCATTTCTGGGGATAAATGTTCAAGTTGAACTTGCTGCAAATTTTTGCTTACAATTTTTTTTATTTTTTAAGTAATTTTAACTGATAGTTATTAGTTTATTATGGTCTCAAAATTTTTTATTTAGAATTAGAATGTTACTTTTGACAATTATTAGCAATGATATTGATTGCTTGTATTTTAAGACACCCTGTATATATAACTTGATTATGTAATATATCTGTTTATTTATTTTTCTTGGATTCTCTTCCACAGAATACTTATGATCAGATTGCTTCTGAAACCAAGTTCCAACTTCTCTTGGCTAATGTTGTCAATAAATCAGCGAGTGAAGATGCACGAGCAATGGCAGCTGTGCTGTTGCGACGGCTCCTCACTACCAGCTTTGACGAAGTGTTCCCAACGGTAAGCTTTGATGCATGCACATTAGTGTAGTGTGAGAGAGGGAGGAACAAAATCACATCATATCAACAAAAGCTGTACTTAGTTATTTTTCTTACACAAAAACATAGTTGTACAGACACATCATGTTCATTTCCTATAGTAGAACTGAGTACTCAGCAAATCTCCCACACAAAGCATTGCATCCAGTGTATCTAACTTCTGTAGGTAGTTATATGTTGTACATTTTCGAACAATCAGTTTTCGTTGATTTAAAAAATTGAGCTGTGTTAAAACTTGACTTTGTTAATGAAAGAAAACAAGGAGAGAGCCAATTTGAGTTGTAGTTCCATGCATATTACAACTTAAGTTTTTTTTTTTTTTTTTTTTTTTTTTTTTTTTTTTTTTTTTTTCCCAAGCATAACTTAAGACTCACGGCCATTCTTTTTGTTGGGGATATTACTGTAATTGTATTGGAATATTAGTGAAATGGACTTAGATATGTAGCATTTGGAATATTAATGAAGTGGACTTTAGTATGTAGGTGTTGGAATGTTAATGAAATGGACTTGTGTAGGAGATATGCTATATATATTTTTTTCCTTTCTTGTCTTTGATTATTTTGGAAATGTTGCTCTCATTGCCTTCATATTGACAATTGATGACTGATGTGGGTTACCTTTTAGTTACCCCCAGATTCTCAGACCCAGGTCCGGGCACAGCTCCTTGCATCAGTCCAGCAAGAGGAAGATTCCAACATGAGGAAAAAGTTGTGTGATATTATTGGTGAACTAGCACACAATATGATTGATGATGAAGGCAACAACAAATGGCCTGAATTTCTGCAGTTCCTCTTTGAAAGTGCATGTTCACCCACAATACCCCACAAAGAAGTGGCCTTAACCCTTTTCAGGTATGCCTTATTATTTGTTGTTTTTATCTTTCACATATTTATGAATTTGTGCATGTGTGTGTATTTACCTAGTTGTATATTGCAAGGATCAACTGGAGCTCATAGTGATCTGTCTCCATATCTACTTTCATTCAGCTTCTCCCTAAATTTGTGCACACTTACTGCTGCTACAGTCCCTTCACTCAATCTGTTTCAGATGTCCGCTGTCCTAAGTGGAAAACTAAACTTTTTAGTGTTCCTCAAACACCGACTTTTCATGAGCTTGGAGTTTCCTCTTGTTTGGCTATCTCCATCCTCCATCAGTGATACCAAGTCTTGTCTCTATCTTTCCATATGGTTTACCAACTTTATCAATGTAATTGAACACCACCCTAGTATTTGTTAATGTCTTGTATATTGAAGCAAATAACTCATTTATATGTCTTTTTGGAGTTAGTGTGTCTTGTAATAACTTCCAGGTCTTTCTCTTTCCTCCTTTTCATTATAATCTCTTCTCCCCATTTTGTATTCCCACATAGGTCTTCTATTACTTTTACATATTTCCATTACATGGCATTTTCTGGTATTAAAATCTAATTTTCACCTTTGGCTTCATTCTCAGATCTTGTTAATATCCTTCTGCAATTCCATACAGTCCTCAATGTTCCTTATTACTCTCAAAAGTTTTGCATCGTGTACAGACATATTTATGTAGCTACTCAAACCTTGTATATTATTATGTATTCTTGGAACATAATTGATGCCAGCACTGAACCCTGTAGTACACCAGTAGTAACTGTTCTCTGATTTGATGGGGCTTCTTTTTATTGTCCTCATTTCCCTATCTGTTAAGTAGTCCATCTTCCAGTTTAAAGATATTTTCTTGTATTCTTTCCATGTGTTCTATTTTCCATAGGAGTATTTTATGCAGTACTCTGTCGAAAGCCTTTTAGATATATAAAAACATTGTGTCAACCCATCCATCTCTCCCTTGTACTTCATCTATTACTCTTGTACAAAAGCTTAGTAAATTTGTTATGCATGATCTTCCTTTTCTGAAACCAAAATGTGAGTTACTTATGATTTTATTTTCCTCCAGATGTTGGAACCATTTTTCTTTAATTATAGTTTCCCAGATCTTTCCCACAACACTAGTCAGTGACACTGGTCTATAATTTATGGACTCAGTCTTTTTTCCTCCTTTGTATATTGGCATTATATTTGCTCTTTTCCATTCTCTTGATACCTTCCCTTCCATCAGAGAACTGTTCATCACATCCAAAATTGGTTCCACCAGTTGTTCTCTACATTCTCTCTGTGTCCATCTTGACATTCCATCTGGTTCCCATTGGCTTTCTTACACCCACCTTTTCTAATAATTTACTAATTTTCTGTTTATGCACCACAACATTTCTTAAAACTTCTTTTGTCACTTGATTGTTTGGTTCTTTGAAATTTCCTCTTCTTTAAATACTGATTTAAAGCTCTCATTTGGAAGTTAACTCATTTCTTCTGTTGCTTCATATATCCTATTTCCCTTAATTAGCTTAGTGATAGTCGCTGTCATTTTTCCATTTATATACTAATAAAAAAGCTTGGGCTCCTCTTCATATCTTTTCACTACATTCTTTTCCAAATTTCTCTCCTCCTCCCTGCTTATTCTAATGTATTCTTTTCATGCCTCTTTATACTGCTTCCTGTTTACAGTGGAGACTCAATACTCAAACTTTTCAATACTTGAACGCAAGAGTTCAAGTTAATACTAGAAAAATACCTGATAGTCTCAGGCATCTCCCTTGCTCCTCCGCCAGTTGTGACTTGTGCTGCCGTGGTCATCAGAATAACATTCTCATGCATTCTATTTGTAGTTTTTCATTTATAAACTCATATTAACACCAAAGACTTATTAGTGATGAAAATATCTGGTATTCAAATGGCCCCACATTTGGTCATATACAAAGCTCTGTCATCTCCTTTCTCGCGGCTGCCACTGTACCGTTCTGATACTGTGTTACTAGTAATACCGGTATACCGGACGCCAGTGCGCGTCCCTAGTCCTGCCGCAGTCTTGAGAAAAACAACATTCTTCTGTGTTCTGTCAGTAGTTTTTCATTTAGAAAGTTATGATGGCACCAAAGAGGCTTATTAGTGATGAAAATAAGGTGAGACTGCAAGTGTTAGTGAGCCACAGCATTCTATTAGTGGATTCACAGGAATCACACCAGGAGAAACTTTACAAAGACGTTTTCATGGATGGTGACTCATCCTGTGGCGACCTCCCTCCTCCTCCCCACCATTCTCCCCTCCTCTTCTACGTTATCCATCACCAACGCTCACTTACGTTATGAACGAATCAAAATTGTAAAAAAACTAATAAATAAATTAAATAAAAATTATAAATTTAAGGTTTTAAGATTAGAACAAATTACCTGATTTATAGGTATCAATAGTTGAACTTTTTAATAATCGAACAGCCATTTGAAACTAATTAGGTTTGAGTATTGAGTCCATGCTGTACTTCATTTTGTTGCTTCCTTAATATTTTCCAAGCTGCATCCTGACACTTTTTAGCTTTTGCACATATAGCATTATACCATGTGTGTTTGTTCTCTCTAGGAGTATATCATACTTCTCTTGAATTGTCTTGCTTTATATAATTTTCTTCCAATCAGTACTACCAAAGCAACTTCTTAATCCTCCAAAAATTTTACTTAGCGTGGTTCCGTCTATTTTGTTTGTGTCCTTCATTACATTTCAAAATTCCCTGATCCTCTAAATCAATTTCTAGGACTATATGATCACCTTTTTTCATTGGGCTATGACATTTGATGGTGGGACAGTTTTTTTTTTTTTTTCTCTCTCTCTCTCTCTCTCTCTCTCTCTCTCTCTCTCTCTCTCTCTCTCTCTCTCTCTCTCTCTCTCTCTCTCTCTCTCTCTCTCTCTCTCTCTCTCTCTCGTGAATACCAGATCTAGTGTAGATGATTCTTCTTCCCCTCTATACCTTGTATGAGTCCTTCACCCATTGGTTCAATGTGTTTGTCATTGCCAGTTGCAACACTTCTTCCCCCCTCAATGTTCAGCGTGTTTACTTACATCCATTTCTTGCCAGTAAACATGTTTGCTGTTTAAATCCATCACAAGTAGCACTTTTCTGTCTTTCCTTAACATATTGTCCAGGTAATTTAGCTCTTCATTTTACATTTCATTGTGTACATCAAGTATCCATGTATAAGGCTTTGATGGCACATATGTTACTGTGATACTCCTTTTTTCCCTTCTACTGGTCCTAATTGTTAGGCTGAAAACCATACTGTACCTCCTCCACGTATATATCCTCTCGAGCTGTAATCAGTATGTACTCCTCCTCCTGCTTTTCCCCTTCTGTCTCTCCTCTAAACATTATATCCCTGCTCTTTAACCCTTTCAGGGCACAAATAGGTTTTTGGGTAATGTCTGTGAGATGCAAATTCAGCCCAAAAATCAAGGTTTGCAAAATTGAAAAGAATCAATATTCTCATGCATAATAGTGTTATGCATCTACTGTAAAAAATTTAGGTCTTTACTCACCCTGGAAAGTGGTGCAGTAATGATAGGAAGTTGGCTTTCTGGTGGTATGTTGTGCGTTGTTTAGTATTGCTATTATAGCGGGTGGTTATTTTCCGCCGCAACTTGTGCAGGTGTTTTCACAAAATTACACAGAATTTTCTGCATTATTTGAACTGCAGTTACTCAGAACTGCTCCAGAATGTGCTAGGGCAATTATTTTTAACACCAGTGCATACATTATGCCCACACAAATAATATAAAATACGTTTTCAGAGTGTTTTCTTGATGTACATACTATCATGAGCGAGGATACGCATGCCCATGTATGGTAATATACGAAATACACAATATACTACCAATAAACGAATAATATCTGGCATATCTGCTCTCTAACAAGATTTGATCATTACTCTTGTTATTTCTTTAAATAAATGCACAAAAAGCCACTAGCGACATCGTAAAATAATAATAATTGTGAAAAAAGGGGCATCTGATACTCTACTGCCATTGTGACTATATTTTTCTTACCACGCAACTGATGGCGCATCCCATGACTCGAGGGAGGATGGGAGAATGTCATCTGCCAACTAGCAGAAGCCAGGAGGCGCGCGGTTTAATTCAGTGACTCATCAAATATGGGACCACGATCGTGGACAGGAGGCATTTCCCTCAAAGCCACGATCATGGTCCGGAGCACTGAAAGGGTTAAAATTCACTTGGACGTCTTTGCTTAACTTTGTTTCTGTTATGCATACCACGTCTGATCCTTTTTCCAATATATAATCTCTTCCAACTTTCCTGATATATATCCATCTATGTTTGTATACATAACTCTTAATGCTTTCCTTCCCCTTCCCGAACATAGGGAGGCGGTTGCATAGTGGATATGGTGATAAGCATGGGATAGGGTAGATGTCCATGCATAGGTTCAAATCCCACCATATACCGCTTTGAAGCTATGCCATTTTATTGAGTGGTTTAAAGTTAACTACATGTCACCATGATACCCAGGTTGTAAGTGGTTACACCAAATATGCTTTTGGGTGGTGATATGGGTATCACTATAAGTAAAATTGCCTGCACTACTAATGGGCAGAAGGTGAACAGTGCATCCCATATGCTTCAATGAGTGTGCCTACAGGCACTATAGGCCATTACAAAAAAAAAAAAAAAAAATCTCTCTCTCTCTCTCTCTCTCTCTCTCTCTCTCTCTCTCTCTCTCTCTCTCTCTCTCTCTCTCTCTCTCTCTCTCTCTCTCTCTCTCTCTCTCTCTCTCTCTCTCTCTCTCTCTCTCTCTCTCTCTCTCTCTCTCTCTCTCTCTCTCTTATCTCTTTCTCTCTCTCTCTCTCTCTCTCTCTCTCTCTCTCTCTCTCTCTCTCTCTCTCTCTCTCTCTCTCTCTCTCTCTCTCTCTCTCTCTCTCTCTCTCTCTCTCTCTCTCTCTCTCTCCAGATATTGTTATATTCTGTCTTATCAGCCTCGCTAATATTTCTTCTACCTCTACTTGTGATCTTTTTTAACTTTGAGTGGTCTTTTAGTTCCCCACTGTATTTACCAAATCTGTTTATTTCTTCTTTCTTTTTCAAGATTGTTCTTTGTCTTGGACCACTGAGATAATTGGCTTAACCACCTCTTTTTCCTCCTCCTCCCTCATAAATTTAACTGGATTCTTTTCTCTTGTAGTCCTTATATAACCATACACTTCTTTTGTCCACTGTATCTCTCACTACCTCTTCCTTTTCTTTGATCACTTGTATGACTGTGTTCTTCGTTTTCTCCTATTTGTTGCTTAATTACTTTCGTAAAATTCATGTTTTCTTCCTCTTGTTCTTTGTGTGTGTATTTACCTATTTGTGTATGACAGGGCCCGAGCTAAGCTCTCTCTGTCCTGCCTCCTTGGCCACACCTGTCATATCTCTCTTTCATCTGATTGACACACATTGCATCAACGACATCACTGCTCAGTTTATTCCACTTATCAATACTACGATGTGGGAAACTGTACTTTCTCACGTCATTTAGAAAGATGTCTTTTATTAGTTTTTTTTCCATGTCCTCGGAGATGATTACTTGTGGTCACCTTTATCAACTCTCTGTCCAATATGTCAATCTTGTTCACCAATTTATACATAGTTATCATGTCTCCTCTTGTTCTTCTCTCTTCTAATGTGGTCAGCCCCAGTTTCCTCATAGTCTAACTCCCTGAGTCCTGGTACCATCCTTGTTGCCAGCCTCTGTACCCTTTCCACCTTCTTCACATTTTTCTTCATATGCGGTGACCAGACACAAGCTGCATATTCTAACTGGGGTCTTATTAAGGTGCATAATATCTTCTTCATCATTCCTTCATCTAGGTAGTGGAATGCAAGACCAATATTTTGAAGCATGTTATATGTTTTCCAAAATATCTTGTTAATGTGTTTCTCCGGTGACAAAGTGTTTTGCACGTTACTCCTAAGTCTTTCTCCTCATTGGTCTCTTCAATTTTCTCATCACCCAGCCTGTAATCCCTGTTTGGTCTGTATCTACTTCCCATTTTCATAACATGGCTCTTGTTTATATTAAATTCCATCTGCCACTCTTTACTCCACTCATATATTTTATCAAGATCTTCCTGTAACTTGTTACAATCTTCCACATTCTTTACTCTCCTCATAATTTTAGTATCGTCTGCAAACATATTCATGTAACTGTCAATTCCTACTGGCATATCATTAACATAAATCAAAAACATGATGGGACCAAGCACTGACCCTTGTGGAACTCCACTGGTTACCTTCTTCCACTCGGACTTCTTTCCTTTCACCACTGTTCTCATTTCTCTTCCCACTAAGTAATTTTCCATCCATTTTGCTAGTTTATCATTTACTCCTCCAATCTTCTTTAGTTTCCACATCAGTCTATTGTGTGGTACTTTATCAAAGGCCTTTCTCAAGTCCAGGTAGATAGCATCCACCCATCCCTCTCTATGTTGTAGTATGTCAGTCACTCTTGAATAAAAACATAATAAATTGGATACGCACGATCTTCCTTTTCTGAAACCAAACTGCCTTTCACTCAGAATGTTTTCACTTTCTAGATACTCACTCCACTTAGCTTTAATTACTTCTTCACATACCTTGCACAATATACTAGTCAACGATACTGGTCTGTAATTTAACGGTTCCATTCTACTACCATTCTTATATATAGGCACAATGTCAGCTCTTTTCCACTCTTTCGGGACTATTCCTGTTCGTATGGAGGTTTCCACAATATCAAATATGGGTTCAACAATTGATCCTTACATTCTTTTAGCAACCTCCCAGATATGCCATCAGGCCCCATTGATTTATTAATATCCAAGTTGCTTATAATTTTCCTTATATCTTCTTTAGTAACCATGATGTCCTGCATTTGCTTTATTTCCGTAGGCCTTTCTCCTGTAAAATGCTCCTCCTTTGTAAACACTTTGCAAAAGTTGTCGTTCAAAATTTCAGCTATATCTCTAGCATCCTCATATACTTCTTCCCATTTTTACCTTTTCTATTGCCTCCCTTTTATTTAGTTTTCCATTTATGAATTTGTAAAACATTTTAGGGTCACTATCACAGTTTTCCACCACTCTCTGTTCATATTCCTTTTGTGCTGTTCTCCTTACTTCAACATATCTATTCCTTGCTGTTTTGTAGACTTCTCTTGATAATACATCACTGTTTTTCTTAAGTTTCTTCCATGCCTTTTCTTTGTTCTTTTTTGCTTCTTCACAATTTCTATTAAACCACTGTTTATTATTTAAAGTCCTCTTTCTGTGATATGGCACAAATTTCACAGCAGAGTTATATAAATCCATAAATTTATCGTATTTCAATTGCATATCCCTTCCTGGTATACCACAGACCAGTCAATTTCATTAAAGAACTCTTATATGGTTATAATTTGCCCTAACATAATTTAATTTTTCCTCCCTGTGCTCCACAATCTTTTCGTGCTTAATTCGTATCCAGCTCAAAGCTTAGGACATCATGGTCGCTTTTCCCCAAGGGACATTCATGTTCAATTTCCTCTTTAGGAGATGCCCTGGTAAATACCAAATCCAACCTTGCTGCAACATCTTGTCCCCTGCACCTTGTTGGTGATCTCACCCACTGTGTCATCAAGTTATTTGTTGCTACGTTTAACAATTCCTCTGCCCACTCACCACCATTCACCACTTCATAGTCTTCCCACACTATTTCTTTACAATTAAAGTCCCCGACTATCATCACTCTATCCTTTCTGATGAGTTCCTGCTTCATTCTGTCTAGAGTATTTCTCATCACCATTTGATACTGTTCATATTCCAAGCACTGGTTCTGGGTGGTATGTATACTGTTATAATATTAACGTCCCTATTATCATCTGTTATAAGCATACTTATCACTTCCTCATTTCCCTTACTAAAGTTCACCTCCTTCACTATCAGATCTTCCTTAGTAAAAACCATTATACCACCACCTCCTTTATTTTTTCTATCATTTCTCCATACTTTGTAGTGTTTTACATCAAACCAATCTAGCTTTATTTCGGGCCTTAACTTTGTTTCCACCACACACATTATGTCCGGTTCATTGTTTCTTAGGTAATCCATACATTCTAGCACCCTCTTAGACAGAAATCCATCAATATTCATGTAAGTTACTTGAATTCTATTCCTAATCTCTTTCTTCCATGTTTCAGTCAATGTAATGTCTATTCTGTCTTTTATCCACCACTTCTTTGGCCTTCCATTTCTCATCCTCCAAAAAAACTTGGTCTTTTCCTCCTCGGTTCTTTACTCATTCTTCTCTCACACTTCAGTTACGAGCTCTTTCATTTTCATTCTTTCATCCTGTGTCATATTTCTTCTTATGTAAATTGTTTTGGTTTCCTCGTAGTGTTTAAATTTCCAGGCTCTCCTCAGCAAGGCCTCGGCTGCCATCTCAGACTTTAATTTCAATTTTAATGGTCTACTCTTGCCTTCTTCAAAAGCTCCTAGTCTCACACTCCTCTACCTCAGCATATAGGCATTCTTCCTCCTCGGAGATCTTATTCAGTAAAAACTTAATCCTGTCATTTTCCTTATCCCTCCTATCTTGCCAGTTCCTGTTAGTTTCCTCCCTCAAACCTGTTATGATCACGCATTTTTTTCTTTTCAGCAATGTGTGTGTGTGTGTGTGTGTGTGTGTGTGTGTTTAAGAGAAAAGTTGTTATCAACAGCTAAGCTAGATAAGTATGAAGAGAATGATAAGTTGACATTGTCTATCAAGATTTCTTACTTGCAGAATCAAGAGGTACAGATTGGGTTGTTGAATATGGCTAAGACAGAATAAGTCTCTGGCATGTTTCAAGAGTATAAAAGTTATGATAAAATACAAAGAAAGTTCCATTAATGTCATAATGTAAGCCATTATTAATGTGTCTTTGTCAACAGCTTGGTCCCAGGAGTTTTTGGAAATCAACAACAGCAACATCTTGGAATGATCAAAGCCATGTTGACGTCATCACTCGCAGACTCTGCAAACCCACCTGTTCAAGCTCTTGCAGTGAAAGCCACAGCTGCTTTCATTCTCCTACATGACAATGAACCTAACATACAAAGAAACTTTGCTGATCTCTTGACTCCATTTCTGCAGGTAATTGTTTATTTCTGGTTGATATTTTTTCCATTGAAAATATCAATGTAAATGTAACTTCAGTTATTTGTATTTGCCAGCTGCTGTAAGTGGACTACAAAGAACATGATATTAAGTCCTTTAGAATGATTAAGGAAACAAAGAACTATAGAGCCAATTCACTTATTATACCCATTTTATAATTTAGTGAAGGTAATAGTTCTTTTTCATACAACCTTATTCCCACAGTATATTAGGGTTAGCTGCTCAAGTTAACTTCTTCCATCTGTTAATGGTTGATGATTATGTAATCTTAGTTATAATATACCTCCCTATCAAAGTAACAGTGAGATGTGATAATTCATGAATGCAGTCAGTAGTGGGATATGAGTAGGCCTATTTTATGGATTTGTATTTAATTATAGATTTTAAATTGGAGATGTTTGTGTTGTGGCAATCTATAAATCTGATTCAAGAAAAGTTGAAAATATCCATTTGAGGCTGAGGTAAACATAGGGAAGGACTTACAGTTATCATGCTGAACAGTTTATTGAAAATTGTTTGTAAATTTAGAGATTTAAAATTGTTTACATTTTGTTTTCTACAAGAAGAGCAATGCCACAGATATCTGGTGGCTTAGGGTATGAACTGAAAATTGTAATGTCTCCAGTTACTAATCACTGTAATTTGTTCTCTCTATTTCAGATCATTGCAGCAAGTATTGAAGCTGGTGATGATGATGCACTTTTGAAATGCCTGGTAGATTTAGCAGAAAGTTGTCCAAAATTCCTCCGACCACAAGTTGAAACAATTCTGCAACTAGCAATTAAGGTAAGAATTTGACATGCTGTTACATATAGAATTCTTTTGAAGCTCTATTTGTCAAGCCACTGGAGTACCATGCAAACAGTATTCTTGTATCTAATACTACCTTCATATTGTCATTCCATCACAAGCCTCATGGCCTCTTACATCAGATCCAATCATCAGTTATTATCTTCAATTACTCTACTTCCATTCTCTCCAACTTGTCTAGGTCATTTTAATATTTTTTTTTGCTCTGCTCAATCAGCCAACTTTGCTAAACTGCCACTTCTCAGTATCAATTTTTTTTCTGTATCCAATTTGATGAAATATTGATTAAATATGTGGGTATGCTAGCTGAGAGCTGAAATGTTTTTTGGCTTGATGTTATTATTTTGGACTGACGTTTTTTTCTGTTTCAGGCACTGCAGGATCCAAATGTTGGAGACTCCTGGAAACATCTTTTACTTGAAGTGGTAGTGACACTTGCTGAAACAGCCCCTGCAATGGTGCGGAAGGCTGGTGCCAAGTATATGAACTCTCTTATACCTTTGATGCTAAATATGATGACTGACCTTGAAGATGAAGAGGTAATTATATGCAGCAATTCTGTATCCTGAAACCCTCAGTGGAGCATCCTCATGGATGTAGTTGTGTTAGCTAGAACCATGTTGGAATATTGACCATAGATTTTTGAGTGTAGGAGATATGCTGTATCTCTAGGAAATTTTTATCACTACTATAAAATTGTTTGGTAATGTAGATGTAACATTTAGGAATAGTGTAAAGTAACAATGAAAATATAACCAATTTATGACTCATTGCTCTTGTACATGAAAAGAAATATCCTTAATTACAGGACTGGAGTGTCAGTGATGAACAAGCTGAAGAAGATAACGACAGTAACTCTGTAGTAGCTGAATCCTCTCTAGATCGCCTTGCATGTGGCTTGGGAGGCAAGACTGTGCTACCTCACATCAATGCGACACTGTCACAGATGCTACAGAGTGACAACTGGAAATGTCGTCATGCTGCTTTGATGGCCATATCAGCTGTTGGAGAGGGTTGCCACAAGCAGATGGAAGTCATGCTGCCCCAAGTGAGTATGCCCAACATTATACAAACATATTTACAGAGGGAGATAATGTTGATTTTAGGACATAGGAACCAACATAGAAATACATGTAATAATAATAGGTATGATTATGAGCCTTCAGGAATTAAAAAAAAAATTTTCTATTAACAGATTGTTGAAGCAGTTATAGGATTCTTGCAAGACCCTCATCCAAGAGTCCGTTATGCTGCCTGCAATGCCATTGGTCAGATGGCAACAGATTTTGCCCCTGTGTTTCAGAAGAAGTTCCATGAAAGTGTTGTCCCAGGTCTGCTACTTGTAATGGATGATGGGGTTAATCCAAGAGTGCAGGTTTGTACATCTTCATGTTGGTGTTGTAGAACTATGTGCATACTAGCAGACACATTCACACACAATTCAGAAAACAATCATGTGGTGCTGAAGTTTGATGTAACGGAGGATATTCTGTAACCAGAAGTTTAAAGATATAGGAAGGAAAGGTACAAATATGGAAAACCAACATTGGAAACTTGCAGATTTTTTGCCAATGTAACTAGGAACGATGAGGAAGAGTGAATAACTACTTATAATTTATAACTCTGCTGTCATTAAGTAATACTTTATTGATTTCTATCTGCTTAGTTATGTATCATGTAGTTCTTTAGTATATATCTTATTAACTTTTATTGAATTTTAGTCTGAGAAAGTGAAAGGCTTTTAAAAGCATCTCATGAATCACTTCACTTTCCCCTCCACCAGGCTCATGCTGGAGCAGCTCTGGTCAACTTCTCTGAGGTTTGCCCAAAGAACATCCTCACCAACTACCTTCCAACCATTATTGCAAAGCTTGAAAGTATTCTTGCTGCAAAGTTCAAGGAGGTAAGTAAATTATACATTTCAATTAAGAAATTGTAATGACTCCTTTTTATAATGAGATATGGTGTCCATCTTTTATTTCACCATCTTCAGTGTTCTATCCAAGGGTGATGTGATGTTAGTCACCCAACCTTCTTCATTTTCTCCAGCATTGTCTCATTTTTAACATTGTCTTGGATGCCAAAAGTATATTATCTGCAATAAACTGAATTGCCATATTTCACTTTATGCCATGTATACACTTAGGTAGTGTATCACTTTGTAAAATAAACCACCTTCATTTCAGTTAATGGAATGTGGAACAAAGCTGGTCCTAGAGCAGGTTGTGACTACTATTGCCTCGGTGGCTGACACAGCTGAAGAAAAGTTTGTTGAGTACTATGATCGCTTTATTCCTTGCCTCATGTACATCATAGAAAATGCCAACTCAGCAGAATTGAGGCTACTTCGAGGAAAAACCATTGAATGCGTGTCTTTAATAGGTCTTGCTGTAGGAGCAGAAAAAGTAAGTTTTAACCATGAGGGAAGTACAATTTGACATTGCACTATACTGAACTTAGTTTGTCACATTTAAGTCTGATTTTGAAATACATCATTCCATGAAAAAATAAATTGATTGTGAAGGGAAAATAGAAATTTGCAAGAACAGGAATAAATGAGCACATTTGTTTGTTATCTTGATACTAAGAACAGTTATCTGGTATAAATAGTGTAGGCTTTTCTGTTATGTTGTAGAATTTTCCATCATCAGATTTGTGAATAGCTACTAATGTTGTGTGTTCAGTTCTTGACAGATGCAGGCAAGATGATGGACCTCTTGCTTAATGCTCAAACTAATCAAGACGAGATGGCTGACGATGATCCCCAAGTCTCATATCTTATCTCTGCTTGGGCTCGAATATGCAAAATTATGGGAAAGCGCTTTGAGCCTTACTTACCTCTCGTGATGGGACCAGTGTTGAAGACTGCATCTCTTAAACCAGAGGTACATAGCCCACATCTGTTCCTGCAGTACAGTTTAAAAATCCTTTAATTTTTACATTAGTTAGAGCTCACCATTCATCTGTATGTCTCACAACAATAAGACTGTGTGGAGGAATAGAACTATCTAGTCCGAAATGGTCAAGAGCATAAGCTGGAAAAAAGCAGGAAATACAAAAATTATAACAAAAATTACAAAAATTTATTTCAGAAGACAGTTTGCATTTAGTCTAATATTTTCTCTCAGTGCTATGCTCTTCTTGGTCTAAATCCATTGCTGCCTGTAATGATTGATTGCATTCATTGTGTATTTTTGTTGATGAAATTAAATGTTGACCTTTTTTTACAGGTGGCTCTTTTAGACAATGAAGACATGAGTGCTGTTGATGGAGATGATGACTGGCAGTTTGTGTCCATTGGAGAGCAACAAAATTTTGGCATTCGCACTGCTGGACTGGAAGAAAAAGCTACAGCGTGTCAGATGCTTGTGTGCTATGCAAGGGAATTAAAGGATGGTTTTGCTGACTACACAGAACAAGTAAGCCTTAGTGTCTTCTGATTACCATCTTTAGTTTGAGAGATTCTTGTCATCCCAGTTGTGTTTTACAGCTGTCCTCTTGTGAGGCATTTGACTGCTGTGAGTGACTTGTGGCAGTTAGGAAAGTTTCCAGTAACTTGTGTTAGATAATGATACAACATAGATTTCAAATTTGGTTTTCTTCATTGTTCTATTTCAGCTGCAAGTGTTATTGCTGAGCATTTTGCAGTAGTAAGACCTTCCATCCTTTGCAGGTTGTCAAATTGATGGTTCCCATGCTCAAATTTTATTTCCATGATGGAGTTCGGACAGCAGCAGCTGAATCTCTTCCATTTCTGTTGGAGTGTGCCAAGATTAAGGGTCCTCAGTATTTAGCTGAAATGTGGCAGTATATGTGCCCAGAACTGCTCAAGGCAATAGAAACAGAACCTGAGAGTGAAGTCTTATCAGAACACATGTATGCCATGGCCAAGTGTATTGAAGTTTTAGGGATGGGTTGCCTTAGTAATGAACAGATCAATGAGCTGATAAGAATTCTAGACAAGTCACTCAAGGAACATTTTGAGAGGGCTGTCAAAAGACAAGAGCAACGCAAGGATGAGGATTATGATGAGGTGAGATTTAAAGTTAGTGTTATACCTTTAAGTTAATGATATTACATGCATTTATAGGAAAGAGAATAATTCTGTTATGGTGTTGCAGGGTTATACTAGCTCTGGTGTTAGACATGATCTAAAAAACTCAAATATGCTTACAAATCCCACTTAACAGATAAAGGGAAATATGTTTGTAGAGGCTTAGGAATTTAAATTTAATTATAATCTGGGGTATGTTTGAGATATTGATGAAGTTGGTGGGTATGTGTGTGTCCCTTTGTGGAGACATCAACCTGTAATTTGGTTACCTGTTATCAGATGTCAAAGAATTATTCTGGAGAATAAGTTCATGAAATGTAATTTATAATAACTTGAGGATAGGGTACAGAATTGTCCACGAAATGTTTCTAAAAATGTGCTTTGCTATATATATAACATGGAAAGGTTAAATTTTGTGCTACCAGATCTAACTGTTTTACTGAAATGTTAAAAATTTACTTGAACTTTTGTTTTCATCAACATAGTGACTCAATGAATGTGCGGAACAAACCAGGTGTGAAACTGTATACAATGAATAACATGTAAATTGATTTTTCTATTTAGTTTTCTTATTGTTTTGTTATGTTCATCAGGTGGTCGAGGAGCAGCTATTGGATGAAGACGATGAAGATGTCTATGTGCTGAGTAAAGTGGCTGACATCACTCATGCACTCTTTGCTGCTTATGGTCAGCTCTTCTTTCCATATTTTGACATTATTCTCCCTCACATAACCAAACTCCTGGGGTCTAATCGACCATGGCCTGACCATCAGTGGGGCCTGTGTATATTTGATGATGTCATTGAGTATGGTGGTCCAGCTTGTGATAAATACACAGAGCATTTCCTCCAAGTGAGTAGAGAAATTTTTTATTTTAAGATCTGTATTTAAATACCTACTTAGCCCTTAAAGTACAGTGATCATATATGTACGATTGTAGCGTTGCATGTGGAGAGGCAGGGATCGTACATGTAATCATGATTTTTCCGCGCTAAACGTTTGAATCTCTCCCCCTCACTATTGGTCCTGGGGCAAGTGGAGATATCTGGCATGTTTTCTCACTCGCCTGCTTGAGCCTTGAGACATATGTTCCCTCACAATAGGTCATCTTTTCCCATTTTGAGGCGACATCTGGCAATCCCCGTGAATCGGAGGGAGGAAACGGTACTCCGAGTGATTTTATGTCAGTGTTATTCGGTAGTGACATTGAGGAGTGATAAAAATGAAGACAGTGATTTTTTTATTGAGACAGAAGAAAGTGAAGACTCCAGTAGTGATTCTGGAGAGACAGAGACCAACCCTCATAGCGACGTTCATAAACCTCACGTAGCCTATTCCCCTCGAGCAGTGCGCTGGTGTGTCACCCATGGTTGCCTCTACAGGTCTGTGCTTGTCGGCCAGGTCATGTGAATCCCATTGCTAATAAGAGTTGGCAGATTCCAATTATTATAGAAATCCACAATACTTGTAATATGTGGTTTCTTTTTCCTTTCCTGTTTTGCACATCATTTCATATATCTGAGTTCACATTTTCTTGACATGAAAGTGCAAAAGTTCTTGCTTTTACATCAAATTCAAATGCCCAAAAGGAGAGAGTGGGGGGGAGAAAGAGAAAGAGAGAGCGCGGTGTTATCGAACCTTGGGGGGTATTTATTAGCGGCGGGTTCTGCCATGAATTTTTTTTTTATGCAATAACTTTGCTCTCAGAGGTCATAACATGTTAAAAATTACATCGTTGTACTCAGAATAACACAAAGAAATATGTTTTATAAGAAAAAAATATTTTTAGCATTTTTGACAGGTGTGATTTTTCCCTGTTGTAACAGACGGAAAGTAAATCAACCCCCAGTACTTTAAGGGTTAAGGGTGATAGATAACTTATAATTTCTCACAAGTGAATGAATGATTTGCATAATATCGTGAACTGGGTTATGTAATGAATTTATTTGTCATGGGTCCCTGAAGATTCAGCTATGGCAGATTGGCAGATACACTAATTGAAATACTGTTGTCTTGATATTTTTTCCACTACATCTTTTTAATACTTCAATTTTCAGGCAATGCTTGCATTCCTGGCGGACAAACAAGGAGAAGTTCGTCAAGCAGCTGCTTATGGTTGTGGAGTGCTTGGCCAGTTTGCAGGTCCAGCCTTCGCCCAAGTGTGTGCTCAAGCAATTCCACGTCTGGTCCAAGTGATCCAAGATGCAGATTCTCGTAATGAAGTCAATCTCAACCCAACAGAAAATGCTATTGCTGCAGTCACAAAAATCTTGAAATACAATGCATCTGCTGTTAATGTGGATGAGGTATGTGTTTTTCAGCAGAGTCGGTGAATGATGAAAGCATGCATTTTTTATTTTGTGTAAAATTGGTAACATATTCCATTCTTGGAGACCTATTCTTTAATTTCATTTGTCTCCATGGATAAGAAACATTTTCTAGATATTTAGGTTTTTTTCTTTGACAGTTCAATTATGCCACTATTAGTATTAGCAGGTCAGGACAGTAGAAAGCTTCTCTCTCTCCACCTTAAGCTGGGCAGAAAAAGAGCAATGCTCATATATCGGCAAAAAATGTGCTTTGATTATTAAGTCATTGATCATTTACTGGATTTTATTGTCAACAGGTTATTCCATTGTGGCTGTCATGGCTTCCTGTTTGGGAGGACACAGATGAGGCTCCTCATGTGTATGGTTATCTGTGCGATCTGATTGATAATAATCACCCCTTGGTGTTGGGCCCAAATAATGCTAATTTGCCACGCCTAATGGTTATCTTTTCAGAGGTAAGTTATGACTTGTAATTTTAGCATTCAGTAACACATTTAGCCTCAGTTGTTGGAGGCTTTTGGGAGGACTAATCTGCATTGACATTTATTCAAGAAGGAGATTGGAAGGAATTGATCATCAAGTAGAATGGTAGATGAATGAAACAAACTCAGTAATCAGGTTGTAAGTGTTGAGTCATTAGGAAGCCTTAAATTAAGGGTTAGGCATTTATGAATGGGTATGATAGGTGGAAATAAATAAGCATGTTTCAGGTATACTTTGGGACTTAGACTAGACTTGTATATCCTTGAATAGGGATAACAAGAGATAATGGGTACACTCATACATTAAACTGGATAAAGTCAAAATGTTATTGACTGGGTCATTTCTGGCAGTATACTGTTGTTATTGGTGCAATTTCAGATCACTCTTCTTTTTTATAGTTTTATATTTATATTATAGAGTTGATCACATTTTTCATTCTTTTGTGTTTTTCCAGGCTTTCAAGAGAGAAGCAGTTGAGAAAGATGCAGAAGTAACTAAGAGAATGCTCAACATTGTACGTCAGTTGCAAGCTAACCCAGAAATGTTCCAAGCCTGTATTAGTCAATTATCCCAAGATCAGCAAGTTGCTCTTCACCACTACCTCACAACGTAGCTGATTGTGCACTCTTTATGTTGCCTTTTACAATTGCCCTCTTTTCAATATAAGCATTATAAATTTTCCTCAGATTTGAAATTTATGATATATCATTGCTACATGTCAAAAGCACTATTCATCTTACATCATTAACTAATGCACATAGTCATAAAATATTTGTTTACCTTAAAAGGTTTTTGCATTACCTATTTTTTAATATAGATGTTTTTATGAAAGTGATAGTCTTCAAGAAAAGCATATGAATATAGCCTTCTTGAAAGTATATTTTTCCTTTCATAGTATTAAGAAATATGTGATTGAATTAATGGTTATTAGTTAAAGTTAATTAATTTTTTTACATAAAAAAGCTTTTGATATTATTCTAAAAAAAAATACCTATTCTTTGAAAGCTTTGGTCATCATTAGTATATACATGAATGACACTTGCTCTGATGTTGGTGGATACTATTTATGACAATTGCTCGTATATACATGTACACAGGTGCACATGCACATGCACATTCACACATTCATACATAGCTATGTATTCTCCAGGTTCACAGCATATTCTGTTTTTGAAGATACAGGTTACTTGTGAGAATATTCTAGGAATCAATTTAATTAGAGCTGATAAGTAAAAGACAGGTGTCGAACAAGTTTCCTTAAGTCATTCCACATATTATCAGTACCCAAGTATAAGGGAAGAATGGGATGGACTATTGTGCCTCATAGTGCACAAATTGTTATAAGTACATATTTTAAGGCAACTTGCTTCTGATAAACTATGCTGGTCAGGGCATTCCTGCAGTCTTTATTTATTATCTACATAAACTTTTTTCCTCCTTTTACACCTTTGCACTTAAGTATTGAAGTATCCTGTGTGAAAGCTGTGTTTTTGTATTCAGTGATCTTTACATATACCCAAAGTACCTATGCATGTATATATGCTAATGCATTTACACACATGCTCATACTCACAGTTTGTTAGTGTAGATTTGTGTGTGTATGTGTATATATGTGTATGCACACACACACACACACACACACACACACACACACACACACACACACACACACACACACACACACACACACACACACACACACACACACACACACACACACACACACACACACACACACACACACACACACACACACACACACACACACTGCATAAATATACATACATACCTATGTATACACATACATATACACATAGATACTCTTGAGTGCTCCACCTATGGGATACTAGTAATATTTAGCTTTGGGCATGAAACCTCTTGTATGACTGAAAAGAATGAAAGGTACTCGTAGGGCACCCTTGTGATTATCAGTAGCCTAAAGAATACATGGGCAGAGATGAAAAAGGGGTTTTGCAGAAGCTTGTGGTACTATTAAATCTTATTATATTTAAAATTTTCAATATGGATCACATTGCTACTCAATCAATGCAAAGTAAATTTTAC
The DNA here is from genome assembly GCF_017591435.1 of Portunus trituberculatus. NCBI lineage: Eukaryota > Metazoa > Arthropoda > Malacostraca > Decapoda > Portunidae > Portunus > Portunus trituberculatus. Next base: position 14,289,575 of record NC_059298.1, read on the forward strand.
TATTTTTCTATACCAAAAAATGAATGTATGGCTTCAGGAGTTTGTTAATGACGTGTAGGCTGCAGCTGTAAATGTTTGTAGATATACGTACAGGTAGCAGAGCACTCTCTCTCTCTCTCTCTCTCTCTCTCTCTCTCTCTCTCTCTCTCTCTCTCTCTCTCTCTCTCTCTCTCTCTCTCTCTCTCTCTCTCTCTCTCTCTCTCTCTCTCTCTCTCTCTCTCTCTCTCTCTCTCTCATAATCAGTGTGAGAACCAAAGATAAAAGTTGCATATTCATTGTTTGGAGTTTACACAACACTTACAACGTAAACACTACTTGTTAATTCATCTTGTTGCTCTAATTCACCTTGTTGCTCTAACTTCTGTGTATTTATTTATTTGCTATAGTTTTCATGATTTACTCAGAGTGCCAGTGCAGAAGTTCAATGGTAGCTCATGATATTTATCTTGTTTTCTTCTTATGAAATGACCTTTATTGAGGGGGGAAGATCTTTCATTTTGCTCTGCTTGAGAGGATACTTCTTGTCAGGTTATCTATCTGTTTTGGCTTTTACTGTTGTCTGCAAAAGAAATGCTCAGACTTTATTTGCATTGTTATTTATCTATCTTTTGTGTTGGTCTCAGGTTTATATTTCTGATTTGGTATTCTGGTATTTTCAGCTGTCTTCCTCTTCATTTATGGAGTGTGACTTGCTCTTGTTTCAGGTACAATAAACACAATCCCATTAGACATACACTGACATGAAACCATACTACTACTACTATTAGGAGAGCCTTTGTAATTTTAATGTTCAAGTTTGTTAATGTGTACAACACAAGTTATTTTTTTTAACCTGTCGGGTGTATACAATACTGGAACTATTTATGAATTTGTTATTGAGTGAAAAGCTTAAAAGTTAGCCAGATATAGCTCATGGGATGGTGATGTTCTTGCATACTAGAGCAATGCAGAAAACCATGATATCCAGCCTACACCCTCAAATGTGTATACAGTATCAGAATTTTTCAAAGGATACACAAGTGAAACTGGTATTTCAGACTTTGTAATCAAAGTTATTATATATATATATATATATATATATATATATATATATATATATATATATATATATATATATATATATATAATTTTTTGTTTATTTATTTTATTTTTTAGCCAAAACGTCCATTAAGTGTATGTAACATCACATCTTCCTCAGAAAGTCTTCTTGCCTCTCTAAAAGAGGTAAGTGTATGTACACTTACACTCAATAAAATATATCATCAGAAAAGTGTTTTTGATGCACTACCTGTTGGCAGCACAATGTTTCAACTGACAAGGGGATATGATCACTGTTGGGAGAGGATAGAGAGACACGTAGGTTCAGTTCTCAGTCAGTAGTCTTTGCTTAAGTTCTTGATGTTCACTGATAAGTGATATGTGAAGTCCATAAACTAAAAAAAAAAAAAAAAAAAATTCTCTCTCTCTCTCTCTCTCTCTCTCTTGGCTGTGACTTGAACTGTTTCAGACAAAGAGTAGCAAGACACCTCAGAAAATAAACAAACCTTTAATTCCTTTTGGTTCTCACATCCTTGGCTATTTTAGGGAAAGTATTCAGGGAGCATTTCTTTAATTTTCTTTTTGTATTTGCCCTTTGAGTGATCTCCTTAATGCATTGAATAAGTAAATCTAGAGTGACAGAGACATAAATTAATAGAATTCTCCAGTGGTACAGATTTCAGCTACAATAAAAGAATAACATTGTTTGGCACTGTCTCAAGTTTAGCTATTTAGTGTACATTCCTAGGCCAGTGCCAATATCAGAGTGCCAGTTGGTAAGTGAACTGTTCAGCACATAGCAAAACAACAGATAAGATTCAAGAACGAAAATAAGGTGTTTCTTATGATAATACATATTTTTTTATTAAATGTTTTTTTCACATCTGGTTACTTAATTTCTAGAAGGAAATAACCATTGTTAGAAAAAGCTGGTAACTCCTTGTTGCATACACTGCTTCAACAATAAAGTTATCAACCAATCAATCAAGCAAGCAAGTATAAGTACTCGGTACTCACAATATACACATGAGAGACGAGATTAAAGATTTAAAGCTACATCTAATATCATCACTTAATATCTCAAAAGGAAGTACACATAAATTACATTATTATTGCGTTGTTGTTATACGCTTTCTCATTGAGACACACACACACACACACACACACATATATATATATATATATATATATATATATATATATATATATATATATATATATATATATATATATATATATATATATATATATATATATATATATATATATATATATATATATATATATATATATATATATATATATATATATATATATATATATATATATATATATATATATATATATATATATATATATATATATATATATATATATATATATATATATATATATATATATATATATATATGTGTGTGTGTGTGTGTGTGTGTGTGTGTGTGTGTATTTCAATAACTGCCAAGTATTTTTTTTATTAAAATAATCCTAAATCTTCAGTAAAGAATGTTTGTATCTAACACCTCAGAAATCAATGCAGGCTATTATATGCATGTAGATAGTAAATTATTCCTTTATATAGGTAGACTCTAGACACAGAAAAGACGAGGCAGGAGGATTGAGTTGCGATACCAACAGGTCTTAATTTATTCACTTTTTAAGCGTCGCAACTTTGGTAGATTATTATATTTTGATTGATTCTATCTATTATATAATGTGTTTCTTTCCCAGACATACAATTTTCTCTGATATAACGATTTTTTTTTATATATATATCAAATAACTATGTTTATTGCAACCGGTATCCTAAAACTCATTTTGCTTAGTTCAACTTCAGAGAAAGCATAACAAGCAAGCTGCGAAACCGGTATTAGACAAGTAGTGGTAACATTCCCCGGGAGTTTGGTGGCTCGATCCGATGTAAACCATCGGATTGCCAGCATCTTCATGAAACGGTACGTACCCTTAGCTATTTTTATAGGTGCACGCTATCACATGCCTAGCGTGCGTAAGTTGTTGGACTACAGCATGCGGGGAAGATGTCTACTAACAAGAAAAGAGGCTGCGGCCCGACGTTATAACAAAAAAGTCTCTCTCTCTCTCTCTCTCTCTCTCTCTGGTGTGAAGAATGACGGTATGATTGTATGAATGAGAATTACGCCCTACTCTTTATATTGTGATATACTATTAATTATACCTCGCAGCAATTTGTGTTTTGTGGTTGCTATGTATTTTTACCATTCCATTAACATGCACTTCTATTCACATAATGATGACAGCTAGGTAGAGATTTCGACCCTCTACCTGTAATTTACACACACACACACACACACAAAAAAAAAAAAAAAAAGGAAATAAGTAAAAGTCCAACTCTTCCTCAGGGCAGAGTTAGAGTGGTATAGACCGTGAATATATGAAGGAAATAGATTGATCATTAATATATGTTAGTGCGGTAATTCAAGAATTTAATTTTAAAAGAATACTTAATGAAAAAAATACAAACAAACCCATGGATGATGGTAAGGTTAGAAATAGGTGTACTGTACCAAGGTAGGCATATATGTTTCATGCAGGGACTGTTACATGTAAGATTGATATATTTTTTGTATTTATTTTCCCAGATTCTTATGCTCATTTTCTAGTCAGTGCCTTAAGAAAAAAGTCTTTATGTATCATCTTTTCCTTTTTTGTTGTTTTGGCTGGCATGCCCCTGGAATAGAAAAATAGAAAGAAAAGAAAAACAGACAAAAAGAAAGAAAGAAGAAGAAAAATAAATAAATAAATAAATAAAGAAAGAAAGAAAGAAAGAAGAAGAAAAAAAAAAAAAATTCTGCTCGAGTTACAGGGCAGCGCAGCGCGGTTTCTGAGTGCCAAGGTGTGCGCGCAAGGTAAACACGGCGATGAAAACACGGAAATAAGTGGAGGAGAGCAGACGGGAGACGAGAATAGCAGGGCCTGTAAGGGGCAGTTCAGTGGAGATTAAAAGAACCAATAAGAAGAGGGCTCACGTGAGTATTGTTATGAGTTTCCTGGGGATTTATTCGACGTGATACAGTTATTGTATACACTAATATTACACTTACGAAGGAGGAGGTCGGGATCTGCCTCCTTCCTCCTAAACACGTGTTTTAAGTATTTGTACTGAATTTCATAATAGTTTCATCTTTTCTTGCTGCAGAAGGAATAGTCACATTATTATGTGCACCAGTGAGTAATCTGTCATCGCTAGAATGTCAAGATAATCATATTCTGCTTGCCTAAAATGTCACAAAACTACATTTCTTCGAATTTAAGGCAAACCTTTATTTTTCTGAAAAGTTCTCTGACTGGTAATGTGTTTTAAATTGATATCTTAATTGTGCCTTTATTGAATGAAGTGTTTAGTTTATGTTTGCAATGGTGAGGAGGTGTGGCGGGATACATCAACCTGCTTTCATTGCAGTTTCTTTGCAGTAGCTTTAGCAATGATTACAAGTTTATAAGTGCTCCCAGTGCTTTATCATACTGTATCTAATGGATAGGATGGTGGGGGCATTTTTAGTAGCAAGAGATGACAGGAGTGATTGACTCAAACTTTATGAAATTGTATTTAAAAAGAGATACAGTAAGAGGATGGTAATGTATTGACAGGACTGTCAAAGCTGACCACAGTGTATTTTTGCCTTGACTGAAAGTGTTGGTCTTGCACTTCTATGAGTGTCCTGATGGGGTTTATTCTGTGATAAAAGCCCATCAGTGCAAAGTTGAACTGCTTGTAGATGAATTTCTCAATGGTTCCGTGATGTTCTAAGGTGAATGTGACAGGAAATTATTGAAATATTCTTAGGATTCAGTTATTTTTTTAGTGCTGGACTGCTATAATATTGTCAAGTTTTTTTCATATCCTATTATAGCTAAGGAATTTAATATGAAAATGGAATGGGACCAGATGTCCACTGTTATTGTGAGATTAGATGAGATTAGTAATCCACTAAAGTGTCAAGGTGGTGAAGGTACTTCCTTGTTACTATTTTTGATTGAACGCTTGTATAGATTATATTATGTAGATTTCATTGGTATGAATATTTAAATGTGTATGGTTTTGTTATTCTCAATAGTTTTTGCACTTTATAAGTGCAATTTTCAGTGTCCTAAAGGAAATTTATTATTTATGTCACCAGATAGCACAAAATTTGTTGGCAGTGACATTGTCAATTGAGTCACAGTTCATTACAAGAGTTAGTTACTGATTTTTTTCTTCTTTTTTTCAGATCATATCTAGGACATCTGGTTTTATTATCACCATGGAAGAAGGGTCAAGTTTTCAAGACCTTTTTGCAAACTTACTAAGGAAACTTAAAGATGCAGATAAAGTGGCATATGTGAGTGAACACTTCACTCCAGCACATAATGTTGATGACATGTTCTCTTTCCTTTGGAGTTTGGAGGAGGCCCACCAGTTACTCACCCCAAGGATAAGCAGGGCTGAAAAGTCTGAAACGAAAGCTGAAAAATTTAGAGCTGAGGGTAACAAGTGCTACCAGAAGAAGTTATTAGATAAAGCACTGGAGTTGTATAACCAAAGCATAGTGTTTGCACCACACCCAGAGATTAAAATTGAAAAATGCCCAGATGGGAAAATCAACACAACCAGTAATGAAAGGCAGGAAGACCTTGTTAGTGAAGGTCAGGGCACAAGTTGTTGTACCAGTGAGAAAGAAGAAGGTTACAAGGCATTAACACTGGGTTATGCCAACAGATCAGCTGTACTCTTTGAATTGGGACAGTATGAAAAGTGCATATGTGATATTGATTATGCTCTCCTCCATGGCTACCCAAAAATTCTTCATAGCAAACTAGCAGAGAGGAAAGCTAAATGTCTCATAGCTTTACAGAGGAGAAATGAAGCAAAGTCCTTGATAGAGAGTTCACTTGAAGCTCTTGATGCCTTAGCTCTGGATGAAGAGAAGACTAAATTATCCAGATCAAATTTGCAATCACTGTCACAACAACTGGATAAAAAATTCATTGATATTCACCCTAATACCAAATACAAGTTGTTATTTTCCTTTGAGAACCCAAGTCCACCCAAGTTATCTGACCACAACCCTACCATTCCAGCATTAAGCAGATCTGTGGATTTGGCATTTTCTTCCACTCAAGGGAGATACCTCATTGCCAACAAAGATATCAAACCTGGTGAGTCACTGAGTCTATTTTATTAACTTATGGTACTATGTTCAAGAAGTAGTGTACTTATTAATTTCTTTTTTAACTGCCATTTGATTTATTTACAATAGTGCATTTACATGAACAGTATAATTATTGATGTCTATGTGGCTTCAGGGGATGTGATAGCAGTAGAAGATGCCTACAGCAAGGTAGTGCATCTGGATTCCTCTCTCCACAACCATTGCACTGAGTGTCTTGCTCGCTGCCTCACTCCTGTACCCTGCCCCATCTGCTCCAAAGTGAGGATCCCTTCCCAGTGTATCAATTGAGGCATCAAATAGTCAGAGAATTTGTTGCAAATATGTGCAGGGTCTTGAGGGACCATTGACAGTAGTATCTTAATTTTCAGTTCATCATAGATAACTGGGGGTCTTAATGAGTGAATGAGGCTTTGTATAAGTATGTAGACAGAATTGAGTACTGTATATGGCTGAGTGGATGCCCAAGAGTGATGCAACACCTGGGACTCAGATTGAAGTAAAGTTCATAGTGTTCATATAGAATTTCTCTCTCTCTCTCTCTCTCTCTCTCTCTCTCTCTCTCTCTCTCTCTCTCTCTCTCTCTCTCTCTCTCTCTCTCTCTCTCTCTCTCTCTCTCTCTCTCTCTCTCACACACACACACACACACACACACACACACACACACACACACACACACACACACACACACACACACACACACACACACATGGTAGCTCAGTGGTTAGAGTGCTGGCTTCACAAGCCAGAGGACCGGGGTTCGATTCCCTGGCCGGGTGGAGATATTTGGGTGTGTCTCCTTTCACGTGTAGCCCCTGTTCACCTAGCAGTGAGTAGGTACGGGATGTAAATCGAGGAGTTGTGACCTTGTTGTCCTGGGGTGTGTGGTGTGTGCCTGGTCCCAGGCCTATCCAAAGATCGGAAATAATGAGCTCTGAGCTCATTCCGTAGGGTAACGTCTGGCTGTCTCGTCAGAGACTGCAGCAGATCAAACAGTGAAACACACATGTAGAGGTTAGCACGCTCGACTCACAATCGAGAAGGGCCGGGTTTGAGTCCCAAGAAGCGGCGAGGCAAATGGGCAAGCCTCTTAATGTGTAGCCCCTGTTCGCCAAGCAGTAAATAGGTACGGTATGTAACTTGAGGGGTTGTGGCCTCGCTTTCCCAGTGTGTGGAGTGTGTGATGTGGTCTCAGTCTTACCCGAAGATTGGTCTATGAGTTCTGAGCTTGCTCCATAATGGGGAAGACTGGCTGGGTGACCAGCAGGCGACCATGGTGAATTACACACACACACACACACACACACACACACACACACACACACACACACACACACACACACACACACACACACACACACACACACACACACACACACACATAATGCTTTTGTTTGAATAGGAGACTTTTAATATGATCTTTGAATGTAGCATATACATGTACATATATAAATTCCTCAAAGTGCTATCTTAAAATGCAACAGTGCTTTTTAAAAGAATTTTGATATGTACATTTTTCATAGTTTTGTCCTCTCTTGCAACATGCTGCATTCTTCATGATGAATGGTATTATGGTAGAATCTTATTTTTGTATTTAAGAAGATGCATGTATTATGCTGATGGTGTTGGATGAGTATTTGAAATTGTGGGAGTATTATTTGTTTGGTGAGTAGTGTAGTGTTCTTTGAAGTGGTGAGCATCATCTTCCTTTTTTCTTTCAGGTAATATTTTGTAGTGCTGCTTGTAGAATGCGGGCACTTGCTTCCTACCATGGGCCAGAGTGTGACATTCTTACCTCTCTTGCTGTATTAGACATAGGCAAGAATTCTGTTTTGGCATGTAGAATTATCTCGCAGACAACTTTCAGCCAACTGAAAAATGTTGTGCCTGTTTATCTCGCTGAATCTGCAGAAAAACCTCCAGCAAGCCTAGGTTTTGATGGTGCTGGGAAGTACATATCCTCAGATTACAGAACAATTTATCACCTGGTTGGCAATAAGCAGTCCAGGTCAGTAAGTGATCTCTTTAAGAGATGTGCCATGGCCTTTGTTTTAGTAAAGCTGCTTGAACAGACCTCCAGATTCTTTGTAGATGCTGCAGGGGTGGCCTTCACCCCCAGTGTGGGAGATATCATTCTTACTGGCTCTACCCTCTTCATACACATGATGAACTTGCCTTGTAATGCCCATTCTGTTACTGAATTCAGGGTAAGTAATGGTCATACAAAAATGCATGAAGTTGTTTTAAGGACTTTTCTTTAAGAAGTGTTTTGCTAACTGAATGTTTGGTGAAATTCACAGTGATTAAAATGCATTATTAACATTACATTCTATGATGTAATTTGTAGGTGATGTTTTGTTTAGACAAGCACACTTCATTGTTTATTTCAGTCTACATATGATATTGTGCAAGACAAATGTTTGTGATTATAAGAATCCTCTTGTGAGTAGCATGTACATGATGATTGCTTTGTGTTTCTTGCCATGAGATGCTCTGGGTATAATACATATATGAAAATCATATGGCATGCCACACCTTATGCTTGGTAAGTTTGAGATCCTTACAGTAGAGAGAGGAAGCGTGTGTGTTCAAAGAAGTCTTGTTTTTTCCATGCACTGTGTTTTCATTTTGTTTGTTGATATATCAGCTTTGCAGTGAATGATTCTTGTTAGTTATCATTGATTGCTGATCATTAGAACATGGGACAAAACTGGGAGAAATACATGTATAGCTGATGGAGGTTGTCAGCTAATTTTTGTAGTATTTACCCACTAACTATCATGCCTTTATGTATGTAGTACATAGATGAGCTTCTACTATACCCACTGTGATTAGGTCTGTAAATACCTGTATGGGCCTGATTTGAGTAGAATAGGTGTTCAGAACACCTTGCAAGATGGGAGGATAAAGTATTGGAGTATGAGAGAGAGAGAGAGAGAGAGAGAGAGAGAGAGAGAGAGAGAGAGAGAGAGAGAGAGAGAGAGAGAGAGTTGGACAATTTGATTTATTTGACTTCTTAATTTCTTTAATTGTAATCAATCTTTTTTAGTTATATATATAGTGTACCAGTTCTTCATATGGTACAGTACCTAGCGTGTGTCTTGATAGATGAACACCTATTGATATTTTAACAAAGGTTTGGCTAAAGTATGTCAGCTTAGAGAGTAAAGTCAGCACCTTAGAAGTATTACTTAATTAACCAGTGTTTCTTGACAGATCAACATCAACAACTATCAGCAGAGTGTAACTTCAGAAATTGGCTGTGGAGCGTATGGGGTGATGAGTCTTACCAACCACTCGTGCAATC